>NC_089857.1:19684283-20010533 GCF_036373705.1 Amia ocellicauda
AGATCACTCCCTGTGCTCTCGCTGTCTATGCCTTCTCCTGCTGGCGTGCTGACCTGCTGTGAAAGCTCTTCATTGTTCATTGTACACGGCGAAAGACCCTCTGCATGGGGGACCTCTGACTCCCCAGAGCTCTCCGGACTCACGCTAGGAGCTGGTACTGGTCCCCCACGCACCACCCGGGACAGGCCTGGGGTTTCATCCTGGGTTGGCAAAGGTTTCGAGATTCCCAGGACTCCCTTTGAGGACACGGCAGCTTTCCTGTTCGAGGTGTTAGGTTTCACCTTCAGCTTTCCTGAACCAAGGAGTAAAAACACAGCATGAGGATACATTCAGCCAAGTGACTGTGGAGTGAACTGCCCTGCTAATTGGGTGACACCACTTGGGGATAAGGGAGAATCCATTCAACTAAGCTCTCCAACCTGTTGTGATACAGCAAATTCCGTGTTCAGATACCTACCTCTTCGTGTCCCCATGGGAAGCTTCCTCTTCCCTCGAGATCTGGCATCGTCTTCACTGGTCCCCTCGGTCTCTGCATAGGCAGCTGCGTCCGATTCCACAACAGGTTCCAGAATCAGGCTCACAGGGTCTTCATCTAGAGCAAAGGATGTTCCCCAATTTTCAATACATTTAAATGTACAGACTAAAAACATCTCAATGTGTTAGAAGGATAACCAGGGTGAAAAAATGATATTAAACCAACAAGTACAAAAATAAAACACGATGTGACTGCACAATACCACTGTGAACAATCTGAAACATCCCTCACCGCATGAGTCTGCTGGACACTCCAATCCGTGCGTCTGAAAAACAGGAACGAGAAAGTATATCACCAATATCCCAAACAGGAACATGTAAGAAAATGTCAACATCAAATCTAACCACAATACAATGAATAATACTAATGCTAAGATATCATGGGTATACAGAGGTGGAACTTTGTCCTGCAGTTTTATAGTAAGAGGTAACGCTATT
The DNA here is from genome assembly GCF_036373705.1 of Amia ocellicauda. Taxonomy (NCBI): domain Eukaryota; kingdom Metazoa; phylum Chordata; class Actinopteri; order Amiiformes; family Amiidae; genus Amia; species Amia ocellicauda. The sequence continues at coordinate 19,685,256 of NC_089857.1, forward strand.
ATCAGATGTGTTTTAACAGTGGTCTAGAAGATGCTTCAATAGTACAAATTCCATAATATATATTATTCTCACAAAATATCCTGACTTCGTAAGAACTACAAAAAATACCTTTTAAGAGCTTGTCAATATGATTAATAAAGGAACCTGCTTTTGAAGGAAACAATCAGTGAATTCTCATGTCAATCTATAAAGAATATATATTCTATAACACTGGCAGCTACCATGTCCGTTTTGCTTTAATAAAGAGCATTGATGGTTTACCACAGAAGACGTAGGAGCTGTTAGTGGTGGCTGCCCTGTAGCTTCAGGGCCAGCACAGTAAGAGGCTGTGGCTTCCTGTCCTGGTGATGAGGTGAGAAGGTTCAGTTTCTTTGACGCAGTCCAGTCATCCACATGCACAGACCGTCCCCCACTTTCCCCTCCCACGGTCTGTGCGCCCAACTCGGTTTCTACTGACACTGGAGCACAACTGTAACGGAGACATGGTTGACAAAAATAAAGTTAAATCCAGTGGAAACTAGGGACACGTACAACAAGTATGTTTAACCATAATATTACTTCGGACAATAGGGCGTTTGTTTTTACAAAGGGCCGCTACACTTCACATGACATTTGACATTTTATGAATACGGGCTAAAATGTGATTGATTTTCATCTCTTCATCCCACTCACCTGGACCTCTGTGATGCTCCGAGTAGCACTGCAGGAGGGGACTCTACCAGCACAGGGGGAGGGAAGTCAGTGGAGGCTGGGGTCATGGCGCCAGACACATCCTGGTATGTGTTCAGATCACAGGGCGGGATTTCAAACAAGGTCAGTATAAACGTTGGCTCTTGCTGGGCAGATTCATCCGTCTCCAAGGCCCCTGGAAAAAACACAAGCTACAGCCTAAGACTTAGAGTCTCAAATACCGCAGAAGAAAACCATCCTCGTCCTGATATAAATGGCATGTATCCATCATCTTGTTTAGGGTGCTGAGAATGAAGCAGCATCTTCTATGAACGGGATTCATTTTGAGGTTCATCATCAGCACCAAGTATCTGGATTGTTGCATCAGTACAAGATGTCCATAACAATAGAAGCTGCCATCGACTGCAATTGAAGGTTAGACAAATAAACACAAAACTGCTACAAGTTAACCAGCAGTCTCTAGAACACCAGGAAAAAGTGATTATGTGGTTAGCAGGGGTCCCTGTTTAAAACTAGACAACCCAGTAGCTCTCTCTACAAGCAGGGAAGAATTTTATCAAATAAATACCTTGTGTGACTTCTGTTGTAATCGGGACATTAAGGCTCTCATCGGTCTGGATGCACGTCACCTCCACCTGCAAAGTTACATCACACATTATCTCCCAAATTTTACATCTGTAACAATAACAGACTTGATTTAAACTAAGGGGATGTCAGGGCAGGAGCCAGTGTTGGAGACACGGTGACGTCGTCGACTCGCTCACCACTAACCTGTGCGTCATCAGTGCCAATCACGCTATGCCCTGTGTGCTCACTATCTGTGTCTGCAGACCCCTTTGCAAGACCACTCTCCCTGACAGCACTGCAGGCTCCACTGTCGCTGGATTCAGTGTCAGTTGCTGCTGTGGACTGATTTTGCTCTACAGATCTGTAAGACAATATCAGCAATATTACAACTATGCCTGGGGAAAATGAAAATTCCTCGGAAATGATAACTGTTCCAATTATTCCTAAATTCATGCAGGAAACACATACACATACTGTATATAAGCACATCAACACACAACTAAACCTTAGGAAATAATCTCATACGACAGAAGGTGCTGTGCGTCTCTCTCTAGGCGTGTCTGCTACACCATTATGCCCATTATCATCTACATCAGGAGCGCCGCAGAAGAATACAAAGTCTTAAAGTGACAGGCCCCTTAGCAGACCGTCACAGCATCTTACTGGTTCTTATAAAACCTATAGCTCAGGCGGTGTTAGTCCTGCAGATTGGAGTAACCTACATGTTGGCTTCCTCCTTCTGTACAGTTGAGCACACTGTCTTGTGCACGATTCCTTCTTGTGCCACAAGGTCATTGCTGTTTGCAGTTCTCTTCTCCCTGCTGGAAACCTGGTCTGAAGAAGTTCCAGTTTGATCAACTAAAATGGAAAAAAGCCTTTACAGTATAGACAAAAAAGGCACCAGTATGCAAAGGCTTCATACAAATTCAGAAGCATCATTTCATAAATGCACAAGAGAAAAATATTTTCTTTTTCTATATTTTAAATAGAGTTGGCTTCTATAGCCTGTTGACCCAGCACCCCCTTGCTCCCAGGTCTCTCACCAGAGCTGGGTGGTGTGGCTCCGATAGGGGCCGGCCGTGGCAGAGGGTCTCTGGCTGTCCTGCCCAGGTTGGGGATGGCTTTTGAGAACCTGCTCCTCCGGCAGCAAGACCCAGGCAGGGCTGGGGAGTCAGGAACGGCAGCACTCACGTCTACACTGACCTCAGGAGCCTCGGAGACACTGGAAACAGCATCAAATTACATCTTTATTACTCAAACATTCCTACGCTGAAAGCTCAAAAACTCAAACCTGTGGTAGGAACAGAGTAGAGAAACTAAGCCGCGATGAGAAGAAATGCTTCTATTTGACATTAAACTCCCAACTAACTGTCTGTTCAGGAGATACTCTTGCAGACCTGCCAACCCTGGATTTTTTTTTTTTGAGTAGCACATCAGTAGCATAAGCTAAAGACATTTAAAATTGTCCTGTGCGCATGTGCAACATTCCTCAACCTGTCCACCAGAAAACAACAGTATGCATGTACTTCAAATAACTCCTTTATTACTTTGTTTTTACGTTAACCTGGATTCCTGGTAATGGGAAAGTGCTCCCTGATAGGCTCAATATAAAGTGCAAGTAAATTATTAATAAATAAAAACAGTCTCTGTAGCTACCTGAAAACATAAGTATATTTAGAGCACTGTTGTTTACTTTAGCTCTCAAGACAACACAAGATTTAATGAGTAAATAAAGTGGCAGCACAGTCAATGAATAATACCTAAAATATTAGTGCACTTTATGTTCCAGCTAACCTTGCTATGCCGTGCATGGCTGTAAGAAGGCATCACACGTTAGTTTGTTTCCAACACCTAGACATGAGAGTGGAAAGTCAGAAGGTCTGAAGAGGAGCACCACAAGTGCTACAACCTAGGCCAGGGGTATGGGGGCTGCCGAGGCCCTCTTTGGGGTCCACGGGTAAAGCCCTGGTGGGGGTTCCAGGGGGGCTTTGCCAGCCATTTCTGGCTATTTCATGAGTGTGTCTGGCACTAGAATGATATCAAATATGCAGTGAATCTAATCAATAATCAGCCCCAGAGCTGCATTGTGTGGTTGGTGCTTTTATGTTCAGTATTTGTAATACTCCTTTTACACAAGTAATTATGGTATGTTCTGTGTTCAGTATTCTAATACTCCATGTATGCGTGTAATTATGGTATATTCAGTGTCCTAAGTGTTGTTGTTTTGAGAGACAAAGCGGTTACTGTGTTGAGAATGAGTAATATGTGGAGACTAAATTGTGTTAAACTATAGTAATCTCTGGTCGATTTAACAGGTGCTTGTAATTAATGTCTCAGCTCTCGAATAACTTAATATAAGTGTTTGCAGTTTACTCAAATTATTATTATTATTATTATTATTATTTTTATTTCTTGGCAGATGCCCTTATCCAGGGCGACTTACAACATAAGTGCAAAAATACAGAGAAGTACAAGGCATTATCACGATGTTTTCAAGTAGACGCTTCCGATTCAACATGCGTCTCTCGACTTACGTGCTATCGACTCATGTCTTCGGTCTCGGACGCAAATTAGGGTGTAACTTCGGGGGAGACTGTTCATGAAATCCACCCTGCATCGCTGTGACTGTGCCCACAGCGCTCCTCACATACCGGTCCCCACACATGTACACAGGAGATATTCTCGGTGCTCATCGACCCCCCTTCCAAATGTTTTAATTGCCAAATTTACTGCAAGTGATTTAGTGCTTCATAATGTATAAACACTGACATGCTTTATTTCTCGTGTAGCGAATATACATTCAGACAAGACTGTTAGTGCCCACAGCACTGTGCCGGGGTCCTGAGACTGACGTCAGAGCCGTGCAGTGGAGCCTATTGATTGACAGATCGGGGCGGGGGCGGGATTTTTGCGTATTTTGGTGTTGCAATGCATACCACTGTACTTTGTCAAAATACGTACAGTTGGCAGGTCTGCTATTAAACCTCTGCTTTCCCAACTAACTTTCTTACCTGGGGGTGTCATCGAGTTTTTGCACGTCTTCACACAATTCCGGTTTATCTCTGGGTTTTCCTGGGACGTCTTTCTCTTTCCCACTGTCTAAGACAGGCTTCTCCTCTTCAGAAGACTTTTGCTCAGTCACAGGCACGTCTGGACTGTCGGAAGGCAAGACTGCAAGAGATATTTCTCAAATGTCAATGATTATTGGAGGAGAGAGAGTGCCACATTCATTTGCTTTCAGAAACAAGTGCGTTGGTATCATTTTGGTGCAGTACATATTTGGCCAAAAGATCAATCAATACCTTTTCAAGCCCCTAAAACTTTAAATTTGAATATAGATGGGTTTCTGCCGAATCACCCATCTACAATGGAGCCAATCCCATGTCCAGCATTTTACTCTGTTCATTTACTAGAACTGAACCTTTCAAAAACACCTCAGGGGAAATCTCTCAGCTGTGTCCGTCTTTTTAATGCCACAGTGCCTGTTTAGAGAACTTACGATTTTCTTCCCCTCTCATGGGAGTCACTATGGGACAAAGTGGTTTTGAAAAAGATGCAGCCTTCGATTGCTTTTAGTCTGCTTGTTAAGGTACAATTTCTCAAACAAATTGCCAGATAAAAATAATTACATAAAAAAAAAAAAAACGGTGATAATAAGCTGAAATGGGTTCTATTAAAAATCCACAGGTAGGACAATCTGCATGCAAGTTTTTAAACTACATTTCCCGGCTATTGTTGTAGATCACCTATCTCCCTGTTCCCAGGTCTCTCACCAGAGCTGGGTGGTGGGGCTTCGCTCGGGGCCGGCCGTGGCTGAGGGCCCCTGGCAGTCCTGCCCAGGTTGGGGATGGGCTTTGAGAACCTGCTCCTGCGACCGCGAGACTCGGCCAGGGATGGGGAGTCAGGAAAGGCAGCACTCGACTCTACACTGACTTCAGGAGACTCGGAAACACTGGAAAACAGGATCGCATTACTTAATCTATAACAAACATTCCTAAGATGAAAAATAAAAACACTGACAGTAGGATGTAATGAAGTGTGGCAGCAAATCCTGTAATATGCTGTCCTTGTCTTTTTTTTTTTTTTTTTCTTACCTGGGGGTGTTATCGCTCTTGTGTGTCTCTTCACCAGGGATGTCTGGGATGTCTTTCTCTTTCATACCATCTGAATCCGAGCTCTCCTCGACAGAAGACTTCTGAGACGACTCGGCCGTGAGAGGTACAGCAGAGCGGTCTGACGGCAAAGCTGCCAGGGATTCGTTTTCAACTGTTCATGATTATTTGGGAAGAGATGAATTTCACATTAAGCAACCAGAATACAAAGTAACTTATGTGTAACAAACATTTAACAGGCTTGACAAAAACTTATCCTATTTTAGCAGGCCTCTGTATGGGACATTCATGCCATACTGGGTTCCTAAGGGTATATTTGCTTCCAAACACAAGTGTGTATGTTGTATCACTGTAGCTGTGCCTTTTGTTTTTGTACCTGGAGATGTAACACAATAGAAAAAGGTTGTTGACTTATACTTGTATGCCTAAATCATAATTCAATGACCATAAAATGATTTCAAGAATAGTTTTAGACATCCCCCTATCTCCCTGCTCCCAGGTCTCTCACCAGAGCTGGGTGGTGGGGCTTCGCTCGGGGCCGGCCGTGGCTGAGGGCCCCTGGCAGTCCTGCCCAGGTTGGGGATGGGCTTTGAGAACCTGCTCCTGCGACCGCGAGACTCGGCCAGGGATGGGGAGTCAGGAAAGGCAGCACTCGACTCTACACTGACTTCAGGAGACTCGGAAACACTGGAAAACAGGATCGCATTACTTAATCTATAACAAACATTCCTAAGATGAAAAATAAAAACACTGACAGTAGGATGTAATGAAGTGTGGCAGCAAATCCTGTAATATGCTGTCCTTGTCTTTTTTTTTTTTTTTTTTCTTACCTGGGGGTGTTATCGCTCTTGTGTGTCTCTTCACCAGGGATGTCTGGGATGTCTTTCTCTTTCATACCATCTGAATCCGAGCTCTCCTCGACAGAAGACTTCTGAGACGACTCGGCCGTGAGAGGTACAGCAGAGCGGTCTGACGGCAAAGCTGCCAGGGATTCGTTTTCAACTGTTCATGATTATTTGGGAAGAGATGAATTTCACATTAAGCAACCAGAATACAAAGTAACTTATGTGTAACAAACATTTAACAGGCTTGACAAAAACTTATCCTATTTTAGCAGGCCTCTGTATGGGACATTCATGCCATACTGGGTTCCTAAGGGTATATTTGCTTCCAAACACAAGTGTGTATGTTGTATCACTGTAGCTGTGCCTTTTGTTTTTGTACCTGGAGATGTAACACAATAGAAAAAGGTTGTTGACTTATACTTGTATGCCTAAATCATAATTCAATGACCATAAAATGATTTCAAGAATAGTTTTAGACATCCCCCTATCTCCCTGCTCCCAGGTCTCTCACCAGAGCTGGGTGGTGGGGCTTCGCTCGGGGCCGGCCGTGGCTGAGGGCCCCTGGCAGTCCTGCCCAGGTTGGGGATGGGCTTTGAGAACCTGCTCCTGCGACCGCGAGACTCGGCCAGGGATGGGGAGTCAGGAAAGGCAGCACTCGACTCTACACTGACTTCAGGAGACTCGGAAACACTGGAAAACAGGATCGCATTACTTAATCTATAACAAACATTCCTAAGATGAAAAATAAAAACACTGACAGTAGGATGTAATGAAGTGTGGCAGCAAATCCTGTAATATGCTGTCCTTGTCTTTTTTTTTTTTTTTTCTTACCTGGGGGTGTTATCGCTCTTGTGTGTCTCTTCACCAGGGATGTCTGGGATGTCTTTCTCTTTCATACCATCTGAATCCGAGCTCTCCTCGACAGAAGACTTCTGAGACGACTCGGCCGTGAGAGGTACAGCAGAGCGGTCTGACGGCAAAGCTGCCAGGGATTCGTTTTCAACTGTTCATGATTATTTGGGAAGAGATGAATTTCACATTAAGCAACCAGAATACAAAGTAACTTATGTGTAACAAACATTTAACAGGCTTGACAAAAACTTATCCTATTTTAGCAGGCCTCTGTATGGGACATTCATGCCATACTGGGTTCCTAAGGGTATATTTGCTTCCAAACACAAGTGTGTATGTTGTATCACTGTAGCTGTGCCTTTTGTTTTTGTACCTGGAGATGTAACACAATAGAAAAAGGTTGTTGACTTATACTTGTATGCCTAAATCATAATTCAATGACCATAAAATGATTTCAAGAATAGTTTTAGACATCCCCCTATCTCCCTGCTCCCAGGTCTCTCACCAGAGCTGGGTGGTGGGGCTTCGCTCGGGGCCGGCCGTGGCTGAGGGCCCCTGGCAGTCCTGCCCAGGTTGGGGATGGGCTTTGAGAACCTGCTCCTGCGACCGCGAGACTCGGCCAGGGATGGGGAGTCAGGAACTGCAGCACTCGACTCTACACTGATTTCAGGATCCTCGGAAACACTGGAAACAGCATCAAATTACATTCTTATTACTCAAACATCCTACACTGAAAGCTCACCACAATCCCGTGATGGGAACAGAGTAGAGAAGTTAAGCAGCAAAGAGAGCAATCACTTCTATACTACATTCAACTGTCGATTTTTCTCGTTTTTTCTGATTTCTTTTTCTTTCTTTTTTGGCTATACTGTTTTTCACAAGTTCAAAAATTCAAAAAGGAATATTAATCCATAAGCAAATATAATTAAAAAAAATAATGTTGAAGTAATAAAATATGTATTTATAAACGTATATACTTCATAGAGTTTTTCCCCCAAAGAGAATCTCATCTTACCTGGGAGTTTCAGCTTGTTTCTGTGTCCCCTCAGGTATTTCCTCTTTATCACTGCGTCCTTCTGAGAGGTCCTTCTCTTTCAAACTGTCCGAGTCCCGCGTCTCCCCTTCAGAAGACTTGTGTACCACAGACTCCACAGTAACGGGCACTGCTGAACTGTCTGCTGCGAAAGATGAAAGAAAGATGCATGTCATATTGATTTGTACTTAGAATTAAATGGTTGGTGTTGCACTGAAGTGGCCCAGCTTGGGCAGGCACTCAGCAGGCGTAAACCATTCATTACATAACTTAAAAAACATGAGACTACACCAGCACTCACCATGCGGGGCTTCGCTCGGGGCCGGCCGTGGCTGAGGGCCCCTGGCTGTCCTGCCCAGGTTGGGGACGGGCTTTGAGAACCTGCTCCTCCTACAGCGAGACCCAGACAGGGCTGAGGAGTCTGGGCTTGAGAGGCCTTCCTTCGCATCTGAAACACTTTATACATTGATAACCAGAGTAAGAAATACATTTAAAAATTCATCTGAACAAAGCAAATATGGCTTGAAAAAAGACGAGTAGGTCATAAGTGCCAAGTATATGAAAATAACTGGCTTCACCAACCAGACATCGTTTGTCGATTCTCTCTTTGGGGTTTGGGGTTCTTCCGCAGGGCTCAGTGTCTCACAACTGGCTGCTTGGGAGGCCATCTCTGGCTCCTCAGTAATGTCTGTACAGGTTACAGCCACAGGGGAGTCACAAGTCATTGCTTGAGGGGCTTCAGAGAGACATTGTGATTGGTCAGCTGGCTCCGAGTCCAGCTCCTCAATGACGACCTGCTGCTGGCTGGAAGGCTCCTCGGAAATGACTTGTTCTGCTCCAAGGAAAAGAAAAGGGTAAGTAATAAAGAGAAAAACAAAAAATCTGTCAGTCTTTCATTAAGCAATGATACTCGCCAACTTTATGAATTACAGACTACCAGACCCTGATATACACCAAAGTTCAGTTGCAGTGAAGAAGCGCATCATTCATACCGGAGCTTGGTCCTCCCGTCACCGGGGATAGAAACTCTGGGTGTCTTATGGTCAGCAGAGTCTGGGCCGCCTCTGTGTTGATTTCTGTATCAGATTCTGAGATTTCTGCTATGGAAGAGACCGGGAAATCCAAGTCCGATACTGTCAGTTCTGCATTTGTAGAGTTTAGTTATATGCATATACTTCATATTATTATTTAAACTGAATTCAGTAAAGCAAATCATAAAGAACTGGAAAAACTTACCAGTCATGCATTCCTGGGAGATAAAGTGAATCACATCCTAAAATAAAGGATGGCACACGTTAGTAACTTCGGCAGATCTCTGTGAATTAAATTAATTTCTTAAAGGACTTTCATAATGGATGCAAACAGGCAAAATTAAAGTGGTTGAAGAAGCAGCAGTTGCTTCTAGTACTTCATATATTTTAATAGCACTTCACAAGTCATTAAGTGTATACAATGTACCTGAAGTGAAATTGCAAGGCCTGTAAATCTAGGGTTAAAACACCCTGATAACTTCAGACAAGATTTTTGTGGATAGTTTACAAGTGTTCGCTTGCTACGACATTTCAAACAGAAGAAAGTTCAAAGCCACCATTGCCAACTGTTTCCTACTAAGATGTATTTAAACCACAACAAGAGGAGAACTGGGGAGGTCAGGCTACACTGCCTCCCTTGAAGTTAGTTTGTTGTAATTGGGCATAGATAACAGGAGGCACGTCTAGGTCAGCCAAGAAAACCCCGAACACAAACCTCCGCTTGTGTTGATCACAAACAACAAATATTAGGCAACTACTGCATTTCTAAGCATTAAAACAACTCATTAATCACTTACAACCAATAAGTCCAACTGATTTTCTGTGGCCACTACCCCTTCCTCTTGTGAGCCGGGGCCCAGGGCACACACTGACTGAGAATAGATTGTGTGCTCAGACTCGCTAGTGCAGTGTGTGTCAATGTGTGAGATCTCAAGCTGTGTGGAAACAAGTAAATATGGAAGGAAGAGTTATGGAAACGGCAACACAACAAAAACTAACAAAACTCATAAATCAAGGAAACAAAGCACACGTGAAAGTCTATTCACAAAGTTAGGAAAGTAAACAAATGTAGCGAAGTATAACAAAATACATTGTTAATTCAATATTATCATTCAACATTATTCCCTAAATCACAAAAATACAACTTTGTGAATAGAAACCATTGTGTAAATGGATGGAAATGTAATAAATAAACAAACACAAATAAATGGATCATAAAATGGAGGTCTTGACCTTAATGAGAGTGTAATGAATGAAATGCACTCTGATTTCATAAGCTGCAACCAGGAGCTGGGCAAGCTTACCTCCTCCATGGTCTCTTCCACCTCCACAGGAATGGCGACGGGCGAACGCAGGCTGACGGGCACAAACGCAGGGGCCTGGTTCAACTCCTCGGGGTTTGTGGGATAGCAGTAGTCCTCCTCGGTCCTCCCCTCGTCCGCCTCCTCCTCGTTGTCATCCTCGTTCTCAACCGACGCCCTCAGCATCACCAGTTTTGCCTTCCCCGCCCTGCGCTCCTTCTGGTTGCAGCTCGTGTTGGGTTTGGGTTTCTTGGCACCTCTGCGAATGGACGGGGCGTCCTCCTGGGGTTGTGGCAGGGAGGCAAAGGGCGAGGCCTCAATGGAGTCGTCTCCACCATCGTCATCGTCTTCAGGTTGTTGCAGGTGCTTGGAGAACTTTGGGATTCTTCCTGACCTACGGTGCCCAAGAAAACAGATTTCTGGAAGTTAAAGTGAAATGGTTTCCATTTGACCAATATTTCAAATATGACTTCTCTTCTCTGATGTTCTGATGACATCCCCCTTCTTAAAGCAACAGCCGAGTCTCAAACTTGAGAGCTTGCCTGGTGGGCTTGCTTAGCATGTGTTCCTGGACGGCAGTGAGATCCGCTTCCTCCTCCTCCTCCTCCTCTCCCTGGCTCTCACAGTCCGATGACAACACCCTGGCGCGTCTCTTGTCCCTCTTTGAGCTCCTCTTCCTTTCCACGAAGGAAGGAGCCACACAATCAGTAGTCTGGTCTTCAGTTTCTTTGCTGGCCTGCAATGCAACACAACACACGAACAAGATGAGCATAACCCAATTAAAACTGGTGCTGGTGGTTCTGCAACACTTTGTTTTCTTAACATACTATACATGCATGTTGTAGTACAAAAAAGCAGGAATCATTTGAAGAATGTTATGGATTTTAAGTCTGTACATTTATTATATATATATATATATATATATATATATACAGCTCTGGAAAAAATTAAGAGACCAGTGCAAATCAGCATCTCTACATGTATGGCAACCATTCCCCTCATTCATATTTTTATTTGGAATTTGGAAGAAATGTTGTCAGTAGTTTATAGAATAAAACAAAAATGTACCCAAACACATACCTATAAATAGTAAGAACAGAGAAACTGATAATTTTGCAGTGGTCTCTTAATTTTTTCCAGAGCTGTATAAATAAATAAATAAATAAATAAATACACACACACACTTGTTTCTGTCTGAAAACCAATTAAAAGTAAATTCTCTTCAGGGACCAGAGAATAATAATAAAGAGTTTTCCTGAGCCATAAGTAATAAATGTCCCAGGTCAACAGTACTTTTTAAGGGCCTGCTATACACTCTCGTCAATGCTAAAAATAAGCTTCTCATTAGCTGCACTAATATTTAGAGTGAGACCGAGCTGTCTGTGGACAGGAAATTATTGTTTTCTGTTCATGCCTGGGAGACTGCAGTCCTTTTCGCTTTCGCCGGTTCCCCCTCAGTCTCGACCTCAGCCCCGGGTTTCTCCGCAGCCTCCTGGGCCTTCTTGCCCCTTCTCTTCCCCAGGTTGGGCTGTGGTTTTTGGAGGCGGCCTCTGCCAAGCCCAGCTGGTTTGCCTCCAGGCCCCTTTCTCTCCTTCCCTGGCATTTCTGTCTCCTGTGACCTGCAAGGTAAGCCACCGATGGTAAACTTTGCCATGGTTTAACTTTTTAATGCTTGTTGTTGAGTTCATAAAGGAAATGTTTCTTTTGGGTGTCCTAAACAACAACAACAATCATTATTATTACAGTGTGATTATCAATGGTGTATACTTTTTTTTTTTTACCTTTTGAGGCACACAGTCTCCTATTCCAAAATAAACAAAACCCCCTACCCGTCAGCATCCTCGGCAGAAGGCTGGGCATTAGATTGAGCATCGTCAGACTTCTCACCAACAATGGCATCATCTGCTGGCCCTACAGGAAACGGCATGAGCAGCAACATTCTCTTTTTGGTATTTAAATAGATACAAAGCTGTCAAATGTGTAATGAACATCTGAGAAGCAAAGGCAAGTATACTGATTAGAAGAACCAGTGCTAACTGACTAAAAAAGTAAACTCAACTAACTATAATAGCTACAATATTAAAGTAATACAATAAAATTATTAACATATCTCTCTAGTGTAAACTGTACCTTCTTCGAGTGTTTTTTTCATCCTTTTTTTCTGTCTTTTCTTGTCGTCCCCTGGCTTTTCTAGACAGGCCTCCTCAGCCCCTTCGGCCTCCTTCTTGCGTTTGCGTTTCTTTTTGGCCGGGGGAGCATCCGGACTGGCTTCTGCCTCCTGGCAGTCGTTCACATTGAAAGTCTCCTCATTCTCCTTCTCAGCTGTCTCCGAGTCACCCTCCCCACCGTCGCTGTCCGCCCCCACCAGGGCGACACTGCCTTCGGGGGCCTCCTCCGGATCACCCTTGTTTTCTGAATATACAGATAAATTTTTGATAAAGAGGACTTCGCTGCTTCTTGTTTGGTATGAGTGTAGCAGAGAGCAGCATGTCATCTATATAGCATTCGTCACCTTCAAAAACACAGCTTTCGTACACAACCTCATCAAAAGAAAAAAAAGCAGCCCAATTGCTTTGAACCACACGAAAACAATAAAACCCCGTCCTGTTGCCATCTTGTCAGGGCAGAAGCAGAAAAGTCGTTACCTTTTCGCTTGGTTCTTGGTTTTGCTGGCTTCCTCTGCCTCGCACTCTTGGTTTTCGATTTGTTCTTTTTCCTCTCGTCGTCAGCTCGGATCCTCTCAAGCAGTTCGCTGAAAAACTCGATATCGATGGGCTTTTTCTCTTCTGCAGGGCAAAAACAAAGAATGGAATAAATAAGCGATATAAAACAGAGGTTCCTCATAACTGTGCCTCTCAATTGTGAATGGTGATTGATGCTTTTCTTGTTTGTTTTTGTAACATACTTTGTAACATATTATATAGAGATTCCTTGTGGCTACAGGCAAAAAGGAAATAAATCAGTGTTGCACAGGCTACAGTATAGAGCACTTCATCAGTGGGCTTCCATTCAATCACAAAGAACACACTGAAAATAATGAAGTGAAATAAAATCGAAGGACATTTATATAATTAAAACTGCTACTCATTCAGTTTACCATTTATTTCTGCCCTTTTTTCCTTCCACAATCATTTAAACTTCCCCATTGCCAATCATTTCAGATGTCAAAATTCAAGTAGGGGCTATTAAAACGTCTCGTTTCCTGATTAAGATTCCAAAGACTTACTGAACGCTTTATCTATCCTCCAGGAATTTGTCTTCTCCTCTTTCTTGAATTTGTTCTGTTGCGAAAAAGAAAAAATACAACCATATGAGGATTTAATATTGCACTTGATTTCTAAATAGTTGCAGTCAAAACGTTACCTATCCCAACTTAACTCCCTTCGACAATTCCTGTTCACGATTCATAAACTGGAATTTGTACAGTATTGACAAATCCGAGTCAGTGTTCCACAAATGCTGATAAGATGCATCTGATAAACAAGTATGGTTTAATTAACAACATTTATCACAACTAAACCCATCAGAAAATACCACTGTTTCATATGATGAGTGTGAATACAATCGACTACTGTACATCTTCATATGCGTGTCAATCCTGTTCAGGAGTCTAAATAGCAACATTGTACTGAAAGTGATTCAGAGAGAAACTCAAACCTTGATCTCAATCCTGGCCCTGTGTGGAAACAACTGACCAATCATGGAGAAGTCTGTGCCCACCATGCTTATCGCCAGGAAGAACATGTCAGTCTCTGGAATGACAGAAATCCAATAGTCCGACATGAAACGGTCAGGTGTTTAAACTGTAAGTACAGTATGTATAACATAATAGTACACACAAGAAAAATAGGTGATCCTTTATAATGTCTTGGACCTTTTTGCTCTTACCAGTTTAATTGAGATTTACCTTTATTTGACCACGGCTTGGTGTAGTTGGCTTTCCGAAAGCTAGAGTACGTTGTAGTAGAACCGCGCTCAAAGATGGGGTCGTTTTCCTCTACCACATTGGGGCCTTTGACTCTCAAAACCTCGACAGTTAAACTGAGAGAAACAGGAAGACACGGTCAAGGGGCTGCTGGGAGGACCAGAGATTCCCAACTGGCTTGATTTTGTCAGAACACATATATAAGAAGCATTTAATTCTTAACGTCTAAATGGATCCTAAAGATTCTCTAAAATTTCACCAGCAATCCTCCACATCTGATAAATACTTTTGTTTCTCCACTTCTAGGCTTTCCTGGCATTCTTTCTCTGCCCACTAGATACATGCTTTTTCATCTGTATTTTAGTTTTAAGTTCAGCTACACCCTGGTCCTTAATTCGGCTCTATGCTGCAGTGTTCCAGTTTGGAAAATCCAACTACAGCACAAAAAGAGGTTTTGAATTACCTTTCTTCGTCAATGATAAGTGTGCCATCCTCAGCCACTTTCACTCTGGGCACGACAAGCTGGTCATCTTGGACCGGTTCATCATTATTATCATCATCATCATCATCCATCTCCTCGTTCACTGGCCTGAGGACGAGACAGGAACTCAGTTCTTACTTCAGGAATTCAAAAACGTCACCACCAGTATATACATACCGATGATGTATTCCTAGACTAATTATAAGGGTGGCAAGCTTGAAGACAACTATTGGCATTTATGCTTTTTCAGACACCAAAGTTAATACTGTAGGTTCTTTTACAGGTGTGCTGTTACAGTTTAGTAAGCAGACAAAAGAAAACATGGCTTGGATTCTTACGGTCTGACGGGTGTCGGGGGCGGCATCACTCTCTCCGTTTGCTTGTGCTCCGGCTCAAGCGCAGATCTGTGGTTGATTAATTTGAGTAGTGGAGAATTAGACGTTTTGACTGGTTTCATTACACAGTCACAAAGGATAATGCTTTAAGCTCCAATACAGATTTAGATATGTTTATTCCTGAAACTGGCTTTGGCTGGATTTTAAACACCTGAATCTGCAAATCACAAAAGTCCTCACAATATGTTTTAAAAGAAATGGCGGGAAACCATTTGCAGAAGAAGAATTCAAAACAAAAGAAGTTTAAACATGGTATAATACTTGGCAGAACATGATCATGATAACCTCAGGCTAAGTATGGTTTCAGAAAACATGCCACACACATTTCAATATACTCAAAAGCCAACTTACTTCATTGGATTGCTCTCTGGCAAATAGTATATGAAGTCTCTCATAACCATCTTGCTCCGGTCCTGAGGGACAGTGTACTCTAACATAGATGTCTTCCCCTTCTTAAGTCTCTGTACATGAAAAAAAACTAGGTCAGTGTAACAATGAAAAATCGATTGGTGTTAAAAACTACTACTCACTGCCTCTGTAAAGTTGCTTTTCGTACACTTTTCACATTTCCATACGAAGTGTTTTGAAGCCATACGAAAACACATTCAGAAATGCAACTGCACAGGAATATGTAATGACAGAAGATAATACATAAGACATATCTTCCTTTACTGTCTAATCCCAGAATTGACTTTTCTAAATTCATGCAATTCTGTTTTCAAATTGAAGTCATATTAACGTTTGTCCATTCATGAGAAAAAGGGCATTTTAGCCGTTTCTCACAAAATGAGAAAAGATAAAATATAGGATTCAAGATATGTGAAGACTTCTGCTGTTAATTTGACATTACTACCAATTAACTTTGGTGTAATGGCCTCAGTTTAATAGTGTGTTTGTGCATGACAGTCTGCGCTTGTGTGTTTGGAAGGTGGGTGCTGGTATCCATTTACTTTTTCAATTGACAGGTTCTGCCTCTACTTGTCTACTGAACTAGACATAAGTCTTACGTTTATTATTGGTCGAAACATTTGGTCAAACTTTTCCATTAAGGAAGATGAAGGATATTACAGACTATAATGGCAGAATTGCTTCAGTATGTAAAAAAATAAACCTTTCCAGCCATAAACGTGTGCAGCTTACCTTTTCATTTCTGATTTCCTGCTTAAGAAGCTCTCTCAGCTTGCGTGCTTTAAGGATTCTCTCCCGGTCTTCAGAAATGCTCAGCTTATTCAGAGGCAAAGACGGTTGGGAGGGCAGCTGCTTTGATGACACAGTGCTCCCTTTCGTGTCTTTTCCATTAGTGGCTGAGGACCCGGAGACAAGCCGAGCCCTGCCTTGAGACGTGCTTGCTTGCGAGTCCTTCATCTTGACTGGGGACGGACTAGGCTTCTGTGCATTTTCAACAGCTGCTTTTTTCACCTGACCAGCAGGCGGGTGTTGATTTGAAGTGACAGCAGTGTCATCTTTGAGGTGTCCAGATTTCTCCGCCACCTTCGCCTGCCTACCTCCAGAGGGTCTTCTCCGGCTGGGTGACCTGAGGACAGCGTGGGGGGCATCGTCCGTCTGTGTGCCGTCCTCTGGGGTTGTTACGTTATTCTCGATAACAGGTGACGCAACTTGCTTGGCAGGGGGAGACCTAGGGGTGGCTCTGGCTGGAGGCCGTGCAGGTGCGGGAGTAGGCCTCGGCTTGGCCAGGTTGGGCATTGCGGAGAAGCGTTTTCTTCTCTGTAGAGCGGGGGCCGAGGGATTACTGCTGCCGGCGCCTCCAGCATCTTGGCTCTTTTCAGCTCTATTGTGATAAGAAGCAAAGATCAAATAAAGCTAATAACAACAAACTTAAGTGCGGATGTCTGTGAACACAATTCCAGGAGAGCAATGTTAAATGATTTATAAATGTATCTGTAAAATACTCACGGATTAACCGGCACGTTCTGTTGGGCAGCGTCCAGTGCTGCCTCATCTGAGCTGCCTGCTGGAACTATAGGCTGAGTTACGGCGGCTCCTTCACCCGCCACCTCCTGCTCAGCAGCCTGGTTGTCCTCCCCAGCTTTCCATGATGCGCCGGCATCCTCAGAGAGCTTCTGATCCTGAGACGGAGCTGGGGGGCCTCTTCCTCCAGGCCGGACAAAGGGCCTCACACTTATCCTTGATCTGCGCATCATCCTAGAAGGCGTCAAGACACGTCATGAACTCGTTCGCGCCAATGCATGAGTTGCATGACCGGCGGTGCTTTGCTTTCATTTGCTCCCAAATGCCTAAATGTCAAACAGGTTTGACTTGGTTTACTTCATTAATGATATTAAGAGCAAGAGAGAAGACGGACAATAGTGAACATATTCATTTTCATTCATTAACTGAATAGGCACCTTTCTTTAAAAGTGGCTCTGTGGTTGCTGTGGGGAAGTGGTGTCCTAACTGTGATTAAAAACGTGAAAAACAAACAAAAAAAACCACGTTGCTGCCTGTAGCCACCTTACATTATTTGGGGTTAAAGTCTGTTTAGTGCCCAACCCATTACGTCAGCATGCAACCTGTCAGCTGGGCTGTGATGTGACCCACCGTAAGGCCTGTGTCAGCAAAACATAGTTTAACTTCCGGGGCAGCAGCACTCTCTCTGGAAAACCAGTTTGCAAAGTTTCAAATGCAATAATAATGAAAATGCCCAATGAGAAACCCGTCAATAAAGACACATAATAATGCAGATCAAATACCTTATTAGTAAGGCATATGACGTAAGCGAAACGAGAGTAGTACTAATAAGTGCGTGCCACAGCACACTATAAAATGCTCCAGTTGCAAACGGGGATATTGGATACTTTTAAAAGGCATTTAGTAATAATACAGAAGTACACACATACTCTATAGGTACAATTTGCAATGGCAGCTCTTTAAAAATACTCAGTATTGCCCTGAAACATATACCACAAACCAGCATTGTCGTGCTACATATTTGCCGCACACACTGATAGGAAACAATTACAATTAAGTTGCGACTTAAAATGAGGGAAGAAATGATTGGTATGTGTTATGCACTTTACCTGAGTGTTTTATAAAAAATATTGATATGACAACTCAGTATGCAAAGGGAAACATCCAAACTCATGTGATACTATTGAACATGTCACCGTGCAATTCACAACCGACAGATTCGTCAAACAGACACTAAAGTAAAGTGACAGGGAAGACCTTAGTGTCTGGTACTGATAGAAAATACAATTTTATCTGTAATTAATTCAAACTGCAATCGATTTTCAGCAATTTAGCGTCAATTCGGCACATCTGAACCCACAGTTTAACAAATGGGCTACAGTATAAGGGGTTCACTAAAACATGCTAAATATAATACCTAGAGACTAGATACTGTGAATGTGGATCTCACCTACTTCAGGGGTTATACTGTCCAAATGTCATCCATTAGCCTGGCGACCTCTTCACTGATTTCCAAGTTTCCCACTTTTCACCACGTTAGGCTCGCCGCCATGCTGTTCTCGGTGAAGTCAGAGCTCAATGCGGATACAGTTGAGAGGGGGATTGTGGGAGTTGTAGTTTACAACCTTATGAAACCTTCCCTGTTCTCGAACAGCAAAATACAACTCCCACAAAGCAGCGCACTGGAGTGTCTTGAACTTTGCAAATGCTGCAATAAGAGTTGATTGACTGCAACAAAGAGCCTCTATAGAGAATCTGTAATTTTTTACAATGTTTGACTGTGGCCGTAAATATTGTTTGTCACATGACAGAAAAAAATTATATTACACACACTGCTTTGTGTGAGACAGAATATGTCAGTGAGGTTTGAAGTATGTATGTAGTATGTATGTATGTATGTATGTATGTATTCATATATGTATTCTGAAAAAAAATAGAAATGCAACATGTAAAGCGTTGTTCCCATGTTTCATGAGTGTGAAATTAAAGATCAGAGGAATTTTCCAATAAGCTTATTTCTCTCAGCCCCTCCAACGTTGTTATATAGAATTTGGCCAACTGGCCCCACAACTGTAGAGCACTTTGTACCACACCAGCTCAGGACTCCGCATCAGGCTTCTTGACCTGTGGGATCGTCTGAGACCAGCCACCCCAACAGCTGATGAAACTGTGGGTTTGCACACCTGAAGAATTTCTGCACAAACTGTCAGAGCGTCTCAGGGAAGGTCCTCTGTGGCTTGTTGTCCTCACCAGGGTCTTGACCCGACTGCAGCCCTGGTGGACATTCCTGCCGTCAGCACTCAGTTGGATGCATTCCTGTATGGGCCCAGCTTTAAATTTTGGTGTTGGCAGGGGTTGGAGTTCAGGCTGGTGTTTGGCCTTAGAATGGGGCAGGTATCCTATTTAGGTACTAGGATAATTAGTGAATCTAAATTAACTAAAGATTTAAGGGTTTTAGAAAATGCCACCAACTAATATAATAATAAGTATTATTATTTATTTCTTAGCAGATGTAACAATACATTTACAGGTTCAAAATTAAGCAAGTGCATAGGTAAAATATACAGTTAATATAAAATACAAGTCCGACATCCTAGATTGTAATAGCTAACAAGTGCAGACAAGATGTGCTGAAGTCATAGTTCAGAGCTAAGGGAAAGCGGACAGAGAGGAATTCACAATAACACAGGTAATATCAATGTAAAAGCAAGCAGTATGACTTGGGGGAATAAACTACTAAATTACAGGTACAGTCTGAACAGATGTGTCTTGAGTAATCGCCGGAAGGAGGTCAGGGACACTGCTGTCCTGACTTCAGTAGGAAGGTCGTTCCACCACTTAAGGGTCAGGGATGGTATGCTTTGTCAATGGTACACTCTATTAATGGATACAGATGAAGGCATTAAAGATCTAAAGGTTAGATTTAGACTGGTTACAGAGTAGTATTTTGAGAAGATAAACTAGATTTTACTAATGCTAATAAGGTTTACTGTTCAAATTAGGGTTGCAATTTGGTTAGGGCTAAGGTTAGAGTTCCCAGCAACTTAAGCTCCTTTTAAAGTTAGGATTAATCTTCTAGGGTTAATTGAGCTGTATGTACATTTGTATTTGTATCTTGAAAGAGTCAATAATCTGTAAATCTATTCTAACTTTTATAGAGGTTTTCTTTCCCAGATTTTAAATGGGGGAGGGAAATAGATGGCATGTTTCCTGCATGATTCCACATTTCAAAAAGCGATAGGAAATACAGTGCCCCAATACCAAGTGTGTTATACTTTGCGTACAAATAAAACTCAATGAATGGAAGAGGGTTTATTGATCTTGCAATAAGCAAAAAAAAAAAAAAAAATGCAATTCGTTGAAAATGCCGACATCTAGTGGTATAAAATAAATCAGACTAAATTATTATTTGTCACTTTCCCAAAATCAGCGCACAATCCTACATGTATATGCAAACAATGAAAGGACCTAAAATAGAAAGGGTTGGGAATAAACTGAGACTGGTATCATTCAGGATGTTATCGCTTTAGTATAAGGCATAACTGAATGTCATCCATTTTTTCTGCATACAAATTTTGTTATACAGATGAATAATGTCATTAAATAAATACAAAATCCAGTTTATTGCAATAACTGGATAGTAAATTAACTGTTGTTACTCAACATCAAGGACAAATAAGGGGTAGTGGTATATTTGAACTGCTATTTAATAATTATTTTCTTCCTTTATTTGTTTGTGTATGTATGTAGCCTGTGTATGTATTTGTGTATGTACACAAAATAAACCGGTTATTGTTAGAGATGTAAATAATAGTTATTTAACTGTAATAAACATTTATGTTGTGCTCAATCTTAGTTCTCATTTAATATACGACGTCGTTACTATTGAACACATGTACAATCTAAGGATGGTTGTTATTTTCTTGTTTAAATTATTCAATATGACCAGCCATAGTAATATGATTTAACCCACTAGAAAATAATAGTTTTTTAGACTAAGTGAATTTGCCTAATGGGACAAAATAATATATCATGCTAATATATTGCTTGATCTATCTTCGTAAAAACTAAACTGTCAGATTCGCATTTTATGAGCTCCATTCAGTTTGTGTATTTTGGGATTTTTACAAATAATGGGGGCCGTTGCAACGAACATTGAGTTACTGTGCTTTCTTGAAATATTTATTCTGGTAGTCTAGTTTATTATAGCAATGTGGGAACATACTAGTGCACTAATGCATGCTGGGATTAAATCAAATGTTTGACGGACCTCTTGGTCACAAACCAAAAACGCGCACTCAGGTGCAGCTTAATTTTGATACTAGATTAGTCAAGTCCTGAGGTGACAAATAATAGATAATCCTCAATGTGGCTTCTCTATTCAAGGGGACTGACATAATAAATACAGCATAATAAACATACATATGTGCAAAAGTTACACAAGCTGGAGTGGTTCAGTGACCTGCAACACAATACAAAATATTTGACAATGTGCATAGAGTTGCATTAGTTTAAAGGTTGCAAAGTGCAGCTGCAGTGGAAGGACAGTCGTTGAGCCTATGACATGGTGAGAATGCAGTACTTTTAATTCACATTATATCATTTTTTTAATATCATTTGTTTACAGGCTACACGTCGTGGTCATGGGAACGGTGACGGACAAGGGTTAACCGCTGACATTCGGACATTCTATCATTATGACGTCCCGTTCGGAGCATCTTGCGGTTCGCTTTGATCGGGGTGTCCCAGAGAGTCGGTCGGAGAGTTTGTACACGTTTATTCGCATCGAGACAGCTGTGAACCAGAGAAAGAGCATTTGTTTGTGGTGGTGTTATAGGGGTGCGTTTGGTTTGGTGGTATTTCGGAGGTTTACAGTAGAGTCGTTACTTTTGGTAGCCCACTAAGCTTCGGCGGAGAGGAGGGAGGTCATTTTAGGCCCCACTGTCTGTCTTTCCTTCCCCTCTATTGTTGTCGTTTATTGTCCGACTCGAGGGATCGTTGTCTGCAAAATCGGCACGGGGAGGCCTAGCTGGAGGCTGGCCCGGGACACTGTCCTAACCCATCTCCTTGATTGGAGATTGGTTTCATTCGGTTTCATTATCTGACACGTACAGTGTAAACAGATTTCAAAATGCCAAATTGTGTGCATTATAAATTCGCTTCCAAACTGACCAGCGACATGGTCAAGTTTGATGGGCTGGACATCACGCCGAGGGATTTAAAGCGCCTGATCATGTTTCGGGAGAAGCTCAAACCCTGGCTCTGCGACCTGAAGATCAGCAATGCTCAAACCAACCAGGGTAAGACTTTATGATCATGCACTGGATTGTATCTCTGCTGCATATGGTCCAATCAAAAGTCATTATTTGTCATGGATGCCTGTGATACGAATGTTGCTGTTGTGTTTGAATGTGTTGTAAGTCCAGTGATTGCAGATATAATGGGGGAATCTTCTAACAGTGGAGGGGCCAGGTCTGTCAGTAAAAGGGAGCACTGCTTGAGAGACATAAGGGCCAAGAGTGCTTGAGTGACATTGTACAGTTGCAACTAAAGATATATTTTGAGTGGTGTGGTACTTTAAACCAAAAGCAATCTGCGAAACAACATAGTTGAATCATTTCTAAATTTGCTGCCATGTTTACTGTCTTTTGCCAATTTAGATATGTGTAGTTAAACACAATATAGGCCCTCCTAAACTGCTATTTGTGATTCGATAATAATGGAAGACATTGTAATTATCACACTTGATGTTTCTTTGTAAATCTATGCTGTAGAATGCCTTACATCTGCTCCTTAAAGAATACTAAGCATCTCCTTTAATTTCTGTTCTCAGAGTACACTGATGATGACACCCATATTCCCAGAAATACATCAGTCATTATCAGACGAGTTCCTGTTTGGGGAGTCAAACCCCCTCGCAAAAATGTCCGGTAAGTATGATTCTCTTTTCAAATCTGTATGATCTTGTTCAGTTTCATTCCTGTCTCTTATTAAATCTCACCAAGTTTGCTTATTTGCATGCATACCTTTACCCGGGGCAACTTTGTTTGCACAAAAGCCCTGTTCTGCTCTTGCCACAGGATTGAAATCAGTCTGTAACACAACATCCATACGACCCTCACAATGCACTTTTAAACAGTTTTAGACTCTGATAGTAATACTGTAGCTGGCTCTGGTAGAAAGCAGCTGAAATTAATGCTTTTTCTTTTTAATTTGCTTTCCAGTGATTATACCAAACCTTCAAGAGGATCTTCAAAAGCAGTATGTAAAAAAAAAAAACACGAACTCTTTTATTTTTCATGAACTATAGTTTAGTGACTTATGTATGCTCTTATGATGCACTTTCTTGGAGTAATATATGCATACAGTGTGTGGTGTGTATACAGTGTGTATATATATATATATATATATATAAAAAGGATAATAGATTACCCTTTAGTGCAGGGGTTCCCTAAGTGCAGCCCAGGGGCCAAATGTGGCCCTCAAGGATGTTTGGTGCGGCCCCCCAAAGCCAACCTTTAACCACCACTTTTCTGAAACTTTACTATATTTTTATACTTTCTGAACATTTTCTGTGACAAAATGCACATGTAATTTGGGGAAAATAATAAGACAACAATTCAAATTCATAACTGTTCCCTAACAGAAATGTATATGAAATAAATAGGTATGATTTCTGACATATTTACTTTTCATTGGTGGTTCACTTTCTACTGCAGCCCCCCCATCCCATGCAACCTCTGGAAATTGGCACTTCATCACCAGACATTAGGAACCCCTGCTCTAGTGAAAGAACCACTAAAAGGGAAAGTGGGTCTGGAGAAGATAAATATACCAGAAAGGGGAGGAAATTTGGTCAGTTTGTTACTGAGGAGAGAGGCATAGTGAATATTGGCTTTACAGAGGTTAGAACCACTGGGAAATAACGAGGACCTTAATTTGTGTCCCTTAATATGAAAATACATGTATGCATTATGCATTATGTATACATAATAATATGTTTTAATGAATTGCCAATTAGTCTAATTAAACAATTAACTGAATGAATTTAACTCTTCTCTCCAGACTCTGAAATGTTCTTTGGGTTGCATGTTGCATACATCAACAATTTGTGAGGTATCGGCTATAAAAATAACATCAAAGTTTTAGATAAGCCTACCTGAGTAAACAATTACATTAATTAAGTTGGGATCTCCTGATGGAACAAAATCCAGAGGGTTACTACTGTTACTACTAATTACTAGAGGGTAATCTATTTTCCTGCATATTACCTGGGACAAGGCACCCCACATTTAAAGTCTATTGGTAACACTGCTGTAGCGCCAACAATTTTATAACTGGTTGTAGTACATTGTAACAGTGTATTTTGTGGCAAGGGTGACCAAAAAATTGTATTTGTATATGTGTTTCTCTCGTATGAATTGGTTGTCTGCAAGACAATGCACTGTATTTCATATGAAAAACGGGGCAAGGTTTCCCCATAGAACTGTTGTATAGATGAATGTGTGATCATTCTGTCTTTGAAGTGCTGTGTCTGTAAAAGCTGTGTGCTTTTTTCTTTTGGTTTCTACTTATGCTGTAAGTGTCATATTTAATTTTGCATTGTATAACACAGCTATATACTGATTTGTTTTGTAAAATTGGTAATTTTATTAGCAAAGGCTCTACCAACTAAGCAGACCCCTCAGAATAGGAGGCAATTCCTTGTGTGTGGAATTAATCAACATACCAACATACAAACAAATAATTTACATGGATAAACACAGTGCTTTTATCAAAGCAAACTAATTGGTCTTAAAAGTTCGACAAATACCACAATTGTTAGGCAGACATCCATATTGTTAATATCTCCCTCTTTGACCCTCAAAGATTTGTTTGCAGGTGGAAGGGGTTTAGTGGGTTTTTGTTGTTGGTTACTTGAAACAATTGTGAAATGCCTGATTGTTTGGTTGGGCTTTAGCTTTTTTTCTTGAAAGTATTTAGTTGCCACTAGGAGCAGTGTGCCTGGGATTTTCTATCTTAAAGCACCATAATTTACATACTTATATATGTATGTGTGCATGTATATATTCTGTATGTGTGATATACTGAAAACTCCCTTAATAAAATGCAGACTTATGGGTTTTAATAAAGTAAACAGGAGTGAAGGAAGTCACTGATGGTAAGAAAAGGAAAAAAAATAACAATGGGAGATTTGTGTTTGTTTTGAATTTTGTCTTATTGATTGATTGTAATATATAAGGCATATATGGGCATTAATTGTTTATTCTGTCTAAAGCAGTGGTGAGCAGCCTAAATTAATCAGTGGGCCACAAGTCCAGGTGTCAAATAACTGCTTGGGCTGCAAGACCCCTTTTAACACAAAAATGCTACATTTTCATTTAAAAATATCAATATAAAGCAATACATACATATCAACAATGTATTAAGGGAGTATAATATATATATATATATATAAAGAATATATAAATATTAATACATTTATTTGTTTACTACTTTATTGTTATATTTTATAATTATTTGGGGGGTGAGGGGGCTGTCTTGGGCCACAAGTTGCGCACCACTGGTATAGAGGGAAACTGGAGGGGGGTACAGAGACATTGTGAGTGGAGGTGCTTGTTGTCTGTCAGACATAAGGTCCAAGTGTGTCAATTGTAGTTTTAATTGTTCCAGTTTTCCTGTGAGCAATAAACAATATCTTTGGGAACCTACTGCTTCCGCATAGCTTTTCCTTCAATCCCATTAACATTTCTCTGGGGTCCTCTACTAACAATATATATAAACAATTTAGTTAAAATGAATATTTTCTACAGTTTTTATCAGCAGTGTTTTTTTTCCAAAGCACAGTTCGTCAGATGAGTCTCAACTGGCTTCAAATTAGGTGCATTTGAAAATGAAAAAGTGTAAATGTTAACAATTTTCACAATGTGGAATATTAGGCACCTCCTTATGTTGAAATAACTTCAGCAATCGATCTAGTAGTGAAAATACTTTTACATTTTGTCTGGTTGTTTTCACGTTGTTTTAAACCGAAGATGCTGATAACCCATCTTGGTATATTAATGCAATAGTGTTTTACATTAAGTCTATAAGGATTATTACTACACAGGGTTTTAAATTGTCTTATAGCATTAAACCTGAATGTCTTTTTAATTTTCCTTAGTCAGACTGAGAATTCTGCAACTCCAATAATACTGTCCTGGCTTTGCAAGCTATATGATCTTTTTTGTGTTTTTATTGTTTGTTATTCTTGATTAATGATTAGTTCCTCATTTAAAAAAACCCTTGTCACGTTGTTGGACTAAATGTGTCACAGCTTTCTTGAGAGTTGTCCCGTCTGCCTCTAATGTAAAGAGTGAGTTGTGTCCTGATGTGGGGATGTCAGGGAGAACCTTAAAAGTCTGTTGCCTTATATTATACAGTGTGGATTGTGTGTGTCTGTTCTGTTCTTTTCTGCCATATAAACCTGTATGTTGTCTGGTACCTGAATTGTCATTGAATGTGCGCCGAGGATTTGTTTGATCAGGGACCATTTGGTGTATTGCAGAATCCTTTGGAAAGACTGCATTCATAAGAAATAGTAATTTCCTTGCTAAAATTGGATCTTAGCTGTCCTAAGCAACGATCCTCTTAGATTACAACAAATACATAAGAAATAATTTTCTGCCTTAGCTAGTTAACTTGTATTAAATACTCAGTGGAAATACTGGTACGCAATCTATCTGCAAAGAAGGTTCACAACCACTGGTTTAGTCTTATCCAAACTTGTATATGAAAACAATGCTTGCTTGTTGCACAGACCGTCAATCTGGCTGAAGCAAACGCGTCAGAGGAAGAGAAAATCAAAGCAATGATGTCTCAGTCTACACATCAATATGATCCTCTCTAGTAAGTATTGATACACTTGTTGAATATTTTTTGTTTTGCAATAATAAAAGCATTTTGCCTGTAAGTTACTGTAAACTTTGTGTTTTTTTCACCAGTTATGTTGAGAATCCAGAGGAAACACCCCCACCCGGCTACACGTGCTTCCGCTGTGGGAAGAAAGGACACTACATTAAAAACTGCCCAACCAATGGGGTAGGTAGAAATTGTTTACTGTGCATTTCTGACTCTGTTGCTAAAAATTACTGTCCATATGGATAGGATAGGCTTGTCCAGTGAATGCAATCCATGGATCCTTTGTAAGGGCTGTTTATGTGTGGTGTGTTTCCAGGACCCAGACTTCAAGCCGCTTCCAAGGGAAAAGAAAAGCACTGGCATTCCCCGCAGCTTTATGGTGGAGGTGGACGACCCCACCATGCAGGGAGCCATGCTGACCAACACGGGCTCATATGCCATTCCCACCATTGCTGCGTAAGTGCATTGCCAGAGCTCACCTGAACCAAGTCTGTCTTCAAGCTGTCTGGACACTTTTTGTTACAAGTTTGTTACACGTATTCCAAGGGATACGTTGGACTGGAGGAAACTAAGCATTTATAAGAGCCTTCTCAGTTCTGCGATGCACAAACATCAGTCTGTTGTCATGGAATATGAACTGCTTAGGATTTCCCATCGCAGCTTTCGAGCATTTACAATACTCGGTTAATTAATTGGATTAATGGCATAATTGAAGCTGTTGTACTTGAATCCACAATCAGACTCTCATGCGTATTGGTTTTCCTTGTCTGGTGGTCTTCTCAGGGAGGCGTATGCAATTGGGAAGAAAGAGAGACCCCCGTTCCTCCCCCAGGAGCCGACTGTGCTGCCTGTGGAGGATGACTGGGAGCCGGACGAGCTGCTCTGTCAGCTCTGTGAGGAGCTGATGATGGACGCTGCGGTCATCCCCTGCTGTGGCCGCAGCTATTGCGATGACTGTAAGTGCAGCTGGAAAAAGCAATGCCAGGGCAGCAGAGTGATGCACAGATTGCTCAGTGTCTGTGAGGATTTCTGTTTCTATGCGATTCCCAAGAACTGAAGAAAACAACATTTTTGCATTTGTATTTTGAAGCCTGATATTAATTTACACGTGGCATTATTTGTGTATTTTTAAGCCTAATAGCCTAATATTAATGGGCAACAGGAGTGCTTTAGCTCATTTACAATGATCATACTGTGTAGAGTTTCTCTTTGTAATACTGGAAACTCATTTCCTGTACAGGTATCAGGACGTGTCTTCTTGACTCGAACCACGAGTGTCCTACCTGCCATCAGTCTGGTGTGTCCCCAGATTCCCTGACTGCAAATAAGTTGATTCGCCAGGTATGACTGTTCTTGGGTTTGCTTCCCTGCTGGGGCAATTATAGTTGGGCTAATATCTTTGTTTTTGACAAGAAACTGTGTGTTAGCTGCGTTTCAAGATTAAATAATGTTGCCAAACTATCATATTCTCTCGACATGTATGAAGCGTCCTTCAACAGGAGCAGCCATTTTCATTGGCAGTAGTTTTTATTTATTACTGTGGTTTATAAAGGTTCATATTGTGATTCAGTCATAAGTACATCAAATTCACATTTTAGGCTTAGGTTTTAGGAATTGAATATCTCTTTGGTTTTGTCATTTAGTAGCTCTCACCCATTTTTGAATTGCTGAATTAGGAAATTAAATGCTTGCTTTCCTTTCAGATTGTCTTTAAATGCCACAACAAAAAAGGATATAGCAAGCGGCTGCATCTGGGTCGAGCCCCCTTCCTCCTTGAGCCGACTGTGCTGCCTGTGGAGGATGACTGGGAGCCGGACGAGCTGCTCTGTCCGCTCTGTGAGGAGCTGATGATGGACGCTGCGATCATCCCCTGCTGTGGCCGCAGCTATTGCGATGACTGTAAGTGCAGCTGGAAAAAGCAATGCCAGGGCAGCAGAGTGATACACAGATTGCTCAGTGTCTGTGAGGATTTCTGTTTTCTATCCCAAGAACTGAAGAAAACAACATTTTTGCATATATGTTAAAATATGGTACTGGGTTCCAAAACTGTGACATAACGTTTTTGATTTCGCTCGTGTAAAACTCAAACCACAATACATGTTGCTGTGCTTGTAGTATATATCAATAGAGCATCATCTCAAATCATTTTCCGATGCACTTACCTTCATTCGTAACTAAGTGGACACAAAATACATTTCTAAATTTAGAATATCCTTGTATCACCAGAGATTGAAAATACACTCACAACTTCTATGGATAGTTTATTTTGCACCCAAGGCCCTGAGAATGAACAGCCGTTTCATTTTTTCATGATCGCTACACTGTCTGTAGCAGGAACTGAGCAGTGTTACCGGTATTTTGCCAGCAAATTTCTCCTATTCCGATTAATTAATTGGCCATTATCCAACTATATCATTAGATTGGTTTATACATATGAAATCCACACACGTGTTATTAAGACTGTAAATATTTCTCAAATAATCATAGTCAGGAATGTCACACTTTATTGCTTTATTTTCTTACTTAATTTCAACTATTTTCTGTTATAATATTTTTAACAGCAAGAATGAACACAACACATTTTCTGAGGTATCTCTTTTAGTCAAATGTGACCTAGAGAGACATCATTATGTAGTACTCACCTGCACCGAGCTGTAAAAACAGGGGTCATACTCTCAGCATCATATTTTAAAATATATGTATTTTGAAGCCTGATATTAATGGGCAACACGAGTGCTTTAGCTGATTTACAAAGATCATACTGTGTAGAGTTTATTTTTGTAATGCTGGAAACTTGTTTCCTGTACAGGCATCAGGACGTGTCTCCTGAAGTCAGAGGAGCACAAGTGCCCTACGTGCCAGGAGATGGATGTTTCCCCCGATGACCTGATGGCAAACACTCTGCATCGCCAGGTATGACTGTTCTTGGGTTCTTTTCACTGCAGGGGCAATTATAGTTGGGTTGATATTCACGCCTCTCTCTGTTTTCGACAAGAAACTGTGTGCTGGCCGTGTTTCAGGGTTAAATAATGTTGCCAAACTATCATATTCCCTCAGGGTGTATAAAGTGTCCTTCAACAGGAGCAGTCATTTTTATTGGCACTAGTTTCTTAATTGATGAATTAGGAAATTGAATACTTTCTCTCCTTTCAGATTGTCAATAAATTCATGAAGCATCCCGGTTATACCAAGCGACCGGGGCTGGGTCGAGCCCAGGTGGCACCTGTTGTGATGCAGCCAAGCCCGGTGGTGGAGCGCCCGCTCTGCCCGCCTGCCTCCAGGCAGCAGGACCCCCTGATGGCCAATGTCGCTGCCAGCACTGCTGCCTCTGGTCAGGTCAGACAAGCCAGCAGTGGGGCTAGCCCAGCGGGGCTTAAGCACTCCATGCCCACGACAGGTGAGATCTTGTGCCATGACTGAAGTGTTCTGGATCTTGGCAGTTGGGAAGCAGAAGGGGATGTTCTCGTGGTAATTCTCCTGACACTGTGCATTGTGTTCCCTACAGGACAGACACTGCGATCTAATCCAACCCCACCCAGAGGCAGAAGGCAATCCTGGGAAACGTGAGTACAGTATTGTTATACGGTTCTTATTGAGGACAAAGTGTTGATATAGATGTAAAAGATGTATAATATGTACACAGAGTTCCCATTAAAATAATTGTTACCATAGTCATTATTTTTTGTTTAATCTTTACAATGGTGGGGAGAGGTTTGACAGTCAGGATTGCACCGCAGTGTAAACTATATGCCAATGTAATTTTCTACAGACGTCACCCCTTTAGCCCCGTGTAAATTTCATAAATTGATTGACGGCTTCAGTCTTATCTCATGCATGTCTTTTCTCTCTTTCTCAGATCCAAATCCCTGGACAGCATCTCATCCTACAGTGGCAGCTCTTACTCCACATCCTGGTCTGGATCTCGCTCCCGCTCCCGGTCTCGTTCTCACTCTCGCTCCCGGCGCAGCGACCGGTCCAGATCCAGATCTCGCTTCCGTGGTGATCACGAGTCCCACGCCCGCTCTCCTGACTACAGTGTGGGGGGAAGTGGCAGAAGGGAGAGTGGCAGTGGAGGGTACCGGTCCCGCTCCAGATCCCCTGAGCGCTATAGGGCTCACAGCCCCAGCAAGAAGCCAGCTGTGCCCCCACGGTCTGAAGGAGCACAATACCGAGAGCCCCCCATTTGTGAGGCCAAGGCTTCATATGGCCGTCCTGTGGACAAGAGAAACGCTTTCAGGAGGGATCAGTACAGGCAGTGGGACGGGGATTACCGTGGCCGATATGACTAAGAACCACAACAACCCTCCGTGCAACATACCCGGGGTGCAGCCCCCCAACGCAACTGAGAGCCCTTCACACTGAGACAGTTCACCCCCGCTGTGTTTTTATTCCCCCCAATTATTAAAAATTAAATATTATTTTAATCATCAATGACTTTGTCTTGTGGTCATTCTACTGACATTTTTTTGTCATCTTTTTATTTCCTCTAATAATAAGAATGCACAGTAGCATAATACCTTCTTTGTTCTGTAACCACACATTTTGTGTCTGGGAAGGCAAATCTGGTAATGGGAAGCATGTCCGTTGATGGGTTTTAAGGTAGACCAAAGTTGGAGGTCAAATTAAAGGTTCCCCTACTATGGATTCACAGCACTCCTCCGACAGCCGCAGTAGCATGTGCTCGGGGCTCCTGGTCTCCACCCTGGCCTCCTACACCTTCTCCCAGCCACCCACCGTTACACTGGGCCCCCTGCACCGCGAGCCACATGACGCCATCAACCGCACGCTGCTTGCCCCGTCCCAGGCGCTCAGTTTACTTTTTGGAAACCAGCGCTGTTCTGAGGGCATATCACACGTATATCACACGTTTGATTGGGTTATTTACTTCTTGAAAACAGGACTTAGCTCTAGGTTGGTATTATTTTAAAGTAAAAAACTGGGAAGAATAATATTGGAATTCGCAAACATTATCCAAACAGCTGATCGGCTGTGTGCTGGACTGCAGCCAGAATTCATCCATTACATAAAAGGACACATTAACATACAATAAAATATGTGGATAGCACAGCCACAATTTACATTAAGATATACAGATGTCTCCTCTGTATTCACTGTGATAATCCAGTAACAAAGACAATCATTTTGTGCAGGGTGCTCTACCAGAGAGCATGAAAGAAGTTTGAGGCAGATCATGGACACTCCCCAGCTGAGTGCATCCACAGTCACAGCCCCTGCTGCTGCGCTTGCTACATCTGCTACAGAAGTGAGACTCGCTGTTCCTGATAAATACAGTGGGTATCGGGAGCATTGTGAAGGATTTCTGCTGCATCCCA
Source organism: Amia ocellicauda (assembly GCF_036373705.1). NCBI lineage: Eukaryota > Metazoa > Chordata > Actinopteri > Amiiformes > Amiidae > Amia > Amia ocellicauda. Next base: position 19,717,650 of record NC_089857.1, read on the forward strand.
CTGATGCAGCTAAAATCGCCTAACATTACTTACTGGGAAAACTCTTCAATGGGCATCTGCTGTAGGGCAGCAGCAGGGAGAAATTACCTGGTCTTGGTCTGCATTTTGTGTTCACCTTAAGGAGGTGTTTAATCATCCTGCTGAAGGGAGGGATGCTGGGGAACAACTTCTTTCTCTGCGGCAGGGTTCTGCTGTAGATAATGCGCTGCAGTGTCGTACTCTAGCAGCTATTTGCAGATGGAATGAGTGTGCATGAATCCCTGATTTCTGACAGGGTCGGACTATGAGTTGTGATCTGTCTCTCCCTTGTCGAGCAAGTCATGCCCGCTTTAATCAATGCCTATGGAGATTACAGCTGAATATCAAGATCTGGCTACTGTTGTTAGTTGAACCCAAGCTTCCAAATTGCCCCCACATCGTTCATGGGATTGTGCCATTGACATTGACCTTCTCCCCAGCACCTCAGCTCCCAGGGGTTGTATTTAGCCACTTTCCATACCCGAGTCTCAGGCCATGGAGGAATACATCCAGGAGGTGCTCAAACTGGGTATCATCCATCCCTCCACGTCACCAGCTGCAGGGTTTCTTTTTTTGGCTAAAGAGGATGGAGGACTGCGGCCATGCATTGATTACAGAGGTCTAAATTCAGTTACAGTGAAATATCGCTAGCCTCTGCCCCTAGTGCCAGCTGCCCTGGAACAAATTTGAGGCACTTGGTTTTTTACAAAGTTTTTACAGAATGGACTGTACGTGAAGGCTGAGAAGTGCGTGTTCCACCACCACCGCTTTACTTTCCTGGGCTATGTGATCGATGCTAACGGCGTTCATATGGACTCCGACAAGGTGAAAGCCGTTACCGAATGGCCCCAGACCTGAACTATAAAAGAGCTAGAAAGATTCCTGGGTTTTTGCCAACTTCTACTGGCACTTCATAAGAAATTTCAGCACTGTAGTATCTCCCCTGACGTCTCTTCTCAAAGGGTCTCCCTGCACTCTGTACTGGTCTAATGCAGCTAATGACACCTTTCTTCGCCTCAAGATACTCTTTACCACAGCTCCCATCCTGAAGCACCCTGACCATTCTCTCCCATTTGTGGTTGAATGCACCATTGGACACCCTTGGATACATCAGAGTCTGGTGTGGGTGCGGTCACCCTGCCAAGCTCTACTCATGTGCCTTCTTCTCCAGGAAACTGTCTCCTGTGGAGCACAATTATGATATCGGTAATCGTGAGCTCCTAGCCATTAAATGGCCTTCGATGAATGGCGGCACTGGCTGGAGGGTGCTAAAGATCCCTTCCTGATCCTCACTGACCATCGCAACCTTGAATATCTCTGCTCTGCTAAATGGCTCAATCCTTGCCAGGTGTGTTGGGCTTTATTTTTTACTTGCTTTCAGTTCACAATTACCTGCCGTCCTGGATCTAAAAATACAAAAATACGCCCTGTCAGGTCAGTTTGATGCAGATGCCATCCTTTGTTCCACAGATCCCATTCTACCTTCTACCTGCATAGTGTCTCCAATTCGACCGAATTGTCCAGCAACCTGTACGTAGTCTCCTCTGTTCCAGGATGAAAAGGTTCAGGTCCCTCAGTCTCTCAGTAGGACATTCCCTTCACAGTATCCAGATGAGCTCTAACTAGTGCATTGTACAGTCTGAACATCACTGCCCTTGTTCTAAATTCTACACTATTGACAATATACCCTATCCCAAAGCCCAGATCATTAATATAGGTTAGAAAAAGCAAAGGCCCTAGTTCTGATCCCTGTGGAACTCCACTAACAACCTCACTCCAGTTAGAAGCAACTCCTCTAATCGACACCCTCTGTTTCCTGCTGTATATCATTTCATATGCTTTCACATGATCTACAGCTGCAGTTGAATGTTCAAAAAATTCGAATAAATTAGTCTAAATCTGTGTTGACTAAGATGCTCCTCTATTTTCTGTCTAATCATTTTTTCCAACATTTTACAGGTGATGCAGGTGAGACTGATTGGTCTGTAATTTCCTGGCTCAGTTTTGTCCTCTTTCTTGTGGATTGGTATGACATTTGCTGTCTTCCAGTCAGTGGGCACATCCCCTGTTCTAAGTGTCATTTGGAATATTTGAGTTAACGGCCTATAAATAATTTCCCTCATTTCTTTAAGTATTGTTGGAAATATACCATCTGGCCCAGGTGATTTGTTTATTTTTATTCTGCTAGTCCCTTTAGTACCTCCTCCTAATTTATCCTGATCTCTCTTAGGGTTTGACTGGACTGGTTGTTAACCTGTGGCATTGTAGTATACTCCATTTAGTCTTACACCAAGCATCACAGGACGAAAGCTACTGTGGTGAACTAAGCTTTTATTGATCACCGATTTACTTGTACAGCTCAGGAAAGTGCTCACTATAAACTATAAAAACTATAAAAGAGCAGAAAAGGCGAACTGCCGGAATGTGACTTCCCCTGACTCATGCACAGGGATCATTGTTACAATTACTGCACTTAATATAAAACTTAACTAACTATCAATATTCTACAGGCATGTTTAGTACCTCCTCCTCATTTATCCTGATCTCTCTTAGGGTTTGACTGGACTGGTTGTTAACCTGTGGCATGTTATCCGTTTTTTCTTTTGTAAAACCCTCTGTAAAATACTCATTTAGAACATTTGCCACATCTTGTTCATTTTCCAAAATACTTCAATTTCTGCACTTTATCTGTTTCACTTCCTCCTTCATCGACCTCTTGCTGTAGTATTGAAAAAAGCTCTTTGCATTAGTTTTAGCTCCAAGAGCTATGTTTCTTTCCATTTCCCTCTTTGCTTTCCTGATCCCTTTCTTAAGATCTCCTTGCAGCTAAACATATTCTTTGTATTTTGTTTAATCTCTATCTCTTTTGATGTGCTATACAATATTTTCTTTCTCTTTATATTTTTTTGCATACTTCTATTAAACCATTTTAGCCAATATATTTTGATCCAAACCTAAGTGCTAAGTTTTGGTATTATTGCCGTCGCAAGAAGGTTTGCTGTGTCTCCCAGCACAGTCTCAAGAGCATGGAGGAGATACCAAGAGATGGGCCGGTACACGAGGAGAGCTGGACAGGGCCGTAGAAGGGCATCAATCCAGCAGCACGACTGGTATCTACTCCTTTGTGTGAGGAGGAACAGGAGGAGCACTGCCAGAGCCCTACAAAATGACTTCCAGTGGACTACTGGTGTGCATGTTTCTGACCAAACTGTCAGAAACAGACTTCATGAGGGTGGCATTAAGACCCGACGTCCTCTAGTGGGAATTGTGCTCACAGCCCAGCACCATGCAGCTCGATTGGCATTCGCCAGAGAACACCAGAATTGGCGAGCCATTCTCTGCACAGATGAGAGCAGGTTCACACTGAGCTCACGTGACAGACGTGAAAGAGTCTGGAGACACCATGATGAACGTTATGCTGCCTGCAACATTGTCCAGCATGACCGGTTTGGCGGTGGGTCAGTGATGGTCTGAGGAGGCATATCCTTGGAGAGTCGCACAGACCTCCATGTGCTAGTCAACGGTATCCTGACTGCTGTTAGGTACCGGGATGAAATCCTCAGACCCATCGTCAGACCTTACGCTGGTGCAGTGGGCCCTGGGTTCCTCCTGGTGCAGGACATTGCCTGGCCTCATGTGGCCAGAGTGTGTAGGCAGTTCCTGGATGACGAAGGCATTGATGCCATTGACTGGCCCTCACGTTCCCCAGATCTGAATCAACTTGCCATCTTGTCATCTTACATTATACTCAGGGGTTAAATTGGGATTTGTTATGTGGGGGATTTGTTATGTGACAAAGTGTAAAATATAACAAGTTGAGAGAGCCCTCTGCTATGAACACTAACATGTTGATCAAAATCATTCTAGATGCTGGCAGTGTGCAAAACTACATCTGATGACAATAAAATCTTTCTGTAGGCCTGTGCCCTCTCCTTTGTGTCAGTATCAAATATAGGAATGATGTAACAATTAAAGGAAAGAGTAGAACAGTCTTTTTATTAGGAAAATTAAACTGATTAAATTGAATTGATTAAATCATTTGAATACACCATACAGGGGCGGACTGGGACAAAAAGTGGCACTGGACTTTCTAGCACAGAGTGGCCCACGGTACCCGGTCCGCAGCACAACAAACAGTCCGCCCGACACCATATGATGAAACGGACTCGAACAGCAGGCATGTAAGTGGTACAACATGCTAGTAAGCCAGCGTACCTGAGAACAAATGAAAAGTTACCTAGGGGTCAAGTTCCAAATTTCGTAATTTATTTTCACGAATAAAAACGTTTTGAAAGCATAGGCTTTTGCTTCACAAATCTCACCCTGTGGCAACAAACAGGTAGCCTACTGTACATGTTAAGTAGTGACTCAGAAGTGACTAATGCAGACCTAGCCTACCTTTTGTCATCTAAGTCGTCTGTAAGCTTCCTCCTCTTTGCCTCACTCATATCCTTTACCTCTGAAACTTTGAGATTGGATCATCGGTAGGAAACAAACTTATATATATATATATATATATATATATATATATATACACTCACCTAAAGGATTATTAGGAACACCTGTTCAATTTCTCATTAATGCAATTATCTAACCAACCAATCACATGGCAGTTGCTTCAATGCATTTAGGGGTGTGGTCCTGGTCAAGACAATCTCCTGGACTCCAAACTGAATGTCTGAATGGGAAAGAAAGGTGATTTAAGCAATTTTGAGCGTGGCATGGTTGTTGGTGCCAGACGGGCCGGTCTGAGTATTTCACAATCTGCTCAGTTACTGGGATTTTCACGCACAACCATTTCTAGGGTTTACAAAGAATGGTGTGAAAAGGGAAAAACATCCAGTATGCGGCAGTCCTGTGGGCAAAAATGCCTTGTTGATGCTAGAGGTCAGAGGAGAATGGGCAGACTGATTCAAGCTGATAGAAGAGCAACTTTGACTGAAATAACCACTCGTTACAACCGAGGTATGCAGCAAAGCATTTGTGAAGCCACAACACGTACAACCTTGAGGCGGATGGGCTACAACAGCAGAAGACCCCACCGGGTACCACTCATCTCCACTACAAATAGGAAAAAGAGGCTACAATTTGCACAAGCTCACCAAAATTGGATAGTTGAAGACTGGAAAAATGTTGCCTGGTCTGATGAGTCTCGATTTCTGTTGAGACATTCAGATGGTAGGGTCAGAATTTGGCATAAACAGAATGAGAACATGGATCCATCATGCCTTGTTACCACTGTGCAGGCTGGTGGTGGTGGTGTAATGGTGTGTGGGATGTTTTCTTGGCACACTTTAGGCCCCTTAGTGGCAATTGGGCATCGTTTAAATACCACGGCCTACCTGAGCATTGTTTCTGACCATGTCCATCCCTTTATGACCACCATGTACCCATCCTCTGATGGCTACTTCCAGCAGGATAATGCACCATGTCACAAAGGTCGAATCATTTCAAATTGGTTTCTTGAACATGACAATGAGTTCACTGTACTAAACTGGCCCCCACAGTCACCAGATCTCAACCCAATAGAGCATCTTTGGGATGTGGTGGAACGGGAGCTTCGTGCCCTGGATGTGCATCCCACAAATCTCCATCAACTGCAAGATGCTATCCTATCAATATGGGCCAACATTTCTAAAGAATGCTTTCAGCACCTTGTTGAATCAATGCCACGTAGAATTAAGGCAGTTCTGAAGGCGAAAGGGGGTCAAACACAGTATTAGTATGGTGTTCCTAATAATCCTTTAGGTGAGTGTATATATAGTGGGTGAAAAAAGTATTTGATCCCCTGCTGATTTTGTACATTTGCCCACTGACAAAGAAATGATCAGTCTATAATTTTAATGGTAGCTGTATTTTAACAGTGAGAGACAGAATAACAACAAAAAAATCCAGAAAAACGCATTTCAAAAAAGTTATACGTTGATTTGCATGTTAATGAGGGAAATAAGTATTTGACCCCTTCGACTTAGTACTTGGTGGCAAAACCCTTGTTGGCAATCACAGAGGTCAGACGTTTCTTGTAGTTGGCCACCAGGTTTGCACACATCTCAGGAGTGAGTTTGTCCCACTCCTCTTTGCAGATCCTCTCCAAGTCATTAAGGTTTCGAGGCTGACGTTTGGCAACTCGAACCTTCAGCTCCCTCCACAGATTTTCTATGGGATTAAGGTCTGGAGACTGGCTAGGCCACTCCAGGACCTTAATGTGCTTCTTCTTGAGCCACTCCTTTGTTGCCTTGGCTGTGTGTTTTGGGTCATTGTCATGCTGGAATACCCATCCACGACCCATTTTCAATGCCCTGGATGAGGGAAGGAGGTTCTCACCCAAGATTTGACGGTACATGGCCCCATCCATCGTCCCTTTGATGCGGTGCAGTTGTCCTGTCCCCTTAGCAGAAAAACACCCCCAAAGCATAATGTTTCCACCTCCATGTTTGACGGTGGGGATGGTGTTCTTGGGGTCATTCCTCCTCCTCCAAACACGGCGAGTTGAGTTGATGCCAAAGAGCTCGATTTTGGTCTCATCTGACCACAACACTTTCACTCAGTTCTCCTCTGAATCATTCAGATGTTCATTGGCAAACTTCAGACGGGCCTGTACATGTGCTTTCTTGAGCAGGGGGACCTTGCGGGCGCTGCAGGATTTCAGTCCTTCAAGGCGTAGTGTGTTAACAATTGTTGTCTTGGTGACTATGGTCCCAGCTGCCTTGAGATCATTAACAAGATCCTCCCGTGTAGTTCTGGGCTGATTCCTCACCGTTCTCATGATCATTGAAACTCCATGAGGTGAGATCTTGCATGGAAACCCAGACCGAGGGAGACTGACAGTTATTTTGTGTTTCTTCCATTTGCGAATAATCGAACCAACTGTTGTCACCTTCTCACCAAGCTGCTTGGCGATGGTCTTGTAGCCCATTCCAGCCTTGTGTAGGTCTACAATCTCGTCCCTGACATCCTTGGACAGCTCTTTGGTCTTGGCCATGGTGGAGAGTTTGGAATCTGATTGATTGATTGCTTCTGTGGACAGGTGTCTTTTATACAGGTAACGAGCTGAGATTAGGAGCGCTCCCTTTAAGAGAGTGCTCCTAATCTCAGCTCGTTACCTGTATAAAAGACACCTGGGAGCCAGAAATCTTGCTGATTGATAGGGGATCAAATACTTATTTCCCTCATTAACATGCAAATCAATTTATAACTTTTTTGAAATGCGTTTTTCTGGATTTTTTTGTTGTTATTCTGTCTCTCACTGTTAAAATACACCTACCATTAAAATTATAGACTGATAATTTCTTTGTCAGTGGGCAAACGTAATAAATCAGCAGGGGATGAAATACTTTTTCCCCTCACTGTATATAGCCTATATTGTTGAAAATGTATGAGGAAAGTCGTACGCCTATGTGCCGGGGCTCAGCCCCTGATTGTAACCATGCCAATGTGAAATAATATTCAAGAATGTGGCACCAAGATATAATCAAGAAAATAGATACAAGACAGGTATGATCTAATAAACTACTTGAGTATATACTAAGACAATGTCAAAGCATTATAAATCAGATCCTTGTTTTAAATAAAAGGAAAAGAGAGAAGGTTACTGCATCAGCTGGAATGAAATGCTTTAAGTCACAGTCCAGGCACTTCTCTAGCGACTGTGCCAGGAAAGAAATCACAGTAGGCACATCCCCCACCAGATCAGAGAGGAGATGTGTTTGAATGAAAGGTTCTTGCTTACACTCTTAACTGCTTTAATATCATTTTTATCATTTCCGAATTGTCAAAAACGGGGGAAAGGATTCATACACACAAGCAAACACTCAAAATCAATTATTGTAGGGTGTTGGCAGTGCCTGGGTGGTGAAATGCAGATTCCACATCCTAATTATTGATCCAGCTGGGCTCACTGGGATATCCAAACACTGGATATTATTTTACAGCCATTTCCTAATCTATGCATTTGTATTACTTTATGTTTAACTTTGTTTAACTTCTGTAGAATGCTCTTTGGTTTTTATATTCACAGCCTGACCAATGATCCTTCAACAGTGGGGTTTCTATACAGAAAAAAGTGAGCAGCTTTAATGGTTCACAGGTGGAGGCCAGTGGGAACTGTGTCCTCATTTGGGCAGTTTCTTTCATCTGTGTAAACTGGGAGCTGCCACAGCACAGGGGTTGAATCCTTATGGAAGCAACATATTTCGTATGTATTTTGTGATCTTACAAATATTTCCCAACATAAAACCAATGTCGCCTTACAATAACTGGTTTTGAGTTTCAGTGCTTTTAAATAAAATATCAAACAGAACAGGAATTCAATGTACCACTTTTCGTTCAGCAATATGAGAGAATTGGTCAGCGGTGTCAATACTTTTTCAATCTCTCTAGCTACAGTACTGAGCAAAAGTGTTAGGCCACCCAAGAAAATTATGTTTAAAGCTATTTATCTGGGCAGTAAGTGTTTATTTTCCCATAAAAACACTATATAGCATTAAAACATTAAAAAGTAACAAGACTTTCTTGTGTTTTCCAAAAGGTTATTAGTATCTTGTTAGATGGCTAGAAGAACACAGGTTTGTTCGCTCCTTAAGGCACCCCAGCAATTTCATGAATTTGTTCAATTTCACCACCAGCACACCTGATTCAACTTAATGAGGTATTGATTAGCTGAACCAGGTAGTGATAGAAATGAACAAGTGTCTCAAGGAGAGGCTTGGGAACTAAACCTGTGCAGTGGGGTATGGGAAATGATTGTGGCCCCCCCCAAGATCGGAGCGCAATTCATCCCCACCCCCCATTGAAGTTATATATATGGGAAAATATATACGGGACAATATACGAGAAAATACCACCAGGGGATCGGGAAAATTTTGAAATACATTTTTTATGGAATTAAGGGGAAACATTATTATTATTATTATTATTATTATTATTATTTTTGTCTTGATTTATTTATATATTTTTTAATAAATGCTGGGTGAGGCCCTTACATCTCTGTGGGCCCCCCTGCACGGCGGGGGCTGCGGGGGTGTGTCGTACGCCTCTGAACCTGTGTTCTAGCTAACACAGTTTGTCAGACATAAAATCAGTTTTGTATCAACAAGGCCATTCTCAGTGAGCAATAGCCAGCCTAACTGGATTTTCAAGCTGTCAAAGAAATGTGGAGAAACTGGAAGCAGTGGAAGATCCAAATCTAATGAACAGTACTTAAAGGTCACTTCCTTGAGGGGCAGAATCACAGTGTTTTTAAAACAAGTCAGTATTTTGTGTGTCCTTCCAAAACTGAAGCAATTTGCTTTGGAAGACTGTTACTTTTCGTTGTATTAATGTTTCTTTGCGTTTACTTCAATGATATATATCATGTTTTTTTGAACAAATAAACATTTACTGCTTGAAGAACTGCATTTCTTTCCCTGTGTGTCTGTGTGAACAAGGTCACTGTCTCACTGTGCTATAGTTCAGCCCTGATACCTAGAAGAACAGGGTCTGATAAGAACCAGTTTTCACCAGCAATTTGGGCTTGATACATCGTACAAACCCGCCCTAAAAATTAAACATTATGTATGCCTTAATTCTCCCTGGTTTGAATATATATGGGTCTTCCTAAGCAGTTGTCAGGCAGAGACCGAACTTGCACTCATCACGGGACAGACGTGTGGGCCTGTTATCTGTCTTTCCTGTGTGTTGTGCATAAAAGTGCCTGTAGTTTGTAACTTCTCTAAGACTGCCTCTTGAACCCATTTCTTGCAGCTGGTTGTAATAAAAACCTTTTGATTGGAGGTGCATCTCTCTGGATTTCTGCGACTGTGCTCAGATAAATGGCTTTAATTAGAATGTTTCAGCGTGGCCTAAGACTTCTGCACAGTACTGTATATCCCTCACCATCTTCATTGTCCACAGCACCGAGGCAATGAGCAACAGCCAGGAGGCACCATAGAGGAGCAGCGCCGCAACTATCGGGTCAAGCCCTCGGCCCCTGTCCAGGACAGGAGGGAGGTGCACAAGGCCCGGGACGGGGGACGCTCTGGAGCTGGTGATGGCACGCTGTGCCCACTGATTCTCAGTAAAACCAGTTCTCCTCCTAGAAGTGCAGCCTGAGGTACCGCGGTGTACCAGAGTCTGCAAAGATCAAGAGTACAATTTTCACTGGGAAGAACATAATGAACATCTTCTCTGTACCGATATTTCTCTTCACACAGGTGAAGCAATAACAGAAAAGTTGAACTTTAAAGCAGATTATAATGGTTATTTCTTTAACATATGAATACATATCACTTGTGTGTGTCTGGTGAGCAGTTGCTCTCAATAAACAAGGGGGCACCCATTTTTGGCAAATGCTTGTTCTCCTTTCAGATTATCTTTAAATGCAGGAAGCAGCCTGGTTACAGCAAGTGGCTGTGTCTGGATAGAGCCCAGGTGGCACCTGCTGTGATGAGCACCCAGCCAAGCCCAGTGGTGCAGCGTGCACTCCGCTCAGCATTTTTTTTTTTTTTTTTTTTTTTTTTACATCTTCAGTGTGGGGTGGGGTGTGCAATGTATTTTTAAATCTACTGTGCAAGCAATACGTTTGAAAGCAGAAATAATGAATTGAACTAAAAATGTTAAATCTGCTTGATATGTTTTATGACAATGGATAGAGAAAGATGTACATTTGTTGGAAAAAGCAGGTGAAGAATTTGCTTTGAAGGCTGAACAGGTTTAAAAGTAGCTTGAAGCGCAGCCCAGCATCAAAGTGTCTAAGTGTTCCAAGAGACATACTTTCAAAGGACTTCCATTATGACAAAAAAACACTCATCTCACCAAACCCCAGTGGGCAGAAGAGAAAAAAAACTGAAGAAAGGAGATGGAAATGAGAGCGCACTTGCTGGTACAATCAATTTCTTCCACTGGAAGAACAGGATGATCATTACTCAGGTGCACCTTGTGCTGGGGACAATACAATACCACTGTGCAGTTTTGTCATAACACAATGCCAGTCTCAACTGTGTGGGAATTAAATAGACTCCACGTTTCCTGCAGGATTCCACACTTCAAAAGGCATGACAGTGATAGGAAATATAGCACCACAACATCAACTGTTATACTGGGAGTATAAATACAACTCAGTGAATGGAAGAGGGTTTGATTCAGAAAAAATTGCAATTTGGTTGAAAATGCGGACATCTAGTGGTATAACAGCTTCACAAAATAAGCACACAATCCTAGATATATATCCAAACTCAGGCTTCAAAAGAAGGCAGGGAATAATAATAATAAAACAAAAAAAATCTGGAACAGAAAAGGTCTGAAAAAATGAGACTGGTATAATTCAGTACGTTATCGCTTTATTATAAGGCATAACTGAATGTCATACAATTTTTCTGAATACAAATTGTTATACAGATGTATGAAGTAGTGTCAATAAATCTATAAATTCCAGTTTATTGCAAAGACTAGATGGTAAAATTCACTGTTACACAACATCCAGGAAAAAGGGGTAGTGCACAGAAGATATATACATACAGAAGAACAAGCTTATTTTGATTTCCAGTCAGAGTTTTAATAACTCTATAATTGATTTATAACAAGTGGGCATTGATCTATGAATCCCATTCAAAAGGAATTTAAGGCAGTCATTAAACTGTCTATTAGATTGGTTTGTGCTTTAAGTTAAAGCCATCGAGAATCATGTCGGAACCTAAATATCAAAACCATGAGAAATATAGGCTGAGCAGAAAACTATTCTTAAGGTGAAGCGAAGAATAACCAGTGATGCAGTGCCAATAGTTTGAGTCTTATTGAATCACATACAATCTATGCCATCACACAGATCAGAATACATTGAGCAAAACCACCTAAAAGGAGTCTTGAAAAGGTTTTCCTGGAACAAAATTAGGTTGCCAGCATCACCCAATTATGGCTGCATTTATCTGTCCAAAGTTAATGTGCATACATAAAGTGTACACTCCTGAGAGATGATTTGACAAGGAAAGCATTTAAAGCCATTAAGCTTAAATCAGTAGGATTTCATCAAATTATACCTACACATAAATTAATATATAATGCCTAACAAAACTGAAGTGTTGATAAACTTGTGGTATCAGTATTTCTAAAGTGACTAAATGCCTAGGTGACAAAGTTGCCTGTATCACTTGGTTGAATTAAATTGTGTTTGTGCAATGAAGGCACAGATCATTTGAAAAGAAAGACATGCACATTAGGTACTAGACCCTCAGGAAAGAGAAGGATTGAATGCAGTTAAAGCTCAAAAGTGACTTTTATTCCTGAAACATTTGGCTGGATTTTAGATGCATACAAAAAGGACAACAGCACATTGGGGCACTAGCTCAGCATCGGATAACTTGCATTCATCATCGTGGTCTGAAAGGGTGCCATTGACCCTCTTCGATATCAAGCACATGCATACGTTTGTAAGCAAACATTCCTTGTAAGCACCAATTTAAGGGCAGCACAATCGTGACCGTGTACAGGCTTCAAAACCAACGCAGATAGCTTAATTTTCAAATTATTGTGACATGCATTTAAAAAATAAAGAACACATTATGACAAAAAACAAAGCTCTTCCAAATCCATAAACTACAATTCATTAATCTTGTGTATGTGATTCAGTAAGCGTGGAACGGAGTGACATGAATTCAGTGGAACACGAGCTATTGAGATGAAAGATCTGGAGGATGCTGTAGGAACAGGACATCAAAACTCCTGGACATGATGTGCTTAACAAGTAAACATGGGACTTCCCAATGTTCGGAGGCCTTCCTGAGGGGAACCAAAAAAACTGTATAAATATTAGAAAAGGTCAGATCACCATATAGTAGCTAATAATCCATACTGGGCTTATACTCCGACAGCAGACTGACAATATTCAAGCTTTCATTTCCAATTTTACACTTTAGAATAGTCAATTGCAGGATCATTGAATCTCCAAAACTTAAAAGCATTTACCATTAAATATTTAATTCTCAAAAAATGTACACATTCCAAATCACTCAATTGTAGGCCCTCAGGAAAGTGAAGGATTTATAGAGACAAAGATGACAAAGTACATAAGACATAAGGTACAGTTTTAAATACCTTTTAAATCCACTTAGCAAGCGAAGACCCAAGTGTTGCTTTTCCAATATTTATGATAAGAATGATAATAAACATTAAATGGATGGTTTCAATACTCACAAGGATACTAACGAAGATGGCAAGGCAAGGTGATGTTCATGCAAATGGGTTGCCTAAAGGCGCTCCAAACAGATCGGACGTAGCCGGCTGCTGGGCTGGGCTCTGTCGGACATGGAAGCAAAAGCACTGCTTAGATAGTGACTAGTGAAGGATTTCTCTCCGAGTCCAACCAGGTCTTCTAGCCAGGGCACTCGTTCCAGAGATGTAACAGGGCGCTATACAGATTAATGGACTTTAAAGGACTTACCATGAGAGGGGGAGGTGCTCCAAAAGGGTCGGACCCAAAAGCATCATCAAAGATGTTCTGTGGAGGATTGGCAACAGGAGGGGTCTGGCGGGGGGCAGGTTTTGGTGGCTCTGGGGGGGGAAAAGATAAAAATGATTATGGGAGGAGATTCTCTATGCTACTGCACATTTTATTATAAGCAGCTATGGAGTGAATGATCACTAACAGGCAGGGTAGACGGATCTTCAATGAACCCAGATAGAATTCTAAGTGACTGAAGGAATACAGGGTCTGATCCCCTCCAGTACCAAGCCATCTTCTCCGGTATACTGCTTATTTTAAAGCATGTTTAAGAGTGTGGTGGTGTTGACAAACATGCTGACCAAATGTACTTGATGCATGCATCTCCTGGGCTGTACAGCACTTACCATTGTGCACTTTATTTAGCTATGCTTTCCTATGCTCCCTTGCAAGGGCTGAATAAGGGAGTCTGCCAGTAAATATGTTTAGTGCACACACACTAAAAAGATGATTAGGTCATGCTATGGAGAGTTAAGATTTCCTCTTCCAGTAATGCTGATGCAGTTTCTCTAGCGCAGCAGCCGGTGTGTGTCCCAGCTGCAATAGGGGGGGGGGGGGGGGGAACAGAAAATGTAGCAGGATTTTTTGGCATGGTTCTTGTTGGAATTAAAAACAAGAAACTGAAGAAAACTACAGAATAATTTATATGGAAGGTTAGAAAACAAAAACAGGAAACAAACCTACTAAAACTAAAATGGACACAAAAGATAACAGATTTAAGTTGGGGTTAAAAGCAGGTAGGTCTCAAGACGCATTTAAAATGCAAATCACACAGCTCGAGTTAGACACTCAAATCAGTTCAGGGAGCTTTCTACACATTTGTCAAATGTATTAAAGTGAGTTAGATTAGAAATCAGATGTGCTTCTAACAAATCACAAGGTTAGGTTTTTTACCATTGATTTTGGCCGATATCTGATTGATATCAAAGTCATCGTGATCAGCAGCATCCTGGGCTAGGCCCACCCTGCTGGAGAAATACTGGGAGAAGGCTCCAGTGGTGCTCACGCCCGGCTGCTGCTCACCCCTCCTGGCTGGCACGGCGGGGGGCTTGGCCATCTGGAAGTCCTTGAACATATCCTTCACATTCTTCTGCTCCTTCTCCCCTAGAGGGTCCAGGGCACTGAAAGCACTGTTCTCCACTTTCGGGGCTTCTTTCAGGGGCGCTGGCCGAGGCGGGGGCTGGGGGGGAGGGCTCATCTGCTGGAGCCCTGGCATGAGCCCTGGGGAGGCACCAGGAAACATGCTGGCCTGGAAGGGGTTTGAGAAGTTGGAAGGCTGAGGCCAGGCTGCAGGGGGGGTGGGGGCTGGCGTCTGACCCCAGGCTGGAGGCTGAGGTACAGGGGCCACCCCGAAAGGCGATGGCTGCCCCCAACCAGGGACTGGGGAGACCCCAAAGGCTGCGGGCTGGCCAAAAGCAGGTGGTTGAGGACCCCCTATTGACCCCTGTGGCAGAGCACCAGTGTTGAACATAGGTGTGGGGGGCGATCTCCATGGTCCTGCTCCTGGTGGGGGGGCTATCTGAGCTCCTAGTGCCAAGGCTCCTGGAGAAGAAAAACAAACAGGACCACATAAGAGGGCTTACTTACACACAGGTTAGAAACCCAGAGTGAGTCTAACAGGACTACAATGTGCCCAAAATGCACTAGTTTACAGAATGGAATTCAAAACCTCTGATGAAGACACAGATTTGGTTCGACTCGGTTACCGTTTTATCGCAGAACTATACAATTAAATTCAAGCCATAACCACAGTGCTCAGTGGGACCTGTGGGAAGTTAAGCTCAGTCTATGAGCAATGAGAATACAGCTGCTGCTCACTGTGCTAAAATTAAAACGGTTTATAACAGTCTCACCTAAAGCGGACACTGGTGGGGCAGCGGTGCCTGGGTTGCTGTTGAACAAATCCACAGGGTTGACCTGTGCTGGCTCAGACTGCGGCACAGCCTGGCTGGCTGGCACAAAGAGGTCAGATCCAAACAGGTCATTTGTAGGGGACTGTCGTGAAGAGAACACAAAGTTAGTTTTTTTTTTTTACATTCATGATTTTTTGCACCCAACCATTGGCCAAACATTGAAATTCTGTAAATAAGCAACAGCACACTTTCGTGATATATTTTGCAAATATCCTGTACAAAGTTTCTAAATCCTACAATACTGAAAAACTAAACATGCATTCTTCTACATCTGAGAGTCCCATTTACAATAGAAAATCTGATTGAAGACACTTACAGGTTTATAATGTAATATGGCCTTAAGCATTCAGTGAACGTTATTCACATCAAAAATCTTACTACATGAAAGGATTATTTTCCATCAGGTAAACCTACAGTGTTAAGACTTACCTTATTTATTTTTGATAAATCACTGATGCATTAAAATTCAAGAGAAAAAGATGTTAACAATGTCTACTAAGCGATCAGGGGTTAAATGCAAAACATACAATGTCACGTGACAAACATTTGAAGGTTAGACAAGCTAGTGTGAAGCTAGTTAGTACCTGATGCCTCTACAACAAAAACATCTGGCTTACCACCAGAAAGATACAACCACCGCTAAAGCATTAAGTGATCAAAGTAGAGCGAGAGTCTTAATGAAAATATATACAAAAAAAATAACCGCAGCCATGCAACACTGAGAAGCTGGTCTCGTTTTCACCTTGACGCTCCTCCTCCCCCGTCCTGCCTTGGTACTCTGTGGCGGAGGGCCAAGGATCACAGAATCCTGTGCCGGGCTGCTCAGGGGCTGCGGCTTGCTCCCCGAGTTGTGTTTCACACCATTTTGCAGAGGTGGGGTTTTGTCGGCTGCTTCCATAAAGGGGTTTTGGGGGGATTTGTAATGCAAACCATTGTGCTCTTTTTCAGGGATGCCATTCTGAGTCCAGGCCGCCACCTCTGCGATCTTATTCTCCAAGGGCCACTGGCCGTTTGTTAGTGCCTGAATAACAGTCCTATTCGATATCTGATCAAACTCCTGACCGAAGTAATCGCTATCGCCATTGCGGCCGCCGTTCACCTTCGGACCGCTAAAGAAGCGATTGGAAATTTCCTTGTTTTGATTGAAAGCCTTGGGAGCAACAGCGGAGTGGGGGGGGGCTGATTGGTTGTTTCTGCAGAAGGGATCGTCACTGAAAGGGTCAGGAATGGGTGCAGGAAAGAAACTGAGCTGGGAAGAAAAAGGGTTCTCAGGCGACACACTGGGCGGTGGCCTTGGCCGAGGGACAGAAGGACAGGAAGTGGTGAATGGATTTCCTTTTACACAGTTCTGATTGCTGTCAAAGTCAATGGATAGATCCAGCAAAAGGATATCTTTAGTCTCCTGATCATCGAGAAAGAAAGAAAAATACAAATGTAAAGAGGAGGTTGGAATTGCTGTATTACATGCCACAAAATGCAATTAATTAGGAATATGCCATGAAATTAAATGCTCATCATAGATAGATCAGAGTAATCAGTTTTAAAAACACATGCAAGTTATTGATGGATTTTGACATTGAAGGGGATTAATAATCCATGCGGAATAACCTGAAAGCCCAGTTATTTGCTAAATGACTCATCTACTCTGTAGTCAGTGAAAATTATACTTCTAATTAGGCAACATTATCCAAAAAGGACAGCTTATGATATTGTGCAAATCCACCCTCCACCCTAAAGTGAGACTTACTGATATCAAGGGGAAGTGAAAAATCAAAGTAGTTAAGGTTCTCTCTCAACAGCCAAATCATTTTTCTGGCAATATTAGTTGAGTGCTGCATTAATTGCGTAGAACAGCGCATTTTAAGTTCTAATGCTGTGGTCCACGTTGGCCTACAAATATTGTGCAATGACAAATGCTGGTTCCTGTCATGCAGCAGTAGCCCATTTCATCGTGAATATACCATTACCTATAAGTGTCAGCACGTTATAACTATTCAATCTATTCCAGCTTTGAAAACATCTTTCACTGTTTAAGCTAAAGAAAATGGCAGAGTCTACACCGACTCATTCACTAGAACAAATCCAGCTCCACATTTCAAACTGTTCAGCACCAGCTTGTGATGCATAATTCCAATTTCCATCAACAGTGTCCTTGGAAAGACATGTTTCTGAAAAGTGAAGATCAAAATGTTGTCTGGCTTCAGTTAATGGAAAATATAACTTATGCCAGCTATGAACAATATGACCTGGTTCTCTGTTCTGAAGGGATATCCCTATTGCTGTTTACCAGTCTTGACACTTGGAAAGACTATCAATGAGCCAATCAAGGACAGCAGTAAACCACCTTGAATCAGTATCCGATATTAAATGAGAATTAACAACCTTCAGCCCATTCAGGTGAAATGCAACATTCCTTAAAACCTTTACAGAGAAACTGATGACTTTTGACAGAGGTATGCAATCTTTTCCCTCCATTAGCCAGCACTGTAGAATGACTCGGGACACGTTTGAAGTTGTATTACTTACTGAGGGAGAGTGCAAGTCAGGGGGGGTGGTTATGTCTCCAAACAGGTCCAGCTGTTCAACACCCTACAACAAAAGAAAGCAAAGAAAAAACTAATTTAGTGGCCAAATCCACATTGTACGTACATTCCTGTTATTTCAGTGACATACCTTCACATTTTTAAATAAACATGAAATCAAAAACGGGAGAAATCGGATGCAACAGTGGCACTGCTGTGTGACGCTGCGGTGACTGGTCACATATGCAGTATGTCTGTGTGGTTTCCTGCATTCCCCAGTGATGTCACATCCCCCCTGGGAGGGGAAGCCAGGTGGCCAGGGACAATGTGCTGGAACCGGGCCGACTTCAGCTGCACCGCTGTGAAATACGATTGATCACTCTGCCAGCCCCATTAACCAGGGTGTTAATTAACCATTAATCTGAAGCTATTTGAACCATGCATCTTCGTAGGGGCAGAGAACAACTTAGAAAAGGTCTTTAGTAAAATCAATTAATTCACTTTAAAATCAGTAACATTTCACAAAATACCAGGTTAGTTCATACTTGATAACGGTCATCTTGTTAGGAACTCTGAAGAATGAAAATGACATTATGGACTTACTTTTAATTTATCTACCTGGCTTCCGATTGTAAGCAGGGCATCTTTGCCATTCTGAAAAAACAAAAACAAGTTAGTCTCAAAGAACAAATGAATGAACAAAATGTATTTTTAGGTTTAATGCTTACCTCTGTTAGTTTGCCATCAGTTTCATCCTGCAAAAGAGTGGGAACATTTAATTTAAACTGAAAATACACTCCCTTGGATGACAGAGGTCAGCTTGTAAAATTACACTTATTGCAGCCTTGAAACTTCTCACTAGAGGGCAATATTCTTGCAATATGGTTCACGTGCTTTTGGCCTCCTCTTCCAAAACTTAGACTGTTACTGTGCTCTCTGGCACCAAATGAAGCAGCAGAAATACCAGATGTTTAGATGGGGCCTCCTCCAGAAGCCACGTTAGCATTTATTAAGCCGCCTGCAGGTCATGCCCACATTGTCATTTTGAATTGCAATGAGCCAGGAAATTCTTAAACCTGCAAACGCTATCATCGCAGGGTGCTTAAGAATCTTCACATGCATGTAATGAGTCAAATGACAGACGTCAAGTTTTAAAAACGGTCAGGAATAAATTTACCAGCTATATAAAAGATTCACCAATAAAATAATCCACCATTGCACAAAGCAGCTTGAAGCCAGAAAAAGTTTAATTCCTTCAATTAAGTCCACTTTTTGTTTTGAATGTTTTAAAATAAATAATGACATCATACCAAAATAAGCAATGTATTGCACGCATGCTTTTTGTATGCAGTAATTTTAGTGGGTGACTTATCTTGCCACATGGTCTTGGCTTCATACAATTTCATTTGCTTTGGAAGGTTAGCCAGTTTAGACAAATTAATGTTTTAAAGCTTATGAGTTACAAATAACCATGAGTTTAAATAAATATTGAAGTAATGTGCCTGTAATTGTTTTGTATAAATTCTCATTTAATTGCTTCCATCTGCCTTTTGAAAATTATAAAATCTACTGCGATTAAAGAGATCAGCTTGTATTGTGTCCTCAAGGATGTGTCTGTGTGCTGGGTTATTTATATTAACATGGACTATCATTTTAAATATGTATTGTAGCAGGTCTCCACCACTTTCTTTTAAAGGATCTTCTAAATCAAGACTATATTGTTGCCAAACTTACCTTCTTTGAGCCTTCCCCTTCTTTTTTCTTCAAATTGAAGATTAACTGGAAGAGATCCTTCAAATCAATAACTAGAGGCTCAGCCTGTGTGAAGGACAAACCAACAATGCTCACGTCACCCACAAGGTCCCATCAACAGCTATTACAGTTACAGAGACTGCAAAAGTCCGACAGCGGTCTTACAGACCACATGAAATTCATTTATAACTGAATGGTTTCTGAAAATAAAAGTTACTTTAAAATCGGGAATGCATTATTCAAACAAATTAAAAAGGTATTTGTAAATCACAGAAGTGACAAATGTGACGTTTACAAGCCCTTCCATTCAATACACTACCTACCTGCTGCGCTGTCTTTATGGCAAAGAACTGATGCTGGCCCTCAGCTCCACAAACATAACCAAATGCTCGGTTATCTGTAACGTCACGAGCGATGAAGGATATTTTATTTACAGCGTGTTCATGTTCTATTACCTTGAAAGAAGCACAATGGAAAACAAACCCAGCATTAGACTTCACCCCATGTAACTGTAATACTCAAGACTTGCAGGGCAAACAAAAAAGCGGTTTGTAAAGAAAAGGAGAGCAACATTTTTACTTAAACAAGTTTACACTCACCCCCGTTTTCTCATCAATGACTTTAATGCCAGACAGTGATATATTCACCCAGATTCTCTGTTTGTGCTGGCCCCGGGAACGGGCAGCCACTGCCATGCCCTGTATACAAAATTAAATTAAAGCACCATGAAAATAAATGCAGTACATCTATGGATGAACTATATCAGAAACCGTGACATTGTTTTTTAAAAATTTGTCTGAAGTTTAAATCTTTTGCCCCCTAATGGAATGGAAACATCCACCCAAGGTCAACTTGAAAATGAGTTTGAATAGTTGTGAGCTACAATTTTAAGGAAATGTCTAAATGTTTTCATTCTGGGAGCACATTGAGCACTTTCAAAAAGATCAGATAAATGTAGATCTGCTTCTTCAATGGAAGTTAAACTAAAGAATGAATGCAGTGTTATCTACCTTCAGTTTCATCATTGAATCCTGGCTCATTTTATCTCCTCTTGCCTCAGGAACATCATCGATACCAATCAGTTTGGCTTTATATCGAACTCCGTCACCTTTGAATCTAGCCAGCAAGAACTCATCTGTCTTCTCTGGACCTAAGACACAAGAAATAAAAATACATTAAGCAGGTGATGGTTACCTATAATCATCCATAACAAATCTGTTGTGAAGTGAAATGAAGTAATGTATAAAGGAGGTCCTTGTATGAGCAAGTTGCTTGGGAGCATGTTGTGCTAGTTAGTTTCCTTTTGTTGGAGACCCTTTTTAAATTCTTAAAAGATCTGAAATAATGAGAATATACAAAATGGTATGCCTTCAAATAAGAACAAAGTTTACATGATGTCCATTAATATCTAAGTGATCCAAGGATCCTATCCAGTCTGATTTTAAATGTTCCCAAATTTTCATCTTCAACCACATCACTGGGGAGTTTGTTCCAGATTGTGACGACTCTTTGTGAAGAGTCTCCCGTTTTCTGTCTTGAATGCCTTGAAGCCCAATTTCCATGTGTGTCCCCGGGTTCGTGTGTCCCTGCTGATCTGGAAAAGCTCCTCTGGTTTGATGTAGTCGATGCCCTTCATGATTTTGAAGACTTGGATCAAGTCCCCACGTAGTCTCCTCTGTTCCAGGGTGAAAAGGTTCAATTCCCTCAGTCTCTCAGTAGGACATTCCCTTCAGACCTGGAATAAGTCTGGTTGCTCTCCTCTGAACTGCCTCTAGAGCAGCGATATCTTTCTTGAAGTGTGGAGCCCAGAACTGTACACAGTATCCAATGAGCTCTAACTAGTGCATTGCACAGTCTGAACATTACTGCCCTTGTTCGCAATTCTACACTTTTGACAATATACCCTAACACGGTTTGCCTTTTTTTTTTTTTTTATTGCTACCCCACATTGTTTGGGTGGAGAAAGGGAGGAGTCCACGTAGACTCCTAGGTCTCATGCGTTACTTCATCTAGTTCTATTCCTCCCATAGTGTAATTATAGTGGACATTTTTATTACCTGCATGTAATACCTTGCACTTGTCCACATTGAATTTCATCTGCCAGGCGTCGGCCCACAACTGAACGGAAGTCCCTTTGAATAGCCTGTGCTGCCAAGATTGCATCTGCTGAGCCACCTATTTTAGTATCATCTGCACATTTCACATGTTTGCAAACTATCCCAGAGTCCAGATCATTAATATAGATTAGAAAAAGCAAAGGCCCTAGTACTGATCCCTGTGGAACATGATCTACAGCTGCAGTTCCGTATTCAAAAAATTCTAATAAATTAGTAAGACATGATCTGCCTGGTCTAAACCCATGTTGACTATCTCCAAGAATATGGTTTTCATTAAGCTGCTCCTCTATTTTCTGTCTAATCATTTTTTCCAACATTTTACAGGTGATGCAGGTGAGACTGATTGGTCTGTAATTTGCTGGCTCAGTTTTGTCCCCTTTCTTGTGGATTGGTATGACATTTGCTGTCTTCCAGTCAGTTGGCACATCCCCTGTTCTAAGTGTCATTTGGAATATTTGAGTTAACGGCCTATAAATAATTTCCCCAATTTCTTTACTGTTGGAAATATACCATCTGGCCCAGGTGATCGGTTTTTAATTCTGCTAGTCCCTTTAGTACCGCCTACTCATTTATCCTGATCTCTCATGGTTTGACTGGACTGATTGTTAACCTGTGGCATGTTAACAGTTTTTTTCTTTTGTAAAAACCTCTGTGAAATACTCATTTAAACATTTGCCACATGTTGTTCATTTTCCAAAATACTTCAATTTTTGCCCTTTATCGGTTTCACTTCCTCCTTTATTGACCTCTTGCTATTGTAGTATTGAAAAAAAGCTCTTTGCATTAGTTTTAGCTCCAAGAGCTCCATTTCCCCTCTTTGTTTTCCCGATCCCTTTCTTTGCAGTTCAACATATTCTTTGCATTTTGTTTAGTCTTTACGCTTTGCGCTTTACAACACTTTCATTTTTTTTGGTATACTTCCATTAAACTATTTTGGCAAATGTTTTTTGGTCCTCAATTTGCTAAGTTTTGGTACAAATTTCCATTTCCAAAAATCCATTTCAAATGAATCTGTATCCAGTGTGCTCCAGTCTAACTCTAAGTGCTGCCTCATACCTTCAAGGTTTGCTTTTCTAAAATTGTAGACCATTGTTTTAGACTTGGTCCTTGTTTTTTGAAAGTATGCCTCAAATACACGTTTTTGTTTTTGAACACAACAAAAACAAAAATGGCTTTGGCATATACATCATGGTTTCATCACATACATCGTTTCCCTAAAGCAGCCAAATTAAAGGATCAGCTTGAAACTGAATTATAGCTGACAGGAAAATGACTGGTGAAAGACCCCCCCCAAACAGTGCTTAGCTGGGAAAAAACAAACTGCAACCTAGGTGGCCCTATGGGGCCTCAATTTAAACAAGCACTTGTATTCATTTTTAAGGTTTTTGTTCCAAAAAAGTGCTTACCTATTATTCAGCTGTCAGAAGGGTTTAAAATCAATATGGAGTTAGAATTACTAGCACGTCACAAAGGAAAATTGACAAACCTTCCCACCACAGTATAAGCGTCTCCCTCTAAAAACACTCCACACA
Organism: Amia ocellicauda; assembly: GCF_036373705.1. NCBI lineage: Eukaryota > Metazoa > Chordata > Actinopteri > Amiiformes > Amiidae > Amia > Amia ocellicauda. The sequence continues at coordinate 19,740,975 of NC_089857.1, forward strand.
CACACACAACTGCGATGACTTGGTGTCTTGCAGTAACTGTACCCAAAGATAACTGCCAGTACTGGTAGGCCTAGGTAAGATTTCCCCTTTGTTATTGTGGTCTATGTTGTTCTTAAGCAAAATGAATCACCTCTCCATTCAGTACTTTCAAGTACTCATTAATTAAACAAATGACTGATGCGGTTGCTCTCTTGAACACATGATCATGGTGTAGCTAAATCATCAAATTTGAGAATTGCTTTAAACATAACATGGATATTTAAGGGAATGAAATAACATTAATGGTACCACTGAAAATAAATGCAAAGGGGAAAAAATAAAAAAGATTTACTTTAATGTAATCAGTGGGAACCTGAGCAAGACTGTTTCCTGTAAAGAAATGCTCCTTTATTTTCTGTGCCTTCTGTTCTTTAATTTTGTATGCATCTTAATTTGTGTTCTCTGCAGTTCTCTGCTATTGCAAGCATTATATACTGAAGTCTTATTGCCAGGAAACAAGAGGAAGCAAATTAGTCTATTAGTAAGTTAGAGTTTCTTGACCACTGGTAAAACATCACCATGCCAGACTGATCGACTACCTCCGGTTTTTGTATCATTCACGATTGAAAAGAAACTTCAGAATCTCAGCAGAGACCATTTTAAGAAAGACACAGACCTCACAATAGGACGTGTAACATTTAGGAAATTAATACAATTTGGAAGTCTCCTAAAATGCTGCTTTAGTTTCCAGACTCAGCACAAAACTTGCTCATGTGGGAAATTGAGCTTTTTTGTTGTTGCTCCAATTGTTAAGAGAAATAGTAAATGTCTAAAGGTGAAAACAGAATGGTAAATCTATAATTGAAAGATGCTGGTGTTTATTTAGAGAAACCGCAGAAAAGGCGTCACATAAAAGCAAAACAAAAATAAAGCAAGCTCCCAAAATGAGAACTCCTCTCCAGACCTACCTACCCACCTAACAGCATGTGAACTTGACAATGGCAGGCTCTTACAGAACTGGAAGACGAGTGTAATTACACAGGCATCCTTTCAGTTTCCACAAAGCTGGCCCTTCACGGCACCGGCCGGAAGATCCTGCCTGCTGCAGCTCTCAGCGAACGCAGCGGCCAGCAGCCCTGGATGAAGCAGCTCTGGCACAATCAGGGTGAGGCTTGTTGGCAAGCCCTGCTATAGGCCAGAAGCTATGCCCACAATTGAAATTCTCAGCATGCAAGCGAACTACAAACATGAGTTTCACTTACTTTAAATCAAGCCATTATTCTAAATCAAACGCCTTATTTGTGCATCGATTTAATTTTCAGGAACAAAATTATATGCTTTACAATGAGTTCATATAATATAGAAAACTAATTTTCTGAGCAGGTGATATAGTCCAAATTTTATTTTCCAGACTCCAGAACAGGTAATGTTCACCTGCTATTGCTGGATTCTCAATATTTTCCTTTGGTTTCCACATGTGCCTTAAACTGATGGTCTCAAACTAGGGCCAGAAAACAGACTCTCCAGGAATCGGAGTTGAAGACCCCCCTGCTTTAGACCAACCAACAGCTGTGAATAATGACTAGTCCATTAGGTGTATTGATAATTCCTTAAAACATTGAATTAATATTCATAGGTCATCTTGCATTCAAATACCTTATTTATGTGTTGAAAAAAGTAGACGTTTTTCTGAGGTTCTCATTGAAGACATTAAAATGGTTTAAAAAGCATGTGCTTGTATTTATCCATGCCCCACACTACATTATGATTCTTGATAAAAAGAGCAAAACAAAATTTAAATATCTGAACCATTAAAAAGGGCCTACATTTTGCTTAACTTCACACAGTGAAACACGCCTTGGAGTGATAAATATTTGTCAAATCCACTTCGATCTGTGGGTTTCTCATCACATTAATCACTTGACCTCCAGTTAATCCCAAACCAACATGTACAAACACCTGAGACCTGCATTAATTTTGGTTTCTTTATGAAAGAAAAAGGTATTTTAAAAAGGACACTACACTAAAGTTTTCCTTAACTATAGTAAATTCAAAGCTATATACAAATAAAAACAGAACACAGGTGATCAAATTTGATCAGGCACCCTGCATAAGGGGGGTGTCTAAAATACAAGATACGCATATTGCGAGTTTTAAGTTCTATTTTAGGTTGGTCACTTGCCAAGCCTCTGATCTCATTGGAGAATGTACATATTCATCTAGCCGTTATGACACCATGTAATTGTCTGCATTATGGTCTCACACCAGCGAGAAATTGATATTTGACCCTTAAGAGCAAATTATATCTGAACCTAAAAGACGCTAATCTGAATTTAGTAAAGGACTTGAGGGACTGGTCTGACGGAGAGGAAGTCTTCCATCAACTTCAGGTTATAAATAAAAATTAAACACCCAAAGCACTTGCCTATGCAACAATAAAAATCACATTACAGACCGGAAAGATCCAAATTGAATCTTTACCTGTACAACACTGGCACAATGTCCTCTCCTTACCTTTTTTCTTTTCTTTTTTTGACGGAGTCTTCACAGGGCCCAGGTCTGCCTGGTTGGCAATGTTGTTCTCAACCTCTGTCGACATGATTCGAGGCCAGCCTCACAAAATCCACAGAAATGTATAAATGGAACGCAGCTCCTCAACAGTGCAGGCTTGACCAGCGCTTCTCAGCAGAGACGCATACTCCACAGAGCCTACGGAGAGGGGGACAGGGCTACTCATTAATTCACCTTCAAAATCAATCAAGCATGGAGGACAGGGGAGCATGAGAAGCCAACGTCAAAAAGCATCTCTTTGCAAATAATTTGGACATCAGAGCACAGCAAAGTAAATATTACACACTAATACATTGCTTGTGATTTTTCCTTCTCCCCACCAAGAAAAAGGAGAAATGCTCCTTTGTATGTTTGGATATGAAAGGACAAAGACACTTGGGGGACAAAGATCTCCTTCATATTTAAAAAAAAAAAAAAAAAAAAAAAAAAAAAGTATGATCCTAATGGAAGAAAACCCATGAACTAGGCAGAAGACCGGATTATTAAGGACAAGTTTCTGGTCTTTGGTGGCTTAAAGGCTGGTGACCTTGTGTCTGCGAAGGCTGATCGGTTTGAGACTATGCTTACACATGAATTAAGGTCAATTTTTCAGCAAAACTATGAGACAATTTGTGGTTTAAATGCATACCAAACAACTAAAATCAAATAAAATAAGTTTTTGTATATCATTAAACTGAGTACTTTGGACAGACTCAAAATAAGTACTCCTCTGCAATGCCAACTCTGTAAATCATATACCCCCCCAAATATACACAATGTTTTCTGGACACTAATGAAGAACAATGGGCCTTTTCATTTACAAGGGATACAAGAAATTAAATACAGGCCGTGTCTGAAGTCACTAAAGTCAGCACAGTGACCTTCACACCCGCAGTGCCCAGGTGGAGAGCACCAACAGTGAACCCTGTTCCCCAGGCCTCACTTTCATTTGTATCTTGGGATTATGAAAAAGGGCTGTTGTCAAATATTGTATTCCTGTTTCCCACGGTTTATCCCCCTAGTTGCTTGTCTACCAGAGACCAACAGGCAGACCCACATTGGGTAGGGGTTACCGATCAGTAAGGCATAACAAAGTAGGGCAAACTGGGGACTTCACAGCATTGCTCAAATGTACAAGCTGAAACTAATCAGCCTAACTTTAAATGGATAAATGTCTTGCTTGGCACACACTCCCATTTTTGGAGTCATGTTCAAAGAGGAGGCTGTACTTGCACCAACTGCCATAGCGTGGAACAGGCTTTTTTTTTTTTTTTACTTCAAACTCAACCTGTAGGCTAGAAAACCTCACATTTACAGATATGGTTTAGAAAGTAGCAAGGTTAACATTTGCTTGTTGGATTGCATTCTGAACATTTGTTCTGTTTACATAATGCTAATTTCAACATGGCCTGCTAGCGTGGAAAGCAAAACCTTCCCAAGGCCCCAACCCTTGAAGTGAAAGCCAAATGCAAACTAAGAGCGCAGCCCAATCATCAAGGTTATAAATTGAAGTGAATGTAAAAACATACCACATAAAAAAAAAATTTAAGATTGCTAAAGTCCATCCTAGGTAAAATTTCAAGCTGAATAACAGACCAATTCTATGGTATGAGGGTTATTAAAAAATGTTCAACGTATAGGTTGAAATACCAGCTCAATTTTTCAGTGTCATGTTCCTTAACCACTATTTTTAGAACAAAGTTTACAAACTAGAGTAGGCCATTTGACCCATTGTGCTCGTCTGGTGTCCAATAATAACGTCATGATCTTAGTGATTTTCTTTCCAGCTAGGATATTGCCAAACATCTTGACCATTTGTATATCAAAAGCATCACAACACAGAAGAATTGTGGAAGTTACACAACCAACCGATCATAATAGGAGAGTAGCCTGACCTTGCATATAGACTGGCTTTAGCTTTAGCCAGTGAACCATCTCATTTGAGCCAGCAACCTTCAATGCGCCTTCATGTAATTGAAGGGAAAATAAAACTAAATAAAGTGCCTCTATTATTAGAGACTGAAGAAAAGCGTAGAAAGAGCAACAGCTGCTCCTCTTCGGGAACAGCTGTGTTCAGGTCACAGACACATCTATGTGCCAAGAATATAAAGCCTTGAAAACTGTAAGCCGTACAGTCATGTGACTGGTAAACTGACCAGTATTTCAAGACTGGTACTGCAACTGTATGGGTTTCATTGATTGCTGTGGATTTAACACTAAATCAGGTTGTGCCGCGTCATTGTATAGCCCTAATGCATGCAATTTTAAGTGGATTTTCAACATTTTCCATCCAAATTCCACAAAAAATTAGCTGGAAACATTTCTATAATTTAAAAACCCCAAAACATCTAAAAATGCAGTCAACATGTTGTACACTTCTGTAACAGAGGACATTCATTTGTCATTTAAAAATCACAATAACCTGGTTTACTCTTGCTTGAATAACCTAAAAGACTAAAGCATTTCACTTTAAATTATTCACAAAGGTGGCCAATATGAGTTGGCAGGTAGCCTAAACACAGTAACAAAAATATTCATTATATGCAAAACATTAAGTACATTTCTGAAGTCAGTCATTCAGTTAGAAAATGATGCCCATTACATACATACTATTAAAGTTAGCATTTGTATAATAAGTGTCTAGAAGAGGGTATGCAAACTATTCCCTGCTGTACATGTAATCTTAATCTGACACCTACTGAAACATACCTCAAAAAGACTTCCCAATGTTCTATTTTTCAGCAACTAGGGGGGGTGGGGGGAAATCTATACTAGAGAGCAAAGGTTGGGGAGTGAGCAAAGGTTGAGCTGTTAAAGTTAATAATTTTGTTCCTGGGGGAAATGTCCTTCAAGCCTTTCACAGCAGATTGCATGACTATTTTGTGAAGCAATCTGAATACAACCAACAACATCCAAGTCATCAAATGATATCTAGTCCATTATGGGCTAGAGACTAAAGAGACTGTACCACATGTGTAGTTTGACAAAGTATTTGGAATGATTGCTTTATCAAGACCAACCTGCAGAGCAAGAAAAGATCACAGGCCCCTTCACAGAACAAAAAAAAAACAAGGGAAACAAAACAAAACCTTGGGGAAGTTTTTTGTGCATGTGTGCAAATTAATGGACAACCCCATATACATAAAGTATACATGCATTTGGTTTGAAAACAACTTGAGTGGCTATCCTTCCACAGACTGCTGGAAAGATGCTTTACATTACCGCCACGAACACATTTTAACTGAAATAAATTTAACATTAACCATTTGTTCATTTAAGTAGGAAATGCCTAACTGGTGTTCTGTGAAGTGTCATGATCTCTTGTAATCAAGTTAACTAACTTGAAATGGCTGAAGGTGAAGTACAGAAAAAAAAGCTAAGCTCAGCTTTTCTGCAACACTTTGTTGTCAGCAACTACAGCATCACCCCTAGTCGTCTCACCAGCAGTTTACAACCAATCGCAGGAGACATCCAGTCATTAAGTAGTCCCTTTTTTGGTTATGTGGGCATGAGTACATTTATCTGCCACTTACATATGAATCTTAAATACATGGGACATTTAAATCAAGAACCAATTATGAAGTCACTTATCTAGAAAGCAGAAGGCAACACCAGCATGTTTAATAGAGCCTTGTTTTTACAAAAGTCCCATTTCTGTACCGATGGCACTACTAATAAAGTAAGGCTTAAAGATCCGTAATGTTCAATGAACAGTCAACAGGTTCACGTCTAAATGAGAAGCATCACAATATGGGTGGAATTTCCACTGCAAACACAAACCAAAACTTTGCAGAGTGATTCATACTGAATCATTAACAAAAGGAGATGTAACAACACTGTGGTGCAGACAGAATGCAGCCTATTGCACACCCGGACAGTCTACGGTTTTAAATAAAACTAGTCATAATTTCATATTTCACCAATGTGCACCTCACCAAGCATGGCCAGTTTATTTTTGCTTTATGTTCTTCAAGACTAATTTGCAATAGCCTTTTCATGTTATTGAATTATTAGGGGTAGTTATTCCCTGGAAGGCCAGCTGACTTGAAATTACTGAACTGAGGTTCATTGGGAAGGTGCCCCCTTTCATACTTCTACAGGTATTCACCATTTTAAGCTGGCAGTTAAGATGTCTATTTAACAGCTTTCTGCGGCGATCATGGATAATCAGTATCATTCTAGCCTCACTTGGGAACAAAATTACAAGTCCCTGGATATCTTAAAGGTTTAATGGCTCTTCTGCTCAACTGAATGCCCAGTTTTGCCCGATTACCAGAAAACCTTAATTAAAATAATTACAGGAATGTTTTGTCCCCCGCCCACCAATCAAAAAGTGATTTAATCCACATACACCACAAGCTAACACTGTTCTGTGTGGAATCACAGGAACCCCTCCTATTCCCACCCGCCCTGATCTACAGTGCTGAAGTGTAACCTTGAAGTTATGATAAATATTTTGACTGTGTTGTTGCCTTGACAAGCCCTCTTGCAAGTGTTGAGACAACATTAAATCCAACTTCCATGCACTATGCAATCAAAATACCAGAAACACTGTGTATAAGGGACTGGAAAACACAGCGAGAGAACAATGGACGTAAACATCTTCCTTCCTGCTCTGGTGCCTTGGCTCAGACACCGTCCCTAGACAGCTTTTGCTCAGGGGCCAGAGATATGTATTACATATAAATATGCATATCAAAGGGGTGAGTACAGGGGCAGAGGAAAAGCACTATGACCTGCCAGAGCCCAGCACTATCCGTGATGAACAGGGATCCCATCCTAGAACGGAGGGCTCAAATCAACCAGAAAAAAATGCACTATTTCAGTGGGGGGGCTTTAAACACTAATTGAGCCTTTACAGCATGAAGCAATTAACAATGACAGACCACAAGATTTTCACCTCAAAACAGAGAAAGTGTTCGCTACTCTTGTTCCCCCCGCAAGCAGAACTGTAGATGCCATTCACAACATACTTTGAAGTGGAAACCAACACAATCTGCATGACTTTGAATGTTGTTGAAGTCTTAAAGGAAAGAGCATTGTGTTCGCTAAACAACTCTTGTACACACCACAAGTCATAATACATGTTTTTGTGAACTCGAACGTTCACTTTTGTGGAAATGTTATGGTTTTATTCTAGGAGATACAGGTACCTCGATTGGGGACTAAGATGCACAAGATATTAAGAGCAATACAGGATATTTTGACCGGAGTAAGGCTCTCACAAAGAGAGGAGGAAAAAACTACCATTATTATTATTATTTTTTTTTTTACATATTTTTAAGCTGGGAAAATCAATTGATCAAAATAACAAGCAATAATACGACTTTGTACAGGTTACTGGAAAATAGTCTGTGCCTTACAGACAGAAAAAGACAGCTGGTAGGATGCTTTTGGTACACAGGGCAATTTGCTATCCTGGTTGCAATGTTTCCATGACTCAAACAAACCAGAGAAACAGGTGCCACCAATAATATTTACACTGCTGTCGCCAACATTTCCAGATATTACTTCAACTTCCACAATCATGTGAAAAGGAATTTACAGTGATTCAATGGAAAAGAGATTTGCTTGCTGACAAAGCGATCAAGTCAAATTACTTATTAATGGACTCCTCTAAAGGATTTGTACTACAAAATAAAATCCACCCATGGATACATTTAACCTAAAAGATTTACAAAGTTAAACTAATTTAATAGTTTTCATTTGAGAATTAAATCTTTCAAAGAAAAAAGGCAATCATGAAAAATACTGCTAAACACTTTCTGAATAAGTACTTCAAAAAGACATTGCCCACTCTTTAAGACTATTTTCTTTTTGCTTTTAATAGCTAGTCGGAAGTTGAGTCTTCCAGCTCTGTATTGATCTGTGTGCCAGTGTCTATGTAGACAAGACATCTACAATTAGCTTAAAATAAAAAGTTTATTTTCTAGTTAATGTGTAAGAAATGTTAGAGAACAGTACATCAAATTAAAATTGTAAAGAAAAATAGATGTCTTATTCTAAGGTTTCAGTTTAGAGGTTTAGTTAAACTCTTTGCCCCTTGGACATTGACCCTGGTAAGTGCATTTCTTTTCTCTTTTTTTTTTTTTAAATACATACATCGATTGTTCAGAAGATACTGAGAGTAACAGTGTCATGTAACTTGCATGTCAACCTGGTTACTATAAAGACTTAAGGGACTTGGGGCTGATCGTTCTTTCTTCAGCACAACAGTGGTTTTGAAAACAAGTGCCAATATATGCAAGAGACATTACAGAAATAAACAAGGTATAAAGTCAGTAGGTGCTACTTTGACAAAGATTTATGCTGCAGATTTTGTGAATGGTCAAGGCTCGCAGCAGCGAAACAGTTGGGTATAGAATTGAAAACCATATTGATGTAATTGTTTCCATTTAACAATTTAAGAAAGTAGGCCAGACTATTTGCAGTTAGAAAAATGGGAGCAAATGCTGATCAAGACTTACTACTATTCTTCTAGAAATGTTCAACCCAAGAATGCCATCAAATTCTTTCAAAAAGACGTCATTTAAAATACATACAAGTTCTTGACCGATCAAGGTGACAAATTGCTCAAGCTAAGGGACTGTCTACAATCTGATGTGTAAATCAAAATTGATTTAATAGGTTGCACATTTCAAAGAATGTATTTATTGATTTATTGAAAGCTGCAGAGAAAGCATGGCCTCCTCTTAAAGACAGATTAATCCTTCCACCTTATAAAAGGCACTTCAGTTTACAGTCTTTTAGATAAACTGAATTACCATGTAACCACTTGACATAATCACTGTACACTGTTTCCATTCATGTAACAGAACCCTATCTAAGAGGAAATGATTATCTGTTCAATACATTTCCACAGCAAATTGAGCAGATAAGTAGAAGTATTTGAGTTCCAAATTACAGACTGAATTCTTAAAGGTCTGTGTTCTTCAATGCTTGCAATTGTGCAATGCTCACCTGTGCCATATTACTTTAAGACAGTCATCAGGAGACAAATAAATCACACGTTTATCTTGTTAAGTTAAAAAAATTCCACCATCACATTGAAAAGAAGCTTAAGTTTCTAGAATATGTCACAATGTTTAACACAGCACAAGGCCAAAGTACTCCATTACATCTGCCCAGTGTATCAATACTCCCTTTGGAATATTTTCAACTTGAACAGCTAGCAGATCACCAAGACTATTGCCCAGGATTTGCACATCGGCAATGTTGACAATATAATTTGGTGTATGCCTAATTGAGTGTGGGCTACATAGACAGTCTTATAGCGGGGAATCTTAGAGTATGGCACTGTACATGTCGCTATAACCACATGGTGCTCTCCAGCTGCAGAGGACCCCACTGATTACAATGCTTAGATATTTATCCGTGAAAATCTCCATCTGAGAAGGACAACATCCCTCTCAGCATGACAGATTCTCAAGGCAAAGGCAAAACAACATGCCTTTATTAAACTGCTATCAATTGTCAACGGATTGTAGCCACAAATTCCTGGAGATGGCAGTGTGCTTTCTCTCCCCCTTCAGAAATTAGCTTGAGGGAGCCTAGTAGAAGTAATTAAAAGCAATTATGCTTTTGGGTGCTGATCCACAAGAAATGTGAAGTATGCCAAAGCCAACAGTCCACGAATATGCAGGAAGTGTGGACACCCACGAACTATAGCCATGCACATTCCTTGAATCACATTAAAAATCAGCGTCATCCAAGACTTCCCTTATATGAAGTAATGACTATACACTCGATTACTAAACAAATGGGAAAGACACTATTACATAAATTGTAAACGGAGCGTTTTGTATTGGTCTCTTGTTGTGGCAGAGAAAATAACATACACTGTCCATGAACTACCACTATAGCTGTGGACAACACATCCCTTAGTGTTGGGACCACATAATGTGTGGTTTAGTAGGAATCCTCATTTCTGATTAAGTAGGATCATTTAAAAGTGTAACAGTACCAGCTTGCATTTGGACAAAGGGCTAACAAAGGATTTCTGGCATTTCCAAGGGTCAGTAGCATGGGGCTGAAAGGGCCAGACTATTGTTAATGAGATACTGAGCCAGTCAGAGGTCACAAGATCAATTACACCACTGGGGAGAAAGGAATGAATGTTACTATTACTGGATCACATAAATGACAGGAATTTCACTACCTTTATAACACATGGGTTTACCATCATAATGTTCTGACTTTGGTATGACTCGGTCCACATGACAAGAAAATGACACTAACTAAAATTAATTACAGAACTACAGTTTCACGATAGCTTCATTATCCTTGTGTCCCACCCCCCCTTTCAATGCATGATACCAAATCAACAAGAAAGGTAACCTTTTTGAAGGTCAAAGTTCAGCTTTCTTTACTGCCCTTAAGTGCGGTAACAAACGTTTCAACATCTGTCGGAGGCTGTTTTCAGTCTTGCCACAGCAGTGCTCTAAAACCCTTCAAAGAAGCTGTCCAGATTCCACATTCTTCTTGAGGAGAACCTCATTGAGCAGAGACAAACAAATACAGAGGTCAGAGGGCATTATCTCACTGGCTCACAGCAGACGTCTCGCTGCAACTGCAGCTTAGCCCCATACCGCTCAAACTACCCACTATCCAAACAGAAAGACTTCCTATATAGCCCTGCCCCCAAAAACCAAACCAGATTAGAACCAGAGAAAAAGGTCAACATCACAGAACTAAGCTATTAAATGATACAAATCTAGAGAACCAGAACAATCAGAACAGTTTTAAAGCTACTTTGGTTCATACAGAATTCATTCTCCCGTTTTTCCCCAAAACGGCCATTGTTAGTCTAAATTAGGCCCTGCTAGACCAACAAGGCCAAGCTTAAAGATACTGCAGAGTGTGTTTGCTCAGTTGCGTGGTTTGCTATTGACCAGTATTCATATTACCTCCATTTAAAGGAGTCTTTATTTTAGTACAGCAGGGAGGGAGAGAGAAATCTGAAGGGAGAAATTAAGGACAGGCTGATAAGACAGGAAAAAGGAGAGTCCATAGCAGCCAGCACAGATCATGTGGAAGGAGTGGAGAGACTGTGGAAAGCGCCAGCATATGGTTTTAATAAACGCGTGTGCAGTGGATCCAAAAAAGAATAAAGAAAAAAAAAAAAAACAAAAAAAAAAAATGGATGACTTGCCCAATGCATAACTGAACCACAGCAGCCCCACATGAACTCTTAAAGAACTGGATCCTGCTTTTAAACGTTTTCACCTAAATGACTGGTATAGAACTGCCACACATTCAAGTTGTTTAGTAACCCAGATTACAGGTGAAATGCTGTGACTTTGCCCCATGCAGAAGTCATGTCAGCTACTTTTGTTTTTTTTAAACACTAATAAAAATTATAAAAAGTTGGTATCAGCATTCCTGAAGGGATTTAAGTTTGTTAGGTTTAAAAGTTAACCAGCTTTAACGGTACCCCCCCACCTCGGAGCAAGAAATTAGTGTAGTTGAGTTTAGTATGGTGTTTAAAAAGAACTTGGAGATGCAAGGACAAATACGTGCATAACAAACTAAATATACCGGTCTCGCCAAATTAAACTGATAGCATGATTTGCTGTTGCCTACTAATTTACATCTAGGCTACAATCATCATTAAAAGGAGCTTTATAAAAGGAGCTTTATAAAAGGTGTGTAGACTTCAATTGTTAGGGAATCGAATGTCCCCAATTGGCCTTTTTGAACTTGTGTTTCTGGACGAAACCATACTTTGACAACTTCTATTACCAAAGCAAATGTCTCCCAGTACAGACGGCAAACATTTTTTGGGAGATTTTGATTAATTGTCCACATCTGTCATGGGGATTTTGTTCTCCTCCCGTCTCCAAACTATAACAGAAGCCAACTAAGAGTGCATTCTTTTTAAATGATAGGTTTCCTGGCTGTCATTTCTTCCTTAAAAGGCCATTAGAAGCAGCTCAAAAATGAAATTATAACATTCTAAAAACTCTAAAGTTTGAAACTGAAGCAAAACCAAACTTCCTACAAAAGTGGCCGAGATTTGATTGATGGTTTGATGAAGCCAGATCGGTTGTGTAGACTAAGTGAACAGGTACAGCCAGAACCCTAAACTAACTGAAAGACCAAATAGGAATATCTCTGCAAACAGGAATAATGATTTTTAAAGAAACTTGACTTTTTGGAATATAGGGCACAATGCAAGCCTCTAATGAAGAGCATACATAAAACTACATGTCCACAGTGTGCTGAAACGTACCCCAGGGACATCAGGTAAGTTGTGTTAGTATCATATAGGGAATTGGGACTCAATCTGAAGTGTTTTCAGTTCATATGGAGATTTAAAGGGGAGTACTACAATAAAATATACAATCATGCATCACAGCAGGTTCATTACATCAGCTTTTCTAAATGTATTGGCGCTCTTAGAGTTGACAGTGAAGACAGGACATGTGCAGATATCTGTCAATGTATTGTGCTTGACATGAGCTTAAACCTGATTTATGTTGCAAGAGTAAATTTACAGAGTACATTTAAAGTGTTAAGCGGAGGTTAATTGAAACCAAATGGCCAACTGGTTTTTGGGGCCTTGAAGCTCAGTAGGCAACGTTTGTAAACTGCGGCTTCATAGCCAAATATCTTAGCAAGTGCTTTGTGAAAAACAGCGTTTCAATTTAATAAAGCGGATTTCTAAAGCAGAGAAGAAACTGAAAATAGTGAACTGCTCAAGCACCGTTTGCTGGAAAAGAGGGCCTTCATTTGTAAGCTTTGCATTGCATAAAATAACCAAACTATTTAAATGCGCATTTATTGTCAAGTTGGCTGTTTGGGAATTGATAAGATCACATTCCTGGCATGGACAATGTTGAATTAAAACTTTACTCTTAATGTAACTCCGATTCGTCTATATTTAAATCAAAAGTAGTCTGAATTCTCCTAAATAATTCACATGGGCGCTTTAACTGATAGGATTGTTCTTGGGTATTTTGAGAGAAAAGTACAGGAAATGAACAATTCCTTGTTAGAAAGAATTGCTCAGGATATATATTATGGGAGCTTTATTTGGAGACGTGTTTCCGTATATTACCATGAATTGTGTGGCTACCAGCAGCAATACATTTAAATAAATTTAAACAAAACAAAACAAACAAACAAAAAAAAAAACTACCTGCATGCTTTTATACACGTAGGACAATGCATAAAGGTTTAAAATGCACACACCTGAGGATGCACAACGCAAATAAAACACCCACTTAGTTCAATCTCATCTGTCACCTGTTTACTCGAGCGCTCAATAAAACGTGGACTTTAAAGACGTTCAAAAACAACAGAAAAGCAAAGAAAGCAAGTGTTTGTACTCAATAACAGATGCAATATAAAACGAGCAAACCCAATTCAACCCCCTGCGCGTCTTGCTGAAGCGCTACTTACCCGTTACTTTGAAACGGCACATAAAGCGGCTGTGCACAAACAGGACAGCGCGGCTCCGCTAGTTTTCGCCCAAAACACAGCTTCTCTCATTAGGCTACCCGTCCACAAAACCGCGCAATACCTCCAGCGCACACTTACCGAAAACTAGCTTTGCTTTCTGTGCATTACACGTCCCAGGAGATCTCACCGGCCGGCAGACAAGATGACGCTCCGGGGCCCCGCTGACTCGGTTCCCGTTCCTCCGCCACTCCGGTGCGGCTCTATGAGAGGCTGGCAGCTCCGCTCTGCCCAGGAATGCGCTGGGATGGTCCTGCTGCCGGGGCCGGGTCACTCCCCCGCCGTGTGGGGCTGCTATTTCACAAGTTTAACCCCCTGTGCGCCTCCCGGACACGCAGTCCTGCCCTAATTGGCGCCGCGCAATGTGAACTTGTGAGCTGCAGCGGCGGTGTGCAATGAAACAGCGGTCGCGTTCCTGTAGCGCAGACGTCCGCAGTTCTGCGCGGCTCCACCAATGGGAGCGGCGGGATTGTGCAGATCTGCGGGAATCTGCGCTACAGGAACGCGACTATTCTCATTGATGTGTTTGTAGGGATATGAAAGATAAATATTCCCCGGGTAGTTTTATTTCAAACAAACAACTAATCTGTATCTACCTGGAACACATGCCTTAACTTTATTTGATTCTATTTTCAAAATAGGCGACCCTACATGTTTTTATCTGAACTGCGCATGGCTGTTTCTGTAAGTGAGGATGGCTAAGGACGACAGTTTTATATTATTTTGAAAACCATTATCTGATCTAATTTTAGAAAGGTTTCATGCCCTACAATTACCAACAAGTGTTGTGCATTTACTTCTTTATTTAATTGATGTCAGTTTTATAGGCACGGCGCTATAAATAACAAGGCTCACATGCATGAAATGAGGACAGGCGTTGAGCTAATTGATGATTGGCATTCGTTTTTTTTTTTTTGTGTGCATGCCTACTACATATATGTAAAAGCCCAATCAATTGAAAACCCGCACTGCATTAACATGTCCACTAAGTTAGCTCAGTGCACGAACCTTTCAATGAGGTAGTAAAATGTTTTCACAGTTATATTTATATTTAGATAATTGTAGTGCTGCTCAGAGATAACTCCTTTCACAAAACAACGTCCAGTAAAACTGTAAACTTAGTAAGATATGAGGAATGTTACGCCATGCAGGACTGATGAAATAAACACATGTGGATGATGAATCTCTTACTGGAATAGGAAGTGCATTTTTTTTCCAAGAACATTTATGCATTTCTGAATTACACATGAATCAGAAATATGCTTTACTTAATGAAAAAAAATCAATCATAAAAAAAACTGCTAAATAAATATGAATCCTTCATATTACCCAACAACGATCTGAAATTAAAGAGCCCTGACCCCTGACCCCTAAAACTATTTGAGATACACATATCCAATATTATTCAGCAGTCTCTTGAGATTTTGGGTGCTGAGAAATAGTTTCAATAGAAGTGTGATTGTACCTAATTGTGCTTGATTTAGTTTCATAATCTGTGGATACCAAATGACAAGGGTAAGCAGGTTGTTTACAAGTCCTACCTGTGCAAGCATGTGGTGAGAAGTATGTCACATTATTTAGTTGGAATTAGAAATATACATATCACTGGCCAGCTTCAAAACATTTCCCAGCATGTTTGTAGAAGTTTTTTTTAACTCATTCACCCCCAACACAAACTCAGTGTCTCAAACCCAGAGTTTAATGCTTCAGCAGACATAAGCATTAAGTGAGATTCCAATAGTGTAATGGTTAGTCATACAGCAGCATATGAACATTAATTGTATTCATATGTTATTAAGCCCCACCTGCAGGCTATGTATACTTGTTTCATCTGAGCAGTTCTCAGAGATCCAGACTGTTTGCTGTTTAGCTGTTCTATTTTTGTGGTTGGTCTCAAGACAACCAAGTCTTTATTTTCAATGGTCTACACACCATTGAAAAGAGCAGTCTATACTTACATACATGTGGAGTCCTCCACCTGTGTTGAAATTGTTACCTTGGAGATCAGGAAGAGGAGGAGCTCAATGTCAGCTTTTAATGTGAGATTGTGAGCCGGCCAAGAGAAAGGGGCAACATTCTCAGAGGGTGGAGAATTAAGAAGAGAAGAAGAGAAAAAGAGAAAAAGAAAAGCCTCAGTGAGAGTTTAGTGAGAAACAGCTGGATGAAGGACAGGATAGTAGTCTGGCTGCAGACCCATTCAAGCGCCTCAGCAGTCTGGAGGTAGACATGATGTCAGCTTCATCTTCACAATGGGCTTGATTTGTCTGCTACCTATGGGGGTTCATGTATGTGGTTGATGGACTGTGGCTGGAGAAGATCTCATGGCCTACATAGCACACAGCACTTCAGCAAGATTATGGATATGGTAACCAATACAATGTTAGGCTCATAGAAGTAGGTAATGTAAATAGTCTGCCAAGGCCCTACAAGGTTCTGCTCTGGATCCCCAATGCAGATGGATCCAGTACTTAAGTCTGGACTTGAACTTGCCAACTTGAACCATTTAGAAAGCTGGGGATTTGGTCAGTTATTGTTGTTTATTATCTCTGTGGTTCCCATGCCAGCAATGTCTCTAAAAGCTAAAGTCGGAATAAAGTGCATTGGTTGAAAAAATAAATGGTGGGACTTACAGGACCTTTTATACTTATACTTTATATGTCTGACCAGTGTTGGCTCTGTGTTGTCCTAGCACAGTAATATGTATCTGGTTCCAGCTAGACATATCTTTACTATCAACACAGAAAACCACAGACTGCCCACATATTAAACAAGACAAGTGCATGGTTATTTTTACTGTTACACACTGGAATTCGCTTTAAGGCACATTGAGGCCTCCTACTGTTGTACTGGGAGCATTTTCTCAAAAGGGTAGCATTACTAACAATCTTTTTATGTTCCGTGTCCATGTGCTTTCATCATTATCAATGAATTACAAAACTGATTATAATTACAACACTTTATACTATTGTCAATGTGCAATACGTGGCCGAACAATGTATGCTTATTTTAAGTCACCCCACCCCCTCCCAAATTGCTTGTTAAGATTTACCAGGATAGTTTATCTTACAATCATATTCATTTGGTGTGTGTCTTGCTTCAATGTTGTATTCAAATACAAACATTGAAAATCTGCATGACACACTGTCAATTAACAAAAGATAATTTACAAATAAGAACCCTTTGCTATGGGGGCATTTTGAGGAAATTTATTGTTCCCCGTCAAAGCCCCGTCTAAAAGCCAGCATATACAACTTATATTTCTATTGCTTGCAGCGCTAATGAATGTAACAGATATGGCCTTGAAACAGATGGTAACAATTATTTAAGACATTTCTAAGGGACCTCTGAAATGTTATGATTTCAGCATATGGCAGCAGAACAGAAAATGCTTAATGCCATGATTTTCTAACAGTCTTCCAGTGTTCCAAGTAAATCAGAACCTGGTGTTCAGCAGATCACTACTTCTTCAGACAAAATCAATAAAACAAAAATAAAATGCGCTGTATAGTTGCTCTCAAGAATTGTGGGTAGTTTCAGAAAGTGTTTCTCTTACAATAGTGGCAGGAGACAGATATCAGTTTTGATCTCTCCAGTCAAAATCCTCTCCCCTTGTGCTATAAAATAGGAACTTTGCTTTGTATGAAATAACTCAGCTGTCCACTTAATTTAATCAAGCTACACATTCAAACACAAGAACCATACATAAACCCGTTATATTGCACTTAAAGTGGTCTTAAAAATGTATTTATTTATTTATAGACCGGACATGTTCTTCTTTAAATAGGCCTATACCAAATCAAAGCATTATCATGCGTATTAGCTGGGCCTCCTGTTGGCTGTGGCAGTGTGACAGCTCTAATTGACTCTGGCTCCCATCAGATTTTAACCAGGGTGCATTTTCCTTGTATTTTCAGTGCACCTTCTTAAGAGTTCTTTTGTAATACAAGTAGGCAGAGAATCAAAAATTAAAGAGATTTTCCAATCTGGCCTCTGCCCAAATCCTAGGTTTCTGACCCCTATATTCGCCTTTCTTCCCTTTAGGCCCCCCATTCCTTTGCATCTGGATAACTTCAGCACTACTCCTGTAGAGAAGGTACCCCTTTCCACAATTCTCTGACACCCCTAACCCATATAGGCACACACAGCATTTCCATACAACACCCTGAGAAGTCATCAAAACAGCTATGAGAAGCATATGCATTTCCAAAATAAGTAAAGTCATTTGTGGTGAAATTCTTGGTCTAACTAGCTGAGACACTCCACCTTATCCATTAGCAATTCCCTGGAATGTAAGAATGTGATTCTTTTTTTACTGTACCTTCAATAAATATAATATTGAAGGCCCATGGATTTATTTTTCCCAACATAACCACATTACAGTGTGCAAAAATATAACTCAGTCCCAAGGTCTGACTGATAAAGATGATGTATGTAATAAATCATGTGCAATATTTTGTAAACACTGTTATCTTGCCGTTGATTTAGACACAATGTTTCTTTTTGTTATAATTTCCTTAGAGTTCAATGAAATGTAGACATGTTAGATACATATGCAGGTACATGTACATATACAGTTAGGTCCATACATATTTGGACAGTGACACAATTGTCATCATTTTGGCTCTGTATGCCACCACAATGGATTTGAAAGGAAACATAATCATGAATTACATTGTGAGTTTCAATACTTGGTTGCAAATCCTTTGCAGTCAATGACTGCCTGAAGTCTGGAACCCATAGACATCAGCAGATGCTGGGTTTCTTCCCTGGTGATGCTCTGCCAGGCCTGCACTGCAGCTGAATTTAGTTCCTGCTTGTTCTTGGGGTGTTTTGCCTTCAGTTTTGCTTTAGAAATCAAAGCAAACCAATCATAGAGAGAGCAAGAACATTACGTGTGGCCAGATCAACTATTTGGTAAATTCTTAAAAAGAAAGAACGCACTGGTGAGCTCAGGAACACCAAAAGGCCCAGAAGACCACGGAAAACAACTGTGGTGGATGACAGAAGAATTCTTTCCCTGGTAAAGAAAAACCCTTCACAACAGCTGACCAGATCAAGAACACTCTCCAGGAGGTAGGCCTATCTGTGTCAAAGTCAACAATCAAGAGAAGACTTCACCAGAGTAAATACAGAGGGTTTACCACAAGATGTAAACAGGAAACAGGACAACCAGATTCCCTGTATGGCTGCCAAGGGAACTGGTTCCCTTGTTTTTGTTGATGATGTGACGGCTGACAAAAGCAGCAGGATGAATTCTGAAGTGTTTAGGGCTGTATTATCTGCTCAGATTCAGCCAAATGCTTCAAACCTCATTGGACGGCGCTTCACAGTGCAGATGGACAATGACCTGAAGCATACTGCAAACGCAACCCAAGACTTTTTTAAAGTGAAGAAGTGGAATGTTCTGCAATGGCCAAGTCAATCACCTGACCTGAATCCAGTTGAGCAGCATGTCACTTGCTGAAGACAAAACTGAAGGCAAAACTGAAGGCAAAACACCCCAAGAACAAGCAGGAACTAAAGACAGCTGCAGTGCAGGCCTGGCAGAGCATCACCAGGGAAGAAACAGCATCTGCTGATGTCTATGGGTTCCAGACTTCAGGCAGTCATTGACTGCAAAGGATTTGCAACCAAGTGTTGAAACTCACAATTTAATTCATGATTATGTTTCCTTTCAAATCCATTGTGGTGACGTACAGAGCCAAAATGATGACAATTGTGTCACTGTCCAAATATTTATGGACCTAACTGTACACCACCAGTCATTTTGCCTTAAATGTACCTATAGTCTCATGGGCTTTAGGTTGTATAATGTCAAGGTTTCACTCATTATTATGGGGTGTTTTAAAATGTTGCCTGTGCAACCCCAAAGTGAAATCTGAACTACTGCAAGTTTCATATAACCTCAAAAAACATGGGCTAAGAGTTTCAGGAATACTGTGAGCTCTGGAATTGTGATATTATCACGTCTGACAGTGTTTGACCTCAATACTGTTTGATTTAAACTCCCCGAAGTTTAAAAGGTGGCCGCTGGGCACTGCGTGAAATCTAGCTGAAGCAGCTGTCTGTGCATGGTAGAAAATAGCCCTTTGACAAGTTAAGGTTTTCATTCCTATGTAAAAAGACAGCTAAAACTTTGGGCAAAAAAGTCATCTTTCAGATTTAGGTGTTATTATTATTATTTAAAATAGCTCACACAGGAAATTAGAGTATTAATAAAAAACGTTGCCCTTATTATTTTTTAAATAACTTGGCAGTACTGTTTTCTGCAGAAGGGGGTGGGGGTGGCAGCTGTATAAAGAACCCAGTCGGGTTAACAGTTGAAGTGGCAGAAAGGATGCGCTAGCCTTGGACTAGAGATGGTGTGGAGGAAGAGGTCTTCCTTCCTTACACTGCTTCCTCTGCTGTCGATGCTTTTTATCTATAAGGAAACTACACAGCATCTCCAGTGGCAGTACTATAACATCACCATATAGGTTGCCCTGTTGCTACTGTACTTAAACTTTCCATCTGTTGTTTTTTACCAGACAGAGGACACATGCACAGTTCCCAAGCAAAGCAAGATTAATCTCTCTCTGTTCGTTTGGTTCAGGCCTCAAAAACAAATGCTTATCAGAGACCACAGAATGCAAAGTCAGACAGAGCATCCATTAAAACGTCCGGTCATATTTTTGAGTGCAAAACACATTCTCAATCCCGACTCTTCAGTCCTTAACCTCTCTCCAAAGCAAATCCAAAGAGACGTCACCTCGTTGGTCATTAGTTAGACAACCCTGGTACATGTCCAGAGAAGCTGGGTGAAAATAATAGCCGATGACAACTTTGCTAGGTGTTTGAGGCCTTCTTATACTACAGTAAAGACCTGGCCTGTGGTCATCTGTGGCCCAGACTTGTTATGATAAACTATTATGAGAAACATGGCTGTCAGTTGATTATGCACTAACACACTCATGGTTTCAGGAAACTTCTCCTTCATATCAGACCCTTATCTGAATGACCACAGGTATCAGGCGTGCCTCACCCATAACCACACCCAAGACTTTGTCAGACACTGGATGCTACTGTCAAGATATTTCATAATCTGCTCCCTGCAGAGTTCACAATCTTCACACAAAAAACATTGAATATCAAGCAAATAGGCACAGATGCCCAACACAGGCATTTAATCTCATCTGCATTTAACATTCTTACACATGGACCCATTCTTTAACATGGATTACAAGGGTAGATTATACACAGACATTCAAAAGAAGATGAAGTGGTATAATTAAATGTATACCACTGAATCATACAATTGTAGAGGTAATATTGAACATTTGAAAGATTAGGAATTAAACAATTGAAGATAAGAATTATTGTTCTCCATCTCTATAACCTATATAAATAAATGACTAAGAAGTAACTACACTTAACTAAAATGCTTTAAATGCACACCATTGGCAAATTGAGTCCTATTGTATTATAATAATTACATCCAATAAAGGCTCATAATGCATTATTGTGTGTCATCTTTGTTTGTTTACCATGTTCTCTGAGTACAAGTAGAATCAATATCACTGATATATTTACAAAATGTTTACATAATGTGACAGAAATCCATGAATTCATTCCATATATTTGTACTTTTCCAGTTATGTTTACTTTTCGAGTTGATTTAAACAGCCCAAACTGCTGGTAAAAATCAAGCGAGTTTCAGTAGTATTGGAATATACACAATAGTTATTAGGTGTTTCTGGCCCCGACGCTACAGCTACAGCACAAGTTAAGAACCTAATTGAAACTCTGGACAATAATTTAGGACATTCCAGACATGTCTGTAAACAGTGCAGCAAACTATTTATTGCAGCTTGGCTGAGGACAGACTTTATTTAGACTAATGTGGACTTCAGTTTCTATGGCAATGTGCATGTAATGCTGTTAACTGCTCACCCCTCTTTTTAGTTGCTTGTTTAAACAGCAGCTCTGACTCAAAGTCAACAATTCACATGCTATTCCTTTAAAGGTGGCATAGGTTCTAATATAATAATAATAATAATAATAATAATAATAATAATAATAATAGTTCAGACTTTTATTGGAAGTATTTTTTTGTGGTATAAGGGGCCAGTGAAGAAATAACCTTGAAAAACTTTCTGTGGATGTCAAATTTGTTACTTTCCTCTTGGGTGTTGGTGGTATGATGTCACATCTTTAACAACAACAAAAAAAGTTAATTCACAAAACCCTCTTTAACAGGAAGAGTTTAGAAATAAAGGACACATTCACAGGACTACTTCAGTAGGACATTTTCGAAGAGAAGGGAAGTCCACAGTATATTCTCTGTGCATGGAACAATCCACACTGATACTCCTTTGTTACGGCACTAAATTAAACCAAACATTTTATGCTATGGATGAGGCTATAGTTTGAAAGCAGCTGCTTATAGTTGAACATCAGACTTGTATCAATGTCTCTCTTCATTTTCCTTCTGGCTCAGGCAGCCCCAAGTTGTGTTTACTCATCAGAAGCTGTAAAAGTGTGTTTACAAGAGGGAAATAAAAGAGTACAACAAACTGATGAGTTTCTGCCATAGCCCCCTGCAAATAATCATTGTCAAAAATAAATAAATAAATAAACCCCCTCTTTGTTAAAAAATAACTTAAAATAACTTAACTTAAACATTACAGATGATTCAAAGTGGTAATGGGTTAAAATATACGAGGGGATGCTTTGAATGTACATGATTATATTTCCAGACACTATAGTTGTGCATGTGTGCAAAATTAATGCATTTTTATTCTGCCTTTAAAAATGCTGAACTGTATGCTCCCTGAACATGTATAAAACAGCTGTACGCAATGAAAGATTGTGATGTGCAAAACAGGTGGGTTTTCAGGTGATTGTTTCTGATTTCCTTTTACAAAAGGGCTTCTGAGATTAAAGTCAATTACACCATGTGTTCTTTGCATATTGACACCAAACAGGAGTTTTGCAGTAATAGGAAAACGAGCAGAACATTAGTTAACCTATGCTTTCTTTATAAAAAATTTACTGAAGCTCGAAGTTGCCTGACGATAGTAAACTCAGCTTATGTATGCCATTCATTCCAGAAGAAAACTCATAAATACCAAGCACACACACTGATAGCACACTGGTTCAGAATTGGAAAGTGATCAAAATCAGTTGACCTTGAATATGATTTGAATATGATTGAATTTTACCTGTACAATTCATATTTTAAATAATATAAAAAGTGAATTATGTATAGTGAATTAAATATTATATTATTTGAATGAAAATAAAATTATTTCAAAACAGTTAATATGATTGCACAATACATGACATATTCCAAATTTTTTATTTCCCTTAAGAATCTCAACTCAACTCAAACAGGAAGTGGTCAGATTGAGTGAAGCAAGTTCATCGCAGGGGCTGTTCAGGAGCCTGCATTGCTGTTGCAATCGGCTCAGTAAGTCAGTGAATGTGTCTTGTCTTTCTCCTCCTTATTGTTTGCATTTCCCTTCCTTGGGCAACAACATCCTTCACAAAGGGAGGTCAATTTGCAAAGAGAATCAACAGTATATTTCATTTCATCTCTCACATTCCTTCGAACATGCACAATGGATATCTTTTGAACACCAAACTGTCTGACAGAGCATGCTGAATTCCTGAGTTTTAATCAGTCTTTGTGTCCCCTGCTGGGGAAAGCAAAGGTCATGACTCAGAATTTAGCACAGCAAGTGTTCCCAATCAGTGGAAAAATTATGGCTAGACAAGTCTTCAACTTCCAGCAAATGTACTCGCTCATTTGTCTCTGAGGAGCCGTTCGGCCATATTGAGACTGAATATTCGGGCAAAGGAACCCTAGGACCCTCCTTTACTCCCAGGAGAGTTCTGTCATACAAATAGAAATTGCACAGATTTCGAATAAAACTGTCCAGAATGTTTTTTAATTGATGAAAGTATGACTTTATAGTACTATAAGGTTTTACAACTGTCCCCCAAGACAACACAATTGCAGAATCATAAAGACATCCACATCTGGTTAGTTTCAATCTAGGAATAATTGACAATGCCAAAATACTCGATTCCTTTCCAGATTGGCATGTAGAAACAAACAAACAAGCAAACAAACAAACAACTAAATTCCAAATTAATTAGCTAAAATGTTATTTCTAATAGATTAACAGGATATATTACCATAGTAATATATATCACAATCTATTCAAGTGTCATGTCAGTGCTGCTAGCCACACCTGGGGCCATGAGAACTGAGTGTGAACAAGTCAAACCATTATTCCTTATATTTCCAAACATATCAATTCCTAATAAATATTAATAATCCTAATAGGCACCCATATGAGAAGGTCTTCCCTTTTTCCCAGCCAAGTTAAAAAAGTGATCTAAAAATAAATGGCATATCTCACTCCTTTGCCATTTGGAACCACAGCCATTATTTGAATGTGAATCTGTTTATTCCCTTTTACAAGTACAGAGTTTTCAGAAACACTAATGCTGGCAGCCTAGGGGAAGTCCACATTATTTACATCAAAACACTGCCTTAGTGAACGCCCCTCATATCTTGGTTAAGGAAGAATGTGTTTCCTGAATGGATACTTCTTATTACAGTCAAACAAAGACATTAACAGAAGCTTAGGGTCATGGAATCTAAACTAAAAACAAAAAGGAAACATCTACAGTATATTAGACAAGGTTAAAAAAATACTAATTATGTATTTTTTTAATGTTTGTTGTTTGTTTGTTATGGAGAAATATACAGAGCCTATAGTTATTAGAAATTGACTGTTTCAGAGTTGGAAAAAAAACAGCTGCTTAACAACTAAAATGGTTGTCACTTCCATCAACATGAAAGCGAATGGACTCCAAGTGCAATGACTGGTTTGACAGAACAATTTGTGGCAAGCAGTGTACTGGCAACATTTGTATTACATCTCCCCTGTAAAGCTCTTCAAGCTAATGGGCCATGAAATACAGGACCCTTAGACATGTGCAACAGTCTGAGAACAGTATCATATGTGCTCACAAAAGCATTAAAGCAAAATTCAATTAAACCAGCAAATTATAGCGGGAGATATTTATTTCTGGCTTAATAATTATGATCCCCAAATCATGGACTATTGGATTTCATTTCAAGATGAATGTGGCTTCTTCAGCTTTGAATAGCAGCTAGTTTTTGAAGAAGTACTGAAAACGTAAGAGCAATTTCAGTCCAATACAAGGTCTTTACAGCTATTATTGATCATCTGAAGGCCAGCTCATGAAACACATCGCTGTGAATTGTTCATGAACTGTTCATCAACAACGTCAGTGATCTTTATATAACAGTTCAACACAACATTTTTGATATTTGATTCATAGACAGTCTGTTTCAGCTTTGGCCTGTAGTCAGTTTTAGGCGCATGACAGATTTGTTTTAAGCTACTTGATACAATACAGTAATAAGACTTTAATTCAGATTACATTTAATAGACATAGGAAGTACAAATCAATGTTTAAGGTACTATATATGTTTATAATATTTTGAATTTGGAGAATATAAATAATCTGTCTGTCTATCTAGATATTAATATAACCATTCAAACAGATACAGATATATAATATACATGTACATACATTATTTCCAGGAGTGTGAACTAATGAAAAATAAAGATGATAAAGTTACACATGGTACAGTTGCCAATCAAAACACAGGGGAGTTAAGAAGGTCCAGGAATATCAGGAAGTGAAACACTGTTGTATATTTTACTTATATACAAGCTTAATAGTCCAAATGCTGGCAGGCTTTGTAGCCGCCTGACAATCTACTAAATGTTGCTTGACAGGTAATTTGTATATAAAATTGAATTTATCTTCCTTGAAAGTCTGCCATATTTTGACAGGGAGGAACAGGGAGGAAACAAAGACAGTTTTGTGAATAGTTATTTGGTTTAAACCAACAATTTAACACTTTATTGGTATTACAAATAAAAAATGCATATGTGAGACTGAGAAAGTAGTGGATGAAAAATTAATTAAAGCGGACTTATTGTTCTGTACAGATTCCTGTGGAAACTAAGAACCAGTTGTTAAGCTGCTTATTTCACAAGTTCAGTACAGTGCCCTGGATTGTGCTGCAAGAGAGCTTGGATTTGCTTTCTTTGGCTTTGAATGTTTATATTTGAATTCTGTACATTACAAAAGGAAGAAGGCATAAAAAATGCAACTTAACCTACAAAAAGAGTAACACACAGCTGAAGGGACAAATTCAGGACAGGTTCCACAGGCAAATGTATGCATTTCCTCATTATGTCTCTGGCTAAAGCAATTATGAGAAATTACCTCGAAAGTAAACAGTCAGTGTCAAACAAGGCTTTGAAACCTACAGTCTACTTGAAAATGATAGCTTCCCTTGAAAATCAAACTACCATGTAATTACACCAGTTTCTACCTACCGTGTGTATGGATCGGTCCAGTATCCCAGTGCAGCCGAAAATATGATGTTTTATTTCCTTGGTTTATGATTTCCTATTTTAAGAACTTCAAAGGAATGCAGCTCAAAACAGAGGGTTTTTCTCTTTTTTCTTTTGTCTTTTTGGAGAGGCAGCCGGAGCTCCAAAGCGATACACAAACTTAACAGGAGAGCACAAAGGAGTCTGGCTTCAGCGTGTGTGTAACCCAGAGACAATACTGCAGAAAAAGTTGAGTTTTTTTAATACTAGTTAGTGCAGTATTAGGTAGGAAAAGCTGGCTTGGTGCCCAGGATTTAACAGTGCCTGCCTTGTCGAATGCTAAATGAGGTGTATAACGGTATTCACTCACTCTCTGCCCCAATCCTTCAAAACATTTCTATGTTAACTAAAATGTGTTCTTAAAGAAAAAACAAAAAAAATCCACATATGGAACTTGTTACTGCATTTGGTGGAGTAGAAACAGCTGAGTCCAAGACAAATATAATATCTGAGTAGAGACATTTGGCCCACATGAAGTTATAAATAGACCCCCTAAAAGGTCAATTAACCCCTTGATCAATTGCACACAAGTATATTAAAGTGAATTGAAATTGAGAATGTGCATTTCACAGCTTCCTGAGGACCAGGGTTGCCTAACTGAGCTAGAATAACTTTAACTAATACTGTATGTGGCATAATAATGAACCAAGATGGCTTCATTATAGAAAAGAAAGAACCACTTTAATTTCATGTGTCGTATCATGATTCAAATTGAATTATAATGCACATATTTATTACATATAATATATTGTATGTAAAATTTGTATTGTCTTCTTTAGCTTCCTAATCCTCCTATTTTAGTGTATTAGCTCCGAAAACATCCTCTTAAACAATAAAATTTAATACCTGGAAGTTCTTAAAGCCCCAATTTCTATATATTTTAAATCTCAGATTCCTAATTTCTTTTCAGGTACATTCTGTGTATTAGTTTTGTAAAGCCCTGCTGCAGTAAGATGTTTTAGTTCCCACTGAAGTTCGCTCTATTATACACTGGGCACAGGAAAGCAAGAGTTGGAACTCACAGGACAGTAAAATAACAACCTATGGAAGCTAGGGTTTGTAATCATACAAAATTGCTTTCCTTGAAAGTGAAATCTTCATGGAAATGAACCAATGAAAATAAAAATAAAAGGTACTATGTTGTCATTGAGGTATGCTCTATGCACTGAACAAAATAAATCTAGCGCTTTTAATAAAGAACAGGTATTACAGGACACAAGGCAATGTAGCAGGATGTCCCTGGCAGAGATGGAGTGTGATAATTGATGCTGGATGAACATACATTTAAATCAAACTGCATTTGCCACTCACCAGGGAAGACAGGATCATTTGGAGACATCTGGCTTTATTTTTTTGCCCTCAGTGACGACTTTGAAGCACTAAACATTCAAGTCTAACACCTGACAGACCAGTACTGTACACTCAAATGGAAATGTATTTGGTCCCAGTGGGAGTATTCAGACTGGTACAGGTCATTAAAATGGATTTGTCATAGTAGTGTTTATTGGAGAAAGAAATAGACACCTTCTGCCTCAATCCTTATCATGTTACATTCCCTAGAAAGAACTTACAGGACACAGCAGTTCAACTCCCAACTCTTCAGCTTACACGATGTCCTGTGTAGTGTACTGCTTGTAGTGGCACTGAGGAACATTTTGTATTTTATATCAACAGAAAAAGATTAAAAAAAGGTACATCTAAACCTATTTCAATGAGACCTCCCACAAATACAACTAAAACAGACATAAAAATATACAAAACTGTGCTCCACACAGAAATGCCTTTAAACAATACAGTCTTTATTACAACAGACTGTAGAAAAACACTTTCCCCTCAGGAAATCGTTTAAAAGCTTTGGAAAGTCTGCACATATTTATGCAGTTTTCATATATAAATTGAAATGATGTGCTGACAATGAACTGTGTCATTTCAGTCTGCGTTAACTAGGAATTACAAGAGCAGGCTGGCTGGAAGGAACAAAACAGAGGCAACCACCTACCACAGACTATTATCCTCGAGTCTTAAGTATATGTTTTGTTTATGGAATGGATTACAGTTAAGCCAGTTTTTTAGGTTACCCTGAAAATGATGCCATAGATGCGTTTAATTGTTAAAATGTATGGATGTATATATTTTTGTCTTTACTGTTGTTACTACAAGATTTTATCTTCTACTGTTATCTTGTATTTAAGGATGCAGCTTTTCACTGTAGAATAAATACCAACAACACAGGCAGCGCAATGGGCTTTCAGACATTTATAATACTGCTTGGCAACACAGCAGGGTAGAGGACATAAATTACAGTTTATAAGGGTTTAATAATCAAGCTATGAACACGTTTATCAACAATTTAATTTTAATGATAATAATAATAATAATAATAATAATAATAATAATAATAATAATAATAATAATAATAATAATAATTCATGTAAGGTAATCTTTCACAATACACTGATCTGATGGAATTTCTTGTGCATTTCTTTTAAGCATGTGAGTGACTCAATATAAGTTCATATATATGCATACATATGACCGTAGGAGCTGAAAAAGGCCTTTCAAGATGCTGCCAAGCCATAGGAATCATAAACCTGGCTTACGTCCATGTAAATGTGCTATTTTGGACTTCCATTTATTGTAATGTTATTCTTAGTGTTTAAAGACTCATTTTGTTGAAGACTTTCAGAGAACGTATAAAATATCATAATATACTGAGTCCTTTGTTTAAAAAGAATGGAATGGAGTAGGAGTGAAAATATTTATAGTGTGGATATTTTGTTTTTTTATTTAATTTGCGGGAACTTCTTTGAAGGACTCAAATACATATTATTTTCCATGTTTGGTAAAAGGTTTTGGGGTAGGTAACCACTGGAAATTATTTGCTAACATCTGGACATATAGGCATCACCTGTTGACACTGGACATGATCCAGGCGTGTATAACACATTACATCATCAGACACAGGTAATAGGGTGGAAGATTTCAGAAAGAAATAGGGCCTAAATTCGGGCCTAAATAAAACCATAACTTTCTTCTGCAGGCATGCTAAGAGACATACCAACAATAAAGATGAGAAAACATTTTACCCCACAATTAACATGTGCTTAGAGCTACTATCACAGTTATTTTAATAGACAAAGCTGACATGTGGACTATAGTTCATTCCATCCCCTTTATGTACATGTCAATAACATAACCATATCAAAACACCATTCACTTAAGATCAGCGGAAGAAAATAGCTCTGGGTTTAAACAGACACAAACAATCACTCCCCGCATCATTGCAACAATAGGACAAATCTTGTCCCAAAGCAACCAAGATAGAAGTGTATTTAACTGTAACACAGAGCTGTCATTTGGTCCTATACATTACCTACAAATTGTGAAAGAAGGAATCACACAATGAGTGGATAAAATAGGACTGTACCCAAAGCCCTGAGTGTGTCAATGCTCATTTGTCCAATGACAGCAGGGTGTTATGGGAGAATACATTTAAGGCACACGTGAGATCCATGTAACTGAACGAGGTATTCTGACAATGTGAGGAGAATATGTCTTTATCCTGTGATTTCTTATCTGGAATGTAGGATTGCTCTTGATCAGCTGATTCCCCCCCCCCCCACTGTTCTCCACTGTTCCCAGGACCATGTTAAAAACAGGAAGTCTTTCTAGTGAAATTCAGGATCACTGTAGCCTGCTGTGTACACATGCTGTATCCCTTCTCATTATCCCTGTCTTCCTGTGTAAGGCTGGAGGAAGCGCACAGACAAAAAACAGTAACATAAGCACATATTCTGCCCAGAAACTCTCAGGATTGAACAAGAAAGTGGAAGGCACACTTTTTTTTTTTGTTGGCACACTTCTATCAAAGTTAAAATAAAGGTTCAAGCCGTGTCAGTAAAGGGCAACTTCCATATTGTTCATACGGGCAGTAAAAAAATGTTTGACACAGCTTTTTTTCTTTCTGGAGAATTCAGCAGAAATATTTGGCAGCTTTAGTAGGAAACATTTTATTAAAACTTACAGCCATTCTTTGTAAGAGGAACAACACGGTAAGTTTCCCGCAAGAGTGATTTCTGGTGTCAAAAATGAATGGAATAGCAAAAATGCAGCAAAATGTAAGCTTTTGCATTATTTTTTAACACCGTAACTTAGGTAATTATTCAATCCTACTCTTTGAGATGGTGCTCGTCATTAAAATCATCAAACTAAAGCAGGTCGAGCGATTGAATGGGGTTGTGGTTGTCATCTGTGTTTTTCTACTATTTAATTTGACACAATTTTTGAGTCCAATACTCTTAATATAAATAGAGACATGAGAGAACATTACTTTTTGTTCTGCCCATGTCTCAGGAGTTCACAACCCCAACAGACACATGTAGTGAAAGATAAATAGAGTTTATTTTGGCCTAGATTCGCTTGACTAAGGGAATGATGACCTGGCCAAGAGGATGAGGCAATCAGAACCCCCCCACTAGATGGACTGAGCCAAGGAGCTGAAGCAAAGGCAAATTTAGGGTGGAGCAGGGATGCAAAGCAATGAATTCTGGGAAAGTGCATGTGTTGCCTGATACGTATGCTTGGAAAGGAGGTCGAGATTAGGTTTCTCCTCCTCCTGAACCTCAGTTTAAAACTCTATTAATTTGAATGAGAGAACCAGGTCACTGAATTGCTTTGTTCCTAATTTAAGCATTGCTTTTAAGGGTAGACTCTTATAGATGTTAAAACACCTGATTCTGTGATGTTTGTGATGCTGGTGAACCCTTTTTTATTTCATTTCCAGAATGCATTTTGATCCACCTGCAAAAGAGATATCATAATTAAGGAAGAAACCAAACCTGACTTGGAGAGCATGTTAGCAAAACCTCTGGTGCTTCCTGCTATACTATACTAGGTTCTGAACTTTAAGAAACACCCTCCTACATTCCACATCACTCCTTGTTTTTGTTTCTCCTCAGCCTGCTGTTTGCCAAGATGATTAACCATCCCTGCAAAAATAGCTCCTGCAAACGTCTTGGTTTGCCAAGAAGCGTACGAAGCAAATGTTCATCACTTAATCCTTAACAAAAGCAAAAGCATACGAAAAAAAACATCTAGCCATTAACTGAATGGAGAGGTAAGCATATTAGAATTGTACATGTTTGAAGATCTTCATTTTCTCCTTCTGACTCTTCAACTTGGTGCTAATTAACATTCCCTGAAAACTTTCCACCATTCATCTTGCGGACTCATTTTTACTAGAATAGTTAGCGTATCAAATTTAATATTACATTATAATGACAAATATTCACAGTTTCAATCCACGAAATTTAAAATTGTCTTCATCCACAGCATGTTAGGAAGATACTAGCACGTGCTGCAGTGTGATACGTCTTGAATACGAACACATCTGGATCAATAAAGCAGTGACAATCATTACGCCAAACTATTTTATACAGTATAACATTTCAGATCCACACTTGGAAGATTCAAACTCTGAATTAGATTTTCCTCCGCAGATTGACTGTGGCCCACATTGCTGTTGTCATGCATAATGAACGGGACTCTGGTTATGCATGTAACTGCTGATTCGGTTTAATGGTTCACTAAAAATATGCATGCACAAAAAGCCATTAAGCCATCAGAAAATAAGATACGTGGCTCTTAAAATTGCTATAACAAGACTGCACTTCTCTTCTGTACTCCTTGGTGGCATCAACTATAACTGTTTGAATTATAGAACCATTTATTCTGAAACGGATGATATGGAAAAACATCTGAATTTTATTGAAATAGGCCACAGTGGGATTAAACACATTCCCTATGGACAAACTGTTTGCATCTTGTTGAATGACTCCTTGGTAACGTTGTGCCAGTGCGGGGGCAATGACTGTTTCATTCAGTGATGGAAACATTTTTCGGGATTTGATTTTCCAAAATAATCTTCTACTCCACAGTCGGGTCTGGACAGAGCTAGGAAGTGCTAACCAGCCAAACAGCTTAGCATTAATCCTTTTCCCATGCCAATTATTACTGTTTATTCTTCCAGAAACTCAGATGCTTAATCCATATACACAACCTTAAGGCAGTGATAAAACTAGTTGCACATTCCAAAATGTTGTATAAATTGATTTGACACGGTCCACATCCGAGTTCTGGATCCTTATTTTTTTTAAACTTCACAACTCTCCTTTTAAAGTCCCAAAGTTGCCCAAAAATAGTCAATGTTGAAATAGTAGGCTCTTGGTTACGTTAGGTTTAAGAGTGGAGTTGGGTTTCAGTTTGGGGGACGCAGCCCTCCCAAAGAACCTAAATCAAGGGTTGTATTCTTATGCGGTTCTATTTTGGGAACTCTGTCAAAGATTGGAATGCCTGAGAGACGAAACGTATTTACAAAATGCACTGCAATGTGTTTCGTTTTAGAGTCTTTAAACACAGACGGTAGGCTCACTGTACAGTTAAAAGGCCTCGTTTTGTGTTTATCCCTTGAAATATGCGATTTGTGCCTCGATAGATGTGTGCAGAATCCTGAACAAAGATCTTTAAGAAGCATATGCTATAAGACCACCTCAGAGAGTTGCAATAGATGCAGGCAATGTCTTATGAATTAACTATAATAGAACTTGGAGCTTAAAGTATGTTATGAATGATGTCTGCCTACATTTTGAGCCCAGGCGTGCTGGCGTCTTATGTATTATTTGCTATCAACTATAAGGCCTTGATATCCCTTTCATTGACAGTGGCAGTGCAGTTTTGGCTCAGTGGGATTTTACAATGTATGTAGGTTTCTGTGCTAATACTCTTTGTATTAGTTACTAAGCGTATGAAAAGAAAAACAATCCCTACTTTTGTTTTATAATACAGTATGACCCAGCTATTTTATAAACAGTGTCTCATTTTTTTACGACCACATTAAGACAACATCCTTTAGCACATAAAGGCACAGACCATTATATTATATATTATATATTATATATAATGTGTATCTTAGAAAATGTATTGTGTCCTTTGTCATAGCTCCTTAGAAGGTGATTAGTTATGCCTAATACCACCAGTGATGTGACTACGACCCAAAAATTAAGATATATAAAATAAGATAAAATATATTTTTGTACACCTGAAACATGGTGCTCCAAAGCATCCCATTAATCTGGGTTGTCCAAATACTGAACTTCCTGCAGTAGCTCACATGACTGCTTGGTCAGCAGACCTCTTTTCCCTTATTCATTGACTCACTTCCTTTTAGAGGAAGGCTGTGCTGTTATCTTATGTTAACAGCTCCTATGGGACAGTTAAAGTACCTTTGCACCATATTTCTTGGTAAATAATATGCACAGTTTCTATATTTACAACCAAGACTCGTAAATGCATATGTGCAAATTAGAGAAGAACTCCCTCACTGCCTGATTATAAAAAGCTCTTTTCTGAACTGTACAAAATGAGCATTAAATCCAAAATAATATTACAATCACTGAGTATTGCTGTCTAAACAGTTACTGGGATGCAAACAATTAGAAATTATTATTTCATTTTAACTACATTTTATTTAAAATCAATAAATATATAAATACATATGTACAAATACACATTAAGCATTGAACCTGAGCTATTCATAACTATAGTAAGGCAGCATAACAAAGTAATATAAGTTTGTAGACTCAGCAAGACCTGATTAAATTGTTCCCTACTGACAAAATCTGTCGAATTAACCTCTGGACTTTCTGAAATCGGTTGTACTACAGATATATATATATATATATATATATATATATATATATATATGTAACTTTTTTTTTTTTGCATCTCCCCCCCCCCCCCCTCCACTCCATATAAGGCTGCAATGTCATAACCTGCCTGCCATAAACCAAGGTACTCTGAGAGACATATGAAAATGATCAATTTTTCCAAAAACAAGAAAACATTACCATGATGTTTATGCACTGTTTCTCCTCAGCCGCACACTGACAATTGCCCTTTCCTGTTTTCAGGGGCAAGCCATGCCGTTAACAGCTGAGAAGGGAAGGCTGGATCTTCAATTTGCTGAGTCAGTTTACACACTAGCTGGGTGGCCCAAATACATGGAACTTATTCATTACCTAGAAGCGTTATTCTGTGGCACTAAACTGGCATAACTACTGATGAAGAAAAAGCATTCCCCAGGTTTTTAATACAACCATCTATTCCAATATTTAGGTGACAGAAATTGCCCATCAAATTACTATTTCTGGTCTTTAAATTATCTTTTTTTTTAATTATTTCAAGCTCACCACTCCAGTAAGGTAGCAGCATCACTATTTACTTTCTAAACAGTTTGCTTTTTTATAAAAAAAAGTTTTACTGTTTTTTGAATACCTGTGTTCCAAAACCATGTGGTTTTACACACTTTCTATGCCTTATACTGGTGGGATTTTCTAAATATCAGTTGGTAGAAATGGCCTCAGTAGCTTGGTGTCTATGTCACATGGTAATTTGCAACAAAGCTTTAATTTCAGCAAAGGGTCTTTGTCTACAATCACTTTAGTTTTGTGTGCTGTTTTGTGTCAAGAGATACCAGCAGCAGCAATTTTATTTTTATTAATTCTGGTCAAATTAAATAAGTGTAAATAAGAGTTATTTTTTCAAGTTGATTTAGTTCATGTAGTCTCTCCAATAATATTGAATTGAGTAATTTAGTAATAAGTTTGTGCACATCTATTATTAGTTTGAACCACATCCTCCTTTTTAAATGTTGAGAAACCTTCCACTGCACCCTAAATGTTGTGGCCTTCATAGAAAGACCTGATGCAAGGCCCTGGGCGCGTCAATGTTTTTGCTGCAGCCCATATTCTTAGTCAAAGCATTTTTCACACATGTTTCACACACTATTAATATATTTTCACACATGCGCATAAACTTTCTATGTGTTTTTATTTGTATGAAATCTTTTGCAGGAAGATGTGAGTGTTGCTCAAGTCTTTCAAAAATAGAAGTGCTCTTAAAAAACATTGGTGCCTTTAGATTACACTGCCACATTGTGGACATTTTAGGAAAGACTGTTGTTAATAGCATTACTGTGTTGCATAAGTATTGCTGGCCATTTTATTTGACAAGAATCAAGAAAAATCAAGCAAAAAGCAACAATATAGTCAGAGATGCTATGAGATTCTCTTAAATATGTATTTAAGTGATTCGCATATCATCTCTGACTTTATGGACTACAGATAAGGACATCTGCAACACTTGTATGTCACCTTGGCCACATGTGTTCCTGTGTGACATTGTTTGATCAAGCATGACAGATGTAATTTTTGTTTGTGTTGATTGTGTCTGACATTTTATTTTATCCAATATGATACTTTATTGCTTTCCTGTACAACTTTCCCTTATGTATTAGCACATTAAGCATACGATAAACATGAGTAATACAATCTGCTTAATTCTTTTGTGTTTTAAACACCAGATATTCTAACAATTCTAACAAAACACAACAAAACAAAACATACAATAAATCAATCAAACAGAGACGTTTTTTCTTGTTGCCCCTCAGAAGATCCAACTCCAGATCCAGTATTTTGCAGTTTGTGACTTGGAAATGTTGAACACAATTGTAATAATTATTTTGATAACTGAAAAATGTAACCTACTTAAATCACATACTAAGACTCCTGCATACTACTCTTACTGTCTCACACTAACCTAAACAGGGCCGTTCCGACATACAGGGAACTAGGCAGTCACCTAGGGCCCCAGAATATCAAAGGGCCCCTAAAATATAACATAAATAATATTAAAAATAAAATAACATCCAACCAAGCGCTTTTGCATTGCGAACAATATGCCGGCTACTAGCGAACAAATGCGGGAGGAATGGGCCCAAATTAGCGCCATAAGTAACAAATTCAAAATAAAATACATTGTAAATGAGAAGAATAAAGTTGAGAAAAAATTGATGTTGAGATCCAAAATAAAACAATCAAAATCAAAATGTAAAGAATTTAAACAAACATAAGGATATCAAAAGCAAAACATATAAACTTGAAAGCAAATCAACAGTCCGCTTCACTCCCGCGCTTGCCTGTGGTTACGATGCTGCAATCTTCGCTTTTGCTTTTTTTTTGTGATTTCTGTGTATGATGTTAGTCGATTGTCACGGTTCCAACAGTTCAGGAGATGAATTAGCCTTGAATGGTGACTGGCAGGCAGCGCTGCCTGTTAGGCAGATAGTAAAAATACCTCACACAAAAACCCACCTCCCTGTTACAGCACAACTTGCCTACAAGGTACTGCATTTTCAAATTGAAAACCGCGGCAAGACAAACTGCAGCAGCACAGTACGACTTAAAATGGCGAGTTTATTTCATTTTCCAAAAAGATAGACTTTTAATAAATACGCCAGATTAATACAGAAGCATTTTTCCCTCAAATTAATACATTCTCTTTCAAAAATTCAATTTCATAGTGGTTGGTTTACTTATTGTAAGTATGCAGGGGTTGGTCTCTTATTGACTAGATTATAAATGTTCAAATATGTTACGTTTGCCAAGTCTATATTTTGGCCTTCAAAAAAGTACCTTTATTGGGACAACTTACAATGTAAATATTTGATTTGCTCTTAAAAAAAGGATAACCTTACATATCAAAATGAAAATAATAATGTGGTTGGTAGCTCTAAAATACTGTATTTGTTTGTAAAGTGGTGAGTTTGCTTAATATATATCCTGATGCCTTGCAGGCTGGTATATAGTGGTGGGTAGATATGCCTGGCAGTAGGGTTGGCAGTGCTCCGGGTTTGCCGGTTCCGGCTCTGGAGTGGCTCCAGAGGTTCAGCTCCAGCTCCAGAGAGGCACCGGGGCAGCTCCACGCTGCGGCTCCGGCTCTGGCTGCTTTCTAACCAGCTCCAGCTCCAGAGCCACAAAAAACAGTGCAAACTAGGATTCGATCATTATATATATATTGTTTCCTTTTGACTTATTTTATGTAAATAACTGTTTAACAAAAATATGAACAACAAACAAAAAATCTGTTTAAGCATTCAAACACGAAAAAGTATAATGTCTGTGGCAATTAACATTGCCAGCCAGCCAGTATTTCAGCAGACTTTGTACACTACATGGCCAACAGTATGTGGACACCCCTTCTAATTACTGTGTTTGGCATGTGGGAGACTCTGAGAACAAGTGGAGGAAGATTCTATGGTCTGATGAGACCAAAATAGAGCTTTCTGGCCTCAATGCTAAGCGCTACATTTGGTGCAAGTCTAACACCGCACATCATCCTGAGAACACCATCCCTATCCTAGCCCTTATCCAGGGCGAGCATCCCTACCGTGAAGCATGGTGGTGGCAGCATTACACAAAATGGATGCAGCAAAGTACAAAGAAATCCTGTATGAAAACCTGCTGAAGTCTGCAAGAGACTTGGGACTTGTGACAAGATTGATCTTCCAGCAGGGCAATGACCCCAAACATACAGCCAAAGCCACACAGCAGTCTCCTTAGACAAGCATTGGCAGTAGATTGAACTTTACAGAGAGCTCAATGACTTTCAACGTGGCACTGTCATAGGATGCTACCTTTCCAACAAGGCAGTTTGTCAAATTTCTGCCCTGCTAGAGCTGCCCTGGTGAGCTGTAAGTGCTGTTATTGTTAAGAGGAAACGTCTACGAGTAACAACAGCTCAGCCGTGAAGTGGTCAGCCACACAAGCTCACAGAACCCAACTGTTGAGTGCTGAAGTATGTAACGCATAAAAATTGTGTTTTGTTGGTTGCAACAATCACTTCCGATTGCCAAACTGCTTCTGGAAGCAACGTCAGCAGAAGAACTGTAATGTGAAATATTTCTCATGGTTAACTGAAAGACAAGTTGTGGAATAATTGGTTTATGGCCAGTTTGTATGTTCTTATTCTTATATATTTCCCCCCCCCAAAAGATACACAGTTACAACAGAGAAGAGAAGGCGAAGAATATGGCCACCAAATAATATGCCCACCAATTCCCTGGTGGCATAGCTCAGAGTATAAAAAGGGAGAACTTAAGAAGAAGATAGAAAAGCAAGTCGGCTTTAGTCCTGGCCCATCAACCACAATAACCTCTCTCTGCTCCAAACTGACTGAGGGTAAACTTGCAAATGTTCACAGCTATTGCATGATGCTATTTCATTTATGTTAAATCAATATAATTTATATAAGAATTACATCCATAAGTTTGGGTAACTTTGTATTTTATATCTCATATTTATCTAAACTATATTTATGTCTGTTCTAATTTATTTTCTAAAGCCTTGTGTAAACACATATTTTGCTGTATTTATCACAAAAGAAATCCACTGAATGAGATTGTATACAAATGTAATAGCATACTTGAATATTAAATATTATTTGTTATATTACTAGTTTACTAAGCCTGTGATTTACAATTTGATTATGGAATACCCAATTACACCGTGCCTCTCAGTAATGGTGATTGTAAGGTGAACTAATTAATTGTTAATCAGCAATAATTTAACTTATAGGCACACATTTTATGTTTCTTATCAGGTTGTATAGTAATTCCCAATCCTCATTCCTGGATTACCTTGTGTGCCTTGCGTGTTTTTGTTTATGTGAAATCTACAATCACTGATTCCATAATTTAGAGGTTTTCATTCATTGTCAGCCTTGGAAATAGTTCAAATAATTAACTGACACTGAAAACCAGCAGTACTCCAAGCAGTACTACCAAGAACTGAGTAACTCCAGGGTAGTAGAGTTTCTCCTTCAGGGTTTTACCCCATGGCATATTTCTTAAGCAAAATGTCTTATTTGTATACCAATAGAACATTTTTTATATATACAATACAATCCTCCTAAATTTTTTTTTAAATCACTATTTACTCTTACGTTGTCTGTTTTTGACTAATTTATACACAAATATATGCCTAATCAGTCATATATTGTTATGAGAATACAATTTTTTCAGTTACTTAAATTGACTTTCTTTCTCAATTGTAGGGACACCATCAGAAATGCAACAGGACAAATAAAAGAGAAATCAAAGGACTTCAACATTGCAACTCATGGCCTGAGCTTTGAAGTGCTTAATATGTATGCCCAGATTGAAAAACTGAACAGCGTTTAATATGGAGT
This sequence comes from Amia ocellicauda, assembly GCF_036373705.1. Taxonomy (NCBI): domain Eukaryota; kingdom Metazoa; phylum Chordata; class Actinopteri; order Amiiformes; family Amiidae; genus Amia; species Amia ocellicauda. Next base: position 19,780,535 of record NC_089857.1, read on the forward strand.
TAATATCATTTCCTTTTAAATAGGGGTGTGTATCTTTCCTTCTCTGATGATTCAATATACATCTAGATACACTGTCACTGATCCGATACAGGAAAGATACTGTAACACTTTGGGGGTTTTCGGGTACAATACATTTAGAAAAATTAATGATTCGATACAATTTGATTCAGCTTTGAGTCAGTTGAGTTCTGAGCTTTGAGTCAGTTTGGTTGGATTTAGAAATACATTTAAAATGATTAAATTCACATCATACAACTAAGGGATAGAAATGTACAAACTGTCTATTTCCCATATTATTATGGCAGTCAATTTAACACATAGTCTACATATTTATATTTTGAGGTTCTCAAAGGGAAAAAAAAGACTGAATACCTGTAGGACTAGAAGATTTCAACCATGAAAATTTAATGTAGAATTGATTAATCTTAATGAATTTTCGTAATTTGTTCTCAGATTAGTATTACAGGAACCCAGCGATGGCCTGGCGTCCCGTCCTGGGTGTATTCCTGCCTTGCGGCCTATGCCTGCCGGGATCAGCTCCAGCTTCTCTGTGACCCTCACCAGGACAAGCAGTTTTCGAAAATGAATGGATGGATATGTTTGCGGTTATTATTATATTGAACTCATGTTTAAAATAAAACCGCAGTGTATTAAACTCTCAACTAGTTTCAAGTCAGAATACTGTACATTTAATAGAGGTAAGTATATGTCTGTGTGTGTGTGTGTATGTGTGGGCTGTAGGGATTTTATTTTTTGGGGGGTGTATAACAGACACTGTTTCAGAAGTGCCTGCTCTCGCCCTGAAAAGCCCACGGAGCAGCGCTGCATCTGTGAACAAAGAAAGAAGAGACAGTGATTGAGTACTTTGGGCTTCGCACAATTTGGAATTTAAACTAACCGTTGTTTCTTACTTTCAGCTTGTTGGGGTCCCAGATTGCCAACGGGGTCTTGATGTGGCGTTGACAGAAAGAGACAGTTCAACCTCCTTTAAAGGGAGGGGAGGTGCTCTATGTGATTGCCCTTCTCGTGAATTGTTAGAGGGACATTGTAATTGTGATTGTTGCTTTTTTCTATTATTTTAGATTAGGGGATTTGGGCCAGGTTTTATTTACTCACAGGAGCCAGCAACACTGAATATCTGTCACATATCTCCCACAGGTTCCTACCCTCATGCCATGACACATTAAAGTGGATATTCTTCCCTCTCACATTGGCTTCCGCTCTTAGTGGTGTGGCCCAGGTACGGTCCTCATGGCCACTGATGCCAGTGTGTGTGTGGATGGACAGGAGGGAAGGGGATGGTGGAAGCATAATATGCTCACAATACTCTGGTAAAACTGATAAACTCTGCTAACCCTGCTGTTTCCAACAGGAAGGAGGATGGCGATGTCCAGGAACAGACGGACAGAGCATTAACGATTAAGGTGCTGAAAATAACATAATTTTATCTTTCAGGAAAATTGGAGAAAGGCTTGAAGAAATCTCCGGAACAGACAATAGATTGAAAAGGGAATTGCTGCGTATACAAACAAATAATTATCAAAACAGATTAAAAGGAATCATGAATATTATTATTATTATTATTATTATTATTATTATTATTATTATTATTATTATTATTATTTTTATTTCTTGGCAGACGCCCTTATCCAGGGCGACTTACAACATAAGTGCAAACAAAGTGCAAAAATACAGAGAAGTACAAGGCATCAATCATTACAAATTCAACTTAGCTAAAACATAGCAATTCAAAATAATACATTTTACAAATTCCAATTTACAATTTACACAAGTAAATTTACACAAGTAAATTTACACAAGTAAATTAATAGTCGTACAACTCCAACCTCTTTTAAATCTAAATGCAACTGAAGGATGCAGAGTCTGGAGGGACTATGGGCATTTCATAAACTATCCTTTCCATAGTTTTATAGATTGAATACTGGATTTAAAGAATTGTGGTGTTTGGCTGTATGACTGAAATGTGAAATGATATGTAATGTTTCAATGTAACTGTAAGTGGGTACACATTGAATAATTCTACTATGGTCTATTGTATTATTGTATATGGGAATAGTGTGAAAAACCTAGTTCTATACTCTTATGTGGTAACAAAGCCAATGCTTTGTAATGAATGAATGATACATATTTGCCCTAGTTAAAAAGGTTTATAGTATAATTAGTCTATATGGTGATAGACTTGGCCTTAGAGCAGTGCCAATTTGGCTCTAACTTTTGGTGTTTGGTGATGTTTATACAAAGATATTTGCACAGGTTTAGCTTTTGTAAAATAAGGATGTAATTATGTAATCTATAATTAACAATTAAGGTTTATTCAATGAAACAAACAATGAGTAAAATACAAATAAAGACAATGGCAATGTTGGAAGGAAATATTAGAGAAATAATTAAAATAATATAATAATAATAATAATGACCATAGGAATTATTCCTAATGATTCTATGAAAATAATTACAAATGTATGGTTATGAATATGATTGGTAAAACATGAATGAAATAAAGAAGATTAATAACTGCCATCATTAATCTAACAGCTATAAACTATGTTGTTGAAGGAGCTGCTGTAACAATTATAGTAATATTAAAATGGTTTCAGAAGTTGGATAAAAAGAGGAAAGAGACAAAAACACAAAAACAGAGTATTTACACTAGGAAGTAAATACAGGAGATATGATGCTGCTGATGACAGCTGGGTGCTATACTGAAATAATTAGTGGTTGTGATAAATAATCGTCCCTATAATGGAAACCTTATAGATTGTGTGAATGTCAACTACTGTACATGTGATAGAGATGCCTTTTATAAGGAGGATCTCTGATGTTCTGTGAACCACACATTGTGTCTTCAGATGACCGATTTATTCCACATTATGAATCTTATCTTGAAGGAACTGATGTTTGACCCGTAGTGGCAGAGGTGCAAATGGAGAAGATGCTGGTGTTCTCGTTGAGACACAGTAGGCCGAGGGCGCAGCTTTAAAGACAGCCACACAGCGTCTTGAACAGGTCGATGTTGAGGTCCACAACGCTGTGATGGTTGACTTAATGGAGAAATAAGTTAAACTACTATAATTAAGGGTTTCCCAGATTATAGGAATCTACAATACATTATGAAAACAGCTATAGTGGCATCTGCAGTGGCATCAATTATTGTATTGATAGTTTCATTTAAAATGTTTTTTTGTTGGAGATGTCAAATTATTCAAATTAACAGAATAAGAGCCATGAAGTAAGAAATACAAATAAGTCCATTACCCTTCTCTTAAGATTGACTAAAGGAGAGATATACACAATGTGCAATGTTTATAAGTTAAGATTTTAAGTACTGATTTTGTAAATATAACAGATATTGCTGACTTTTGTATTCTATACATAACAGGAATTACTGAACAAGAATTGACAACTAAAGAATTACGTTATATATTCAATAAGAAGCAACACAATGCATGTAGGTAGTTACTAGGGGTTGACTTTTATCAGCTGGGGCAGGATAAAACATCATTGTACAGCTCCAGGAGAGAGCTCAATATTCTGTAATGTGTGGTTACAGCTTCATTGTTTGCCTGACCAAGCAAAGAAAAGGACATTCCTATCCCTAATTATTTGAATATCTCTCCGCACATACATACACACCTCGTAGGTGGCAGACTGGGATGGATGGGAGCTGAAAATGAGGCACCATAACCACCTGCCCCTCAGGAGGAAGAAGATATTGTAACTCACAAACACAATTCTGTCTCTGCGCTCGAGGGTGGCCGACACGAGGGACTGGAGAGGGGTACAATAATAGGAAAAGAGGGGATCACGGGATGCTCAGGGATTGTGTAAACTCTGATAAATGTCTGATGCTGCATCTGATTACTGACTGCCATGGCAACCACAAGGAGGAAGTGTACAGCGAACCATAGGACTGAAAAGAGTTGTCTTTGACTATGAGTTAAAAACAGAATGTGCATGCCTCAGTCTTGGGTGGAAAAAGGAACTTGTTCTATAAAGACGGTAAATGGGAACAAAACGAGTTCTATGAAAGATTTTATATTGATAAGAAATGCCTTACATTGAGTTGTTTTCCCCAAAGTGTATGTGTGCTCCGCGGTCTGCAGCTAAAGAGGAACTGAAAGATTGTATATGCCATAATTATATATATGTGTCTGACCTCGTGTAATGCCAATGTGAGTCCAGTCTGCCTAGACGGACTATACCCCAGCAACAGAGGTGGAGCAGACTGTCTGGACATCTAAACCTGCCATCCGTGCCTCTTCAGGAGTGGACAGAAGCATCACAAACATTTATGTATAACTATGCTTGACTGTGGAATGTAACTTTGGAGAAACTAAACTGAGACTGCCTCTGTGTGAGATTTTCCCCAAGCTGCCATTGTATGAATAATCTTCTCTGATCAATGCAGTCTACCTCTCCAGTCTCACCTGGCTGTGCGGTTGCAGCCGTTTCTTCCTTTTCTTCACTTACTAAATGCAAATTTGTATTTAGTCCACAATACATCTGTATAAGATCCCAAGACTAGCTTACCTCCTATTCACACTGGTTTTCTTTCAAATGAACTCGGTTTGGTTGATTTACTTTGAAACAATGCATCAGTGTCTCACTGTTCACACTTGCCTTGTGTACAAAAGTGCTGAGTTTGAACTCGGGTTCGTTTCGTGGTTCACTTCCATGTTTTCTCAGGACTCGGATCACTAGTGTTCATATTACAATAATCAAGTGGCCTTGGATCATTTTGTATTGATAAAACATTGGATATTTACATTTTACATTATTTTTGCTTATAAGAAATGGCAGCATATCAGTCTAGGAGTATTTCACTGCTACTGCCATAGTTTTAAAATTATACTGCTACTTTACATAATACATTAAACATAACAGGGTGCACCCAGCTAATGCACAATGTTGCTACAATGTAGCAATTCGTTATTTCTGACACTTGTTTTTTCACACAAATAAAAGTACAAATAAGCCAAAAATGCCCATGCGGAATCTTTAGATCAAATTGTACGTTCTATCTATGCATGTTAACTTTACTAGAATAAAATTACAAATATCTTGGTGTAGCACCCTTAATGAATCCCCAATATCCTGTTGTTTTAAGAATACTGATGTTACCATTAACAATAAGTAAATTAACAAATAGCCTACATATACACTACCGGTCAAAGGTTTTAGAACACCCCTATTTTTTCAGTTTTTATTGAAATTTAAGCAGTTCAAGTCCAGTGATAAACTGCCAGAGATAAGAAAAAGTGTAGGTGAAATGAAAAATAATGTACATGTCAGAGTTATACACCGATCAGCCATAACATTATAACCACCTGCCTAATATTGTGTAGGTCCCCCTTTTGCCGCCAAAACATCCCTGACCCGTCGAGGCATGGACTCCACTAGACCTCTGAAGGTGTGCTGTGGTATCTGGCACCAAGACGTTAGCAGCAGATCCTTTAAGTCCTGTAAGTTGCGAGGTGGGGCCTCCATGGATCAGACTTGTTTGGCCAGCACATCCCACAGATGCTCGATTGGATTGAGATCTGGGGAATTTGGAGGCCAAGTCAACACCTTGAACTCACTGTTGTATTCCTCAAACCATTCCTGAACCATTTTTGCTTTGTGGCAGGGTGCATTATCCTACTGAAAGAGGCCAATTCCATCAGGGAATACCGTTTCCATGAAAGAGTGTTCATGGTCTGCAACAATGCTTAGGTAGGTGGTATGTGTCAAAGTAACATCCACATGAATGGCAGGACCCAAGGTTTCCCAGCAGAACATTGCCCAAAGCATCAGACTGCCTCTGCCGGCTTGCCTTCTTCCCATAGTGCATCCTGGTGCCATGTGTTCTCCAGGTAAGCGACGCACACACACACACAGCCATCCACGTGATGTAAAAGAAAACATGATTCATCAGACCAGGCCACCTTCTTCCATTGCTCCGTGGTCCAGTTCTGATGCTCACGTGCCCATTGTAGGCGCTTTCGGCAGTGGACAGGGGTCAGCATGGGCACCCTGACTGGTCTGCGGCTACGCAGCCCCATACGCAACAAACTGCGATGCACTGTGTGTTCTGACAACTTTCTATCAGAACCAGCATTCACTTTTTCAGCAATTTGAGCTACAGTAGCTCGTCTGTAGGATCGGACCACACGGGCCAGCCTTCGCTCCCCACGTGCATCAATGAGCCTTGGCCACCCATGACCCTGCAAGAGCTGCAGTTTTGGAGATGCTCTGACCCAGTCGTCTAGCCATCACAATTTGGCCCTTGTCAAAGTCGCTCAGATCCTTACGCTTGCCCATTTTTCCTGCTTCTAACACATCAACTTTGAGGACAAAAGTCATTTGCTGCCTAATACATCCCACCCACTGACAGGTGCCATGATAACAAGATTATCAGTGTTATTCACTTCACCTGTCAGTGGTCATAATGTTATGGCTGATCAGTGTATACTGTATTACTACACCCTCTTAAGCATTATTTGGCAGTACTACGCACAGCTCCTATGCATAGAAGTTTCACTGTATTCCTACAATGTGCACATCGTTTGAAATCTTATTCTCTTGGCTACCAGCGCATTTAATTCTCAAACACATCCGATTTACAGTTACTGTGTCGCCTGCCGTCATTCAGAGCCTGGGGGGGAAAAACACACAGTCTGCACCAGGGGGGTCTCATTCAGATGGTCACAGATCACTCAGTTCGATCGGATTTCTTTGCAAACAGGCTTCAGATCCAATTATGTAAAATCGTTATGTATCAGTACACTGTAAACAGTTTTCCATCTTGACATTTTGAGCTCTCTACGGGTGTATGTTGCTTCTACCAAAACGTGGATGGTCTTGTTTTGTTCAGTAGACTGTCTGTTTACAGAATATGTTTTGTCAATGTTCCAGATTGCGGAGGGAGTGCTTAAATGCGGTGGGATAAAATCACATTACAGAATGCTTCACATCGTTAGAAAGCTGAGAGTCTCAGCTTTCATGGGATTCAAACACTTGGCAAACAACAACAGTGAAGAGTACACATAGGATTAAAGAGAAGCACACGGATTTGGTACCAGAGGGGTTTGTCAGCTTAAGGGGTTACATTTTGTAAAATGATTCCATGATTTATTCTTTATCTTCAATTGTTTATTTGTTCTATGCTTTAATTTCATTACATTGTGTACATTTCAATAAACAATTTAGTAAAATTGAGTTCTAAAACTTTTGACCCTTAGTGTATTTATCAATCTGTTGTGCAAGAAGTAATGTTGCATGCAGACATATTGTACTTACTAGGTTTGGGAAAGAGAGGGAACAAAGTATAACAGATAAAGGAAGGTGTATGTTTGGCAATCAGTTTAAAAGACCCCCTGAATCTATTGCATCACAAGTCCAGCCAAATGGAATGTAAATATTAGTTTTTTCTTTTATTTTCTTTCCAGTAAACATCCACTAGGAAAAAAATATAAAACCCCCAACAAATTCCCTTTTTCCTATAAAGGTTTTGCATTTCTTTGTATAGCAAAATTATAGCATTAACAACAAATGTATAACTACCTAAAGGAATCATAAAGATCTTTTAAAATCACCTGGGATTAAAATGTGAAAACTAACTAAATAAAACAGCTATCTATTTTTGTATACGAAAACTGTTGGGCCTATTTAAAATTAAAGATGATGATAATAATAATAATAATAATAATAATAATAATAATAATAATAATAATAATAATAATAATACCTGCTCTGTTTAAATTAGACTGTTTGCTTAATTAAAGCAGCTACACTTGAGGAACATAATGCCATAGCTGTAGCAACAATATAATGTATGTTATGTGGGGCCGTTCAATTTAAAAAATGCTAATTACATTTTGAATTTTTCTGCTATATATCCACTTTGGTACATAATAAATTTAATTTGTTATTTTTAAATTGAACAGGCCCTCAGTTATGTATACTTAAATGTGTTCTTCTGATTTTGACAATGATTAACTTATATTAATCATTACAGGAATGTTTGCCCTGAAATACAATTGCTCAAATAACCAAATGTGCACTCAATCACACATGAAGATGCTGGCAGTTGTGTTTCTAGCTCTTTGCATTTTGCAAATACATATTTTTGTTGAAGGAGTTGACCACTGGTATGTATATCATTATTATTTATCAGCACACTAAAGAGATAGTAGGAGAAATACAGATGCATATTCATATAGCACTTGATTAATACAATCACATTGTTTTGATTACTTTTTTATTTAAAATATGCTAATTATATTTCAAATTTGCATTCACATAACTGTAAATAGATTTTTGTCTTTTTTCTTCTTTTAAGGAAGATGATTTAAATAGGAAAAGTAATTAGACAAGTTAATCTCTCAGAATAATTTAATTTGAATTAATAGGAACTGAATTCTTTAAGTTGTTGATGGTTTAAATAACTTTGTATTCTAGGATGGTAATGAAAATATGATTAGCAAATATATGATTTTATGTAATGACCGTTGCTTTTATAAAATATATTGTTTAGAAATATATTTAAAAGTTGTAAAATGTCTATTTCAATTCAAATGTAAATGTCAGTGCTATGTTCTACACAGCATTGCATAACACAGTTTGTAATATATTTTTGTTAGTTGGGTTTTATTCCATTTGGTATGTATGTATGTGCTTTACAAAGCTGTAAATAATGGCATTGAATATGAAATACAATTAATCTGGAATAAAAATAAAATGATGTTATTTAATATGTACATGTTTAACCGCTTGAACTGCAGCATTTTCTGTAGTATTGTTTTTAAATTAAAGTTTAGTTATTTGTTTTCTTTTTTTTTTTTTTTCCTTATTTGTATACTTTAATTTTGACTAATGGCGAATTACAGTGCTAAGGCTTTAATGCTATCATTGCTTAATTATTATTATTATTACTATTAATGCTGTGCCCCATACAAATTTAAAACCAGTATTGTGAACATGAACAAACACCCATGAACACAGTATCTGGGGCAGTGATCAGGAAATTCCCAAGGACACAAATCGAACCGCCATCTTGAAGAGGTCTCTACTGTACATAAAGTGTATAACAGCACATTGGGATGCCATATTGAGCACCCTGCTACTCACTCAGGGCAGGCTTTGCAGCTCCTTGTGTGGGAGACAATGCACTACACACTAGTTGATAGTAAAACTGAGTGACAGCTTTTCTTTGTCCCAGGCCTGATGAGGAATCCCAACATTACAGACGGGTGGCGAGGGAGCTGAATGCCCCAGCGAGTGTAGACTGCATCCTGAGTCCCTGGTCTGAATGGAGCAAGTGCGATCCCTGCGCTGAACAAATGGTGAGAAATGAAGATACAAGGCAAATTCATAACTTAAGCACACCATAGGGTATAAAGGTGGAGACAGGATACATTATCTCTCTCCATTTTGTTACTATACTCTTACTTTTTCAATGTCCCAAGTAGGCAATTTTTTTCTTCCTATCGACTTGTAGAAAAAATATATATATTTATAAGCCTTGAGCCCAAGGTAACCCAGACTGTGCAGTATGACCCCTCACATGCAGAAAACACTTCAAAAGCCTGCTGAGCTGAGCTCCATTTTGAAGCACAACCAGCCTTTACTCATTGGTGGATTCCTAGTTTCGCTCCAGGACTGTGGAGGTGTTCGGGCAGTTTAAAGGCCTGACCTGCAATCTGCCACTAGGAGACCGCAAGGCCTGCAAATCAGACCAAGCCTGTGTGGAGGAGAAGGTCCAATGTGCAGAAAGTGAATTTCAGTGTGACTCAGGTAAGTAAAAAATATTCTGACTTTCTTCTTTATGTAAATGACACCATTTTCACACTGACCTGTAGAATTGTGGCTTTTCTTTTCCCGTATTTTGATAATATAAAGGTATCTGCATTAAAAAAAGGCTAGTGTGCAATGGAGACAATGACTGCGGGGATTTCTCTGATGAGGAATGCGATGAACCACAGAGACCTCCGTGCGGCCAATCCCAACTCGAGGTCTCAGAGTTAGGCCGGACAGCAGGATATGGGTAAGCCTGCGGTCAACAAAGGACATGCAAAGGATTCGGGACTTCAGTTGGTGGAGATTACTTCCTCCCAGAGAGCAAATTACGCAAGAGAAACAGGCAACACTTTGCAATTACTAATGAATTCACTACAGTACTATCTAAATATCTCATGTAGCTCTTCTGATTTCTGATGTCGAATGCACATATAAACTGACGCTCTAGTCACTAAACCTATCCCTTACCATCCAACTAACCATATCCATATGTTTTTCATGCAAAGGCCAGGTAAATAAACATGATCTCAAAGGAAGGTCTTGAAATATTCAAATGGTTCTGTTGATATTCAGTTATAGTGACAACATTTTGTTACTGTTCAAGAATGTTGACCAGTTACATCTGTTTGTTTAGTCTTTGTTTTATAGTATGTGAATAAGAGATCTTGATACATCTAAATTCCTAATTTCCACCAAGGTAAGAACAGCAAAGTGTATTAGGCTCGATAAATGACCGTGACGCTTCATCCGATGTTGAAATAATGCTTTTTTGTTGGTGTGTTCTTATTTTTACAGTATCAATATCTTAGGATCAGACCCCAGAGGAAATCCTTTTAATAATGAATTTTTTAATGGAGTCTGTAGTAGAGTGAGAGACGCCACCACCAGAGAGTATCACCGTGTCCCTTGGAATGTAATGGCTTTAACATACGCTGTAAGCCTTCCTCCCTTAATTACTGATTTCCCTTATGGTCGATGTAGTTTACATGCTCTTATATGTAAAACTAAAATGAAACAAGAAAATGTGGACTTATTCTTTGTAAGAGCTACTGGACTTCCTCAGTACAGTGGACCTTCATGTTGTCTTCTCTTGACAGTCTGCTGCCGGCGAGACATTCTCCAAGGAAATTTTCGAAGAAACAAACTCTCTGGTGAAGGAGATATTGCGTGGGCAAGTGTTCTCGTTAAATGCAGGGCTTTCTTTCCAGTTCAAGAAAACTATTGATGTTATGAATAAGACTGAACAGGGCAAACTGGATGTACATTATTCATTTACTGATACAGTAAAAAACATCATGGAATACTCCACCCAAAAGGTAAGGAAACACACAAATAAAGACAACTTAAGCCTGAGATCAATTCAAACATTGGAAATTACAAACCGAATTGTGGTTTAGAAGCAATTGTGTACTAATTAAATAAACACTGATCCAGTACAAGTTTGGAGGTCATTTTTGTTTATGCCTTACTAATACTTGCTCTTTTGGAATGGATATCTTCAGCTGAATGTCAGTAACAACTTCAAAAATGTATACTCTTATGTTGGATTATTTTCACTAAACTAAATTTGTATCTTATTGATTAATGCAACAATTTGTTTAAATGTCATTATCATGAAATTATTGACAATTACGCTAATGGTTAAACTAAGGTTAGGATCTCTCATGAGTCATGAGTGGCTCCGTCCTGTGATTAACAAAATGTATGCCTTTTCTTCCTTCCTTCAATTCCAGAACAAAAGCTTTATGCGAGTTAAAGGCAAAGTACAATTAAGCACTTTCAGAATGCGAAGCCGTGACTTAATGCTGACAGAATCATTTTTAAGCGATTTGAATTTTTTGCCAGTGGAGTATGCAAAGGGGCCCTACTTCAGTTTTCTTGAGGATTATGGCACACATTATACTGTTTCTGGGAAATCTGGAGGCCTGTATGATCTTGTCTATGTGGTCAATAGAGAAAATTTAAAGACGAAAAGTAAGTTTCAATCAAAAAACATTCTGATCCTTCCTCTCAGACATTCCAGAGTTTACTGTCTAAAAACTCCACAAAGCTTCAGAACAAGAACAAAACAAGAGAAAATGTGATTTACAATATTTTGGCAAAAAATACATCATAAATATAAACTCTTTCTTAACTTTAAACTCCAGATATTCTAAAAATATTGTAAAAGAAACATACGATAAATCAATCAAACAGAAAATTAGATTCAATCTGTAGTATTTTGCAGTTTGTGACTTTAAGGAAATGGTGGACATAATTGTGAAAATGACTTTGATAACTGAAAAAGTGATGTCTTTAATATCTTGCAGACTTTTTGTTCTGTGAATTCGTGGATCACGTTTATTTGGTCTAATATCAATAGTATTTATTAGTAATCAGACCATTCATAGTATTGTATATCATTTTCTTTTTAGGTATAACAGAACGTGAAATTCTAAGTTGCCTGGGTTTGGACATTTCAGTGAATGTTTCAACATCTGTGGGCAGCAGTTTTGAAAAACATGTTAAACCGGAATTTTGTGACAAGTTAAAGACTGGAGAAGATGGTAAGTCTGTATTGTCTTGCTAGATAGTCTTTGTAAGGTTTTGATATGTTTCAATGATATTTATTCATGTTAGAAATACACATATATCCCAGATATGCCCTATTATCACAGCTGTCCTAGAAATGTTGAATATTTACAAAAAATAAATTAATGGAAGATGATCTGGAAATCTCAGTTCAAAGCATAATCACCTGCTGCAGGTACCTATGGTATAATATAATACAATACTGTTGTAGAATATATAGTTTTCATCTGGAACCCTCAGAAATGTATGACAAAAAACAGTGCACACAAGATGCACAAAAATAAAATAAAGTCTGTCTTATATGTCTCTTGACAGTTGTGTAAGTACAAAAAAAAAATCTAATTTTTCATGACTGTTATAAACCTTAAATTGTTCCTTTTAGGTGCAAAAGACAACAAGGCCCTCATTGATAATGTTGTATCATTCGTCAGTGGAGGGACTGCAGAGTCGGTTGCTTCTCTCAGGAGACAGTTAGACAGGGAAGGCTTGGTGGATGTCAATACCTATGTGCAATGGGCCAAATCCCTCGTTGATGCTCCTGTTCTGATAGACAGTAAAGTAAGTTATGACATAAGTTTTCTGTGGTGTATATAACCACTATGTCTCCCAGGGTCCTGTGGTGTAGTTTAATAGAGGACCCTGGTAAAGGTATTGTTTGTCTTCTGCTGGACAATGCTGACAATAGGGTCACATTGACAGGAAACAGACTTTTGCAGTCTCGGCTACTCTTCCCCATATGTTGTCATTTGAACTTGGATGTCATCCTGTTAAAGGTGCTTGATTGAATGGTTAGCTAATCAGGATTTCACATCTATTGCCTTCTCATTAGCTCAATTACATTTCAATTACAACACCACACTGACAGCATTGGGTTTTAATTAGTAAAGAAACTTAATTTGCTGTATCCTGTCAAGAGGCTAATATATGATACTCTGCTGACTAGTTCTCCACACTCAGCCAAAGAAAGGAACAATAGAAAGAATAATATATATAAAAGAGTTTTTAGTAACCTACATTTGCGTGATTCAGCTTTATAGTCTCCTTTTCTCGTGGGTTATAGCAATGCATTTGTATCAAACCGTGAAACTGGAAACCGTCCCTGGAAATTGCAGCCTGCATTACCAGTCTCTGTAACTTTCCATTTCTCTGTTCAAGACCAATTTAGCATTGCCAAACAGACACCCTAATATCATTTGTCAAAACTGTTTTCCATTGCAATGTACGTTTATTGCATCCTCTTCTTCCTGTGACAGCCCGAAGCAATATATACGTTAGTTCCTTTGAAGATGCCCCATGCGCAAGAGAAGAAGGACAATTTGGAGAAGGCTATCGGTGCATACATTGCAGAGTACAACATTTGCAAGTGCAAGCCGTGTCAGAATGGTGGCACGCTCACTCTTATTGATGGGCAGTGTCTGTGTCTGTGTGCACCCCAGTTTGAGGGGATGGCTTGCCAGATAATAAAGACGGAGCTGCTGAAAGGTGAGTTGATTTATAGACGAAAAGCCGTGAATGTGAATGTAAGTCTTTTCCTTTAACTGCACCAGGTAAGCCAGTGGAAAGGGCTGAGCAAATTAGATAATCTTTTTACAGATGTTTTGTGTTCACATTGAAACAAATGTTCAGTGCCTGAAATGTTGATTTGCATCCCAGTTAAAATGCTGGCTGGCACCTTCCCTTCTTTTTATAGTAAATCATAACAAACTCTCTAGCTATGTTATTAATATGGTGTGCTGTTTGTTCCCCTGTTTAACAGCTGTAACAGCATGTAGGTATACACTCACCTAAAGGATTATTAGGAACACCTGTTCAATTTCTCATTAATGCAATTATCTAACCAACCAATCACATGGCAGTTGCTTCAATGCATTTAGGGGTGTGGTCCTGGTCAAGACAATCTCCTGAACTCCAAACTGAATGTCTGAATGGGAAAGAAAGGTGATTTAAGCAATTTTGAGCGTGGCATGGTTGTTGGTGCCAGACGGGCCGGTCTGAGTATTTCACAATCTGCTCAGTTACTGGGATTTTCACGCACAACCATTTCTAGGGTTTACAAAGAATGGTGTGAAAAGGGAAAAACATCCAGTATGCGGCAGTCCTGTGGGTGAAAATGCCTTGTTGATGCTAGAGGTCAGAGGAGAATGGGCCGACTGATTCAAGCTGATAGAAGAGCAACTTTGACTGAAATAACCACTCGTTACAACCGAGGTATGCAGCAAAGCATTTGTGAAGCCACAACACGTACAACCTTGAGGCGGATGGGCTACAACTGCAGAAGACCCCACCGGGTACCACTCATCTCCACTACAAATAGGAAAAAGAGGCTACAATTTGCACAAGCTCACCAAAATTGGACAGTTGAAGACTGGAAAAATGTTGCCACGTCTGATGAGTCTCGATTTCTGTTGAGACATTCAGATGGTAGAGTCAGAATTTGGCGTAAACAGAATGAGAACATGGATCCATCATGCCTTGTTACCACTGTGCAGGCTGGTGGTGGTGGTGTAATGGTGTGGGGGATGTTTTCTTGGCACACTTTAGGCCCCTTAGTGCCAATTGGGCATCGTTTAAATGCCACGGCCTACCTGAGCATTGTTTCTGACCATGTCCATCCCTTTATGACCACCATGTACCCATCCTCTGTATGTACCCATACTTATTTCCCTCATTAATATGCAAATCAATGTATAACTTTTTTGAAATGCGTTTTTCTGGATTTTTTTGTTGTTATTCTGTCTCTCACTGTTAAAATACACCTACCATTAAAATTATAGACTGATCATTTATTTGTCAGTGGGCAAACGTACAAAATCAGCAGGGGATCAAATACTTTTTTCCCTCACTGTAAATTTGGGCCCCCTACTCCTTGGTCTTAAATGTGTCATTTGAAGGAAATGTCTGACTTCTGAATTCGATGGTGGCCCCACAGAGTTTTCTGATTCATATCCTGCCAGCATTGCATATGATTCAACTATAAAGGTTTTCTTTCCAAAACTGGGTAGTTTACTCATGTCAAAGTTCTGTATTGAATTTTAACTGGGCAAACCATTGTTTGATTTCAGATTTGACTGTTACCCAAGAAGGAAACTGGGGTTGTTGGACTGCTTGGTCAAGCTGTAGCGTTGGGAAACACACCCGAACTCGCAGCTGCAACACTGAGGGTCTTACAGGAGGGAGCTGCTTAGGGGAAAGTGTTAGCACAGAGCACTGCTGAAGAAGAACCTGGACCAGTACATTCAATAGGTTGTGACTCATGTCACTGGGAGGAGATGAAAATAATTTAAATTGTCCTCTTGTAAATTCATGCACTGCTTAATGTTGCCTGTTGAATTGTATGGTTTGTCTTTTTGCTTCTCACTGAATTAAAACAAATGAAAAAATACTCTATTTACTTCAAAGTCTTTTGTGTGACTTCAGAATTGAAAATAAATGTTTCAATACTTCCAACCAACTGACAAAATCACATTTCTAGTTTTAAGTAAAAATAAAAAAGATGGGACCTCAGAAATTATGAAAATCTTTAATAAAAGTTTTATGGATAAGTTCAAAGGTTTATATATACATGCAAAATCATTTTCAATTCAGTCTCATATCAGAAAAAAAAAAAAAGAAAAAAAAAGAAATCTCTTTCACATTCGACCAGTGTCACGTGAAAATGTATTATGTGTTGGAGATTAAATCCCCATCTCAGAGTATGAGAAATGAGAAAAGGCCACAACATAAAAAGATGAGAAGGAAATGCTGCATCACAACACTGTGTTCACCTCAGAGTGAAAAAGTACACACATTTTTTGTATTCAATTAATAAAAAGTTAATCACACATCAATATGCAAAGCCATTATTGGCATTATTGGGAGTGATCTGGCCAATCAGGGAAAGGTACCCCCCACAATTATTTGTATTAATTCCCAGGCTGGAGTGCCCTTACTGGGGAGTCAGCACACTTATAGACTTATCCAACCAAGCCAAGGTTTTATATTTTTAATACATTTCTTGCATATTTTTTCACTTGGAAATTGTAGCATAGGATGTGTCAATAAAGGAAAATTAACAAATCAACAATTTGAATGCATCTGAATTACAGGCAAAAAGGCAACAAAATGTGACAATTTTGAATGAGGGACTTTTTATAGGCACTGTGTATATATGCACACAATACCATTTTTTTGAATATGTATATATTCAAATATGAGAACAATTTTAAGATAAACTTGACTGACACAAAAGAAGATCAATGTTAACTCCTTTTGCGTACTTTTTCACACAGTCCTTTTCGGCATATTCATATAGATTCCTCCTGGTCTGAAAAACATAACAAAAATGTAAGTCCTATATTTGAACATGATTTATTAGCATTTTATTAAATATTTAGTTGACATATTATTCTTCACTATAAAACCTATTTTGTAATGAAGTCCACAATCAGGGACAAGTGCTCTGTGGCTACCCTACAAAGGGCTTAATAAATACTTAATAAAAATGGATTGATTGATTATTATTGTTATTATTACAGTGTATTACAGTTATTATTACTATGAAAAGATTGCCTTTACTCTATGATTTGTAAAAGCTATATGGACATTCTTTTTATTTTTCATTACTATAATTATGATGATGATAATTATTTTTATTATCAATGACACCTAATACAACAATATTATACTTGCTAAAATCGATTAAACATAGAATCTGATACAGTCATTATAGTAAAGAAGTTTAATCAAAAGTATCTCTCTTTTCCCAACCATGAAATGGAAGAGAAACAATTATCCATTTAGTTTAGGGGTGTGTACACTATAGGTTGCTACTTAATATAAATAAATGTTTATACAGGCTATGTCTTCAATCAGTGTTAACAAAACTCTGAAAAGATATAGATGATAAATAAGTATAGTCTAATTCACAATATTGATAAAACTGACTGAATCGCTGAATTACATTTGAAATGAAGGGTGATAATACCTTTTCCTTACATTAAAAAACTGAAGCAAGACAAATTACTCAAGACTTACTTTTCATCTTTGTCATTTTGACATGACTTCTTAACATTAATGTGTTTTGTTGATGAACCTGGATGAGAATTTTCAAAGCAAAAAACATTAATGGAAAAAAAGTTCACTTTTTAATTGTTAAATTATGTTAACAATCGTCTGAAAAGTATTTATATATAATCGAAGTGCTTTACCATTAGAGCTAAACAAAACTATATTACAACATGGGGCTTTTATCTTTTGCAAGTTATTTGATCTATACATTTAGAGTCGTATGATGCAGTGTACTACCCGATGAAGTAACAGTATACAGATGTGGCCGAAAGTATTGGTACCCTTCCACTTAAAGAAAAAAAAAACCTCTTCTTGAGCAAACCGCTCCAGTTCTCTCTGGTTTGATGAGTGCCCTTTCCCAATTGTGAGTTACAGCTCTTTCCAAGTTCAATGGGATTTAGATCAGGACTCATAGAAGACCACTTCAGAATGGACCTATGTTTTCTTCTCATCCATTCTTGGGTGCTTTTTGAGGTATGTTTCGAGTCATTATCCTGCTGGAGGATCCATGACCTGCGACTGAGACACAGCATTCTGACACTGTGCTGTATGTTTTGCTCCAAAATGCTTTGAAAGTCTTTTGATTTAATCGTGCCCTGCACAGATTCAAGGCACCCTATGCCAGAGGCAGCAAAGCAACCCCAAAACATCACTGAGCCTCCCCATGTTTCACGGTAGGGATGGTGTTCTTTTCTTTGAAAGCTTTATTTTTTCCCTGTAAACATGGAGTTGTTGTGATTTACCAAAAAGCTCTACTTTTGTTTTGTCTGTCCAAAGGACATTCTCCCAGAAGGACTGTGGCTCGTCCACATGCATTTTGGCAAACTCCAGCCTGGCTTTTTTGTGTTTCTCTCTTAGAGAGAGGTCTTCTACCATGGAGCCCATTTTCATTCAGACAGCGACGGATGGTGCGACTTGAAACTGTTGCACCTTGAACTTGAACGTCAGCTTGGATCTGTTTTGAGGTTTTCCTTGGTTCTTTCTCCACCATTCGAACAATCCTTCCCTTCATTTTTGGGTCAATTTTCCTCTTGCGTCCAGAGATGTTGGCTAAAGTACCATGGTCCTTAAACTTCTTAATAATATTGGCAGCAGTGCTCACAGGAACATCGGGTTCTTTAGATATGGTCTTGTAGGACCATGCTTGGCTATGACCTTCTCTCAGACAACTCTTTGGTTTTCCTTCTCTTTTAAATGTTCAGTGTGATGCACACAGTGACACAAAACAGCAGAGTCAGTACTTTTCTCCATTGAAACTGGCTGAATGAGTGATAATACGATTGACCTTGAAAACACCAGAAAAAACATGGTCTGCTTGTGCCACTACAATACAATGATTTCATATAACTTCTAAAGGGTATCAGTGATATTGTCCAGGCCATTTTAGAATATCTTCATATAATTAGCAAGAATTCAGTTATTTTCAAAGTATTTTTTTGCTTTGTTCCACTGCAAACCAAAACCAAATACATGCATGTATGGATGACAAAAGATCTTTAAATTTAAACACTTTTCATGGTGAATGGAGCATTTGAATAAAATGCAAGAGTACCAATACTTTCAGCCATGTCTGTATAATATTGGTCATCTGGAGGCACACAAAACCTCATAAGACACAAACATCTTGTAGATTGGGGCCACTTTTTCAGGGGGCTTTACCGTGAATACACTTCTTATCACTCATCACATTTTCCTCTCTCCCACCTCTGAACCACTGCAAATATATGCAACTGCCTTTCCGTCACAGAGACCAAGGCGATGCTCAGCCCAGGAAAGCCACATCAGTCCGAATAAATCCTCATCAATCATTTACACTGCCCTTTCAGTCTGCACCCTGACATTTACCCTGCATAAAACACCCAGTTGTCCATACCACTAACTTGTTTTGAAGTGTGAAGACATAGATAAAGTTTTCTTTAAAGTGAATGAAGTCAAACCTATTTCAAATGAAACCAAGTGTGTTAATGTGTTGTTGTATGGACAGCCGTTACCATTTTGAATGTTTAATGAAGGAAAGACATTTCTTCAGTATAACAGTTGGTATACAAGTAGGTTTTTTTTGGGCTTTGCAAGAGAGGACATTAGATCAGTTCTCCTGACGTGTTAATAGTAAATACAGGAGTATTAGAAAAATAATGTGTGTAGTAGGATTACATTTCGTCTAATGAAGAATTTAAACTTTCCTTATTTTTCAAGTTCAAAATGCTAAGTTCAACATGCTACTGACAAACATAACATAACAAAAGTTAATGCCAATATATGCAAACTTACCTTGGTGTTTTACAATAAGAACAATAACAAGTAAGATGACAATTCCAAGAAGTATTCCTGAAAGAGCCATAAACGATATTTTGAGTTTTCCTTCTGGGATTGTGATCGACACACCTCTATGAATTGAACGTTCCTCGGTTCCAAAGAGATTACTGGCCCGACAGGTGTGGGTTTCATTCAGAATTGCAGGTACTGTTGATGAGACACTTTGATTTCCACTGCTGTTTCTCACAGTAAAGTTCTGGTTTTGGGGTTGAACCCACACAATAGTTGGCAGTGGTAGACCCATTGCTTCACACGTCACTGAATGATCCCCAAATCTATCAACACTTATGTAGAGTTGTTTAATAAACGGTGGCACTGGTAGAAAAATAAGAAGACAATATAAAAAATTTAAAATTGCATTTGAATGTTCTTGATGTAAATACATTTATTTTGTATGTTACATAGGGACTGATACAAACTACATGTATACTTTTAGCAAGAAGAAAAAGGTGTCACAAAGTTCTGATGACCTCAGCTTTGTATAGAAAGTATAGAAATGAAAGGTATTGTGGGGGAATCAAAGCAGGACAAATGTTATTTGAAGAGTGGAATCAAATATATTCCTTTCAGAAGAGTTTTCCATTGTAAACTTTATACACCTTCAGCTTGACAATTATTTGATTAGCGCATTATTATTTCTGTCATAATATGGTAGCAGGTTGAATCAAAGATCTCCAATTCCAGTGGATTGGAAGAGCACGTATTTGACTGTCCCTGCCTCCCTTGTTTCATATCTGCTTCATATAACAATGAAAAAGGAAATATGTCAGAATAATTTGGTGATTTCTTGTAATGTATTAATAATTAACAAGATCAATAGAAACGTGTTTATACCTTTGAGATTTGTTCCTCTTTTAGTTTCCCAGGAATTTCCTTTTCCCTCTAATTGTACGCGGCAGAAGTAACTATCATTATCCTCGAATGATGCTTTTCTGATCAGCAGAGACAGATTATTTTGCCTGGCATCTCCTGCCAGACTGTAGCGACTCATCTTGGATGTTTCGGTCGAAGGGGCTGAACAATTACTCATGGCTGAGGCAGAATTGACGCAATGGAAGATCACTGGCCCATCAAAGTGAACTTTTGTTCTCCAGATGACTTCAATGTTACCCTTATAATCATTTTTAGGTTGTTGAAAGGTACATGGTAGGAGGACATCCTTTCCAAATTCTCCCAAGATCTCCTCTGGTGTTGATATTGACCAGCCAGCCTTGCTATGTACAATACCTGTTTAAAGAAACAAGCAAACAAAGCTAGTAAAGTAAAATCAGTATAGATATTTTTTTTTACAAAATGTGTATGCATCATTTCCGCATCTGCTTTTCCCCCTTGTATGTACTACTGGAATTGACAATCTTTTTTTTTGTTTTGTGTTAGTCTGCTTAATGTGGGAAACAGTTAGATTATTATTATTATTATTATTATTATTATTATTATTATTATTATTATTATTATTATTATTATTCAGCAGACGTCTTTATCCAAGATTAAGTTCATGGTTTAACAATCTCTAACATACAATGTCCTATATATACACAATATGACAAATGGTAGCATCACTATAGAAAATCATAAACAGGACACAGTGAATTAATTCAGATAATATAAGAAAGGCCTAAAGGTGTCAACTGAATAGATGCATGTAATCAAACCTCAATATGTAGTGTGATTAAATGGCAGGTATGAAAGATGATACATGGTATCGGGGATGAGACATGACATCAAATATTATTGTCCAGTGGTAAACTACAAATAATAAAATATCCTTCACAAAATAAACATTTTAAAAACAGATTATTTTAATGTCAGGTTCACTTACCTAGAATACAATAAATACACCAAACAAGGACAGGAGCCATTAAAAATCTTCTGCTCTTCCCACGAAGATTGCAAATGGTGGCACTGTAAAGTCATGCAAGTAAAACAGTACTCCTAGCAAACAATATGTAAACTAGATGAGTGGAAAGGTTTAAACTACACTAACAGACACAATTTAAAATTAATACATTTTACAAAATGAAAGGACCATAGGTTGGGAGAAGTTTACGTCTTCTGTATTCTATCCTTTCTTCCTTGTTCCTCTGCTTATATATTAGTTCTGTAACAGACTTTCTTAATGCTGCAGTGAGACAGCAAACATTCCCATTGGCTTTTGTCACTGGAGAATGATTGTTAGGAAGAGATTATGATGAAAAGGGAAGTGTGTAGAAAGTGATATTACTCAGGAAGCAGGAATAAAAAAGAAACCAACAGAAAACTGTGAAAGAATATCACAAATATAAAATAAAATGAGGCAAAGGTATACAGTAAATCAGATAATACAGAAATACAGAAATAAATCACTAGTGCAAAGAAATTGAAGGCTGTCTAACTGCTCTGCCTATGGGGCACGTATGAACAGGAAACTACTGAAATACCCAAGACACTAAAATAGCCATGTGTGCTCAAAATACTGAAGTTGTTCCAAAAGTAAATAAATGAATAGCCACAACACAAACAATTAAGATTTGCTCCCTGCTTATGTGATAATTAAATACATTACACTGCATCGCAGTAATTATAGACACAATTAAAACACTAAACAGCAGGTATTGTGGCCATTAAGACATGTCTTCTTGTAACCCCCTGCTTCTCTAACACAGCAGAAAATAGGAGGATTGCACTTATCGGGGCATATCTCTTCAGTTATTATGTCTGCTTGAGGATAACAGCTAATTTTCAACCACCTAATTTAAAACAAATTAACATATTAAAACATGTCTACTTGATAAAGTCCCTGTTATATTGTCATATTACAGTCCATAAACAGTACATCTTAACATTTCATAACTTTCCTTCACTGACTACGTTTTGCCATTCTTACCTTTATAAGTAATAAGTAATAGAATCCATCCAAACAATTACAGCAAGGACACAGTCTCTATAATTTGTTTAGCATATAGCAGCCACTTAATAACACATTGTCAGACACCAGAGTGAAGTGACAACTTCATACCGGATGTGTAGAACTAATTAAAGATCTGATACACGCCTTTAACTTTCTCTTTAATTTGGTCTTTACAAGTGTTGGGGAAGTGTAAATCTTTGTGGTCTAAATTATTCTAATGCAGTACCTCAATTTTTCCTTCAAGCTTGTGATACCAATGTCATAGAAGTATTTACATTTCAGGTTTCTATGAGCCTCTGTGAACTACCTGTCAAATTCAATGAATTGCATGCTACTAGAGGCCTTAAGTTCACATACTAGAAGGCTTTCATTACTTTCAGGAAGAGCAAGTTTCAATAGCCTCTGAAATGACAGGGATTTGCTTACAGTAGTAAATAATGTAAAATTGCCCGCAGAAAACACATTTTTGGAAAACGATATAAACATATACAATCTTTTGGGGGGCCTGTAGTTCGGCAAAGGTATTTTATATTAAAGTATTTAATGTGATATTATATTATATTGATAGGTTTATATGAACCATTTAATCACAAATGGTAACCCTAGATACACCATGAGAAAAACTTGCAATTTTCTTTGATATCTTGTCTGACACCCATTCCTACTCAAAATTGGTCTGGCTACTTGTTCCAGAGATGGTATCACCTTATTATGTAGGTATTTTCTATGAGAGGCTCAATTTATTCGATTACATTACTAGTTGCAGTGTTAAAGGCATTGATGGTGACATTAAATGTAAAGTTACATGTTGAGTCCAACCAAGTCTTTGTGTTCCTAAGACATCTATTAGCACTTCATTGCTTTCCTGTGTGGAGCGACAGATGGTGCAGTTACACAGCAATCTGAACGTTTGATGGAGACGATCACATTTTTTACAATATTGAGATGTTGGATAAGCATCTGGGACTGGGACTGTTCTGCAGGCAATCAGTGACGCTGGATTGATGATCAGACTGCAGGAGAGTGGCGGAGAGAGGAGCTGTGAATGCTGTGAACACTTCAGCAACAACAACAGCACAGCAGGTTCAGCATTTCAAACACTGGGGAAAGTGCTTAGATCCGTCCAAAAATATATTGTTTCAGATGAGTAAAAGCTTAGATGAAATGAATAAGCAAATAAGCAAGAGAGGCTAATTTTACCTCCTTTAGGTTTTTAGACTTTGTATGTTATTAAATGTCATCTCATTATGTGTATTGCTCCATGGTCAAATCTGTTACAGAACATTTTAATTAAATTTACAAGCAATTACAATTTGTGAAAATATAACAATATCAAGTATCTGTTCTTTTGTGTTTCAGGCAGGTTTAGACATTTTGTTATAATAATCAGAAGAGGGCGCTCTTTCCCTTCTTTCTTGCTGTAGGCATTTTTGTTTGTTTTTGTTACAGAGCAATAGAATACATACCAGTCCATACATCTTATTCTATAACATATGAGGTTTATATTATATTGAATTTGATCTAAAACTAAATTAAATATATATTTTATATATATTTAGATCATTCTTGGTACCAGCTAATCTGACTTTCAGTTTCTTCTTACTTAATGTGTTGATCTTTATACATCCCCCCAGTTTGTGGCATGTTTCTGTAATGAACATTTACAGATTAATGTGAAATTAATTAAGTCTTCAAAAAAAGCTTTCCCTGCTGTATTATCTTGTTGACTTCAGTAACTAAAGAGATGAATGTCCTTAAGAGAAATATTCTTGGTGGACATTGCACAGAGGCTTTCATTTCCCCCAAACAACAAGAGGAATATCTCTTTAGTGCATTTAAACTTTGCATTTAAAAGAGGAAAGCATGTACTAGACCTTTGAAGTTCAAACATAACAGTACACACACACACACACACACACACATACATATATATATACATATATGTATGTATATATATATATATAAGCTTTTTCATTACGTTTCCAATCTGCTAACCTCATGCTAACGCTAACCTCTGCTAACCTTTTTTTTTTTGCTGTCAGTAATTTTCTTTAGGAGAAAAAAGGTTTCTCTTTTCATTTCCCTCAGACTCAACTCTTTGAACTTTAGTTCCCATTTTCTCAACTGTTAATTCCAAATAACTAGAAGTGACTTAAAGTTTATTGTAATACATGGACACACACACACAACTCCCCAAATATACATGTATACACGTCTGTTTCTGTGTATTTCAAGTTAATTACCTGCACTCTCCGGGCTGCCAGACTAATGCATAATATAAATTGTTATTTAGAATTGTTCCTCAAATGTGCAATAATTAAACTGTATAGCTACTACAACTACTACATGCATATTTTGTTCCTGTCACCGTGTGTTACTGCTCGTTTAACAAGGGCACTGATACTACACAGCTCATTTTCTGTATTTATTTCTGACCATCACCAAACAATTCTGTTTTCTTTCACACTTACAAGCCGTTCCCACACAGCAGAAGCAAGCAGCCGCCTCTGCAACACTTCGAGATGGACGCGAACAGCCTCCAATGGGCAGAGCCGCAATGGTACCCGGCAGCCAATCAGCGCGGGGCAGGGCGGGGCGCTCTCGGAAGAGTCATCTACATGACGTCATGCGCGAACAGCTGGTCTGTTGCAAGAACTGAAAATGTGGAAAAGCACAGTGCTATAAAAACGGCTCCGTGCTTTTTGGAGGTAAACATTTAGTTTATCATCATGTGGCGGCTGGGAGATGCCGGGCTGGATTTGGGCTCCATACAGCTCCTGTTGCTTGTTTACACCTATGTCTGCTCTCTCGGAGGTGAGTCATGGACTGGGGTTAGAGGAGATTGCTATCTGGGCTTGATGCAGTGGAGCTGTCCTTTGTGGTGGTGCTGAAACACTTGGGAGAATCGCATGGGGGGTTTCCTTCCCGGCACATCTGCACTGTGGGACACCACACGAAAAGACAGGAGCTAGCCTTCCTGAACCACAGCATATCTGCACCTATGTGTTGCTCTGTCGTCTTTCACACTGAAGTGCCATGCATGCTTTTTTTTCCAGGTTTATGCAAAATCACATTGCATTGATATGCCTAGCGAGTGTTGGGTTGTTCATTGAATTCTTTTAACATCATTTTGGAAACACGTTTCGCAGTATCTCGCCTGAACACTTTTTAAAGGACTTTTGACTAAACGCAGATGGCTTTTAAAATGCATTGGTTTCAGTTGTATTGATACGGTTTGTTTTTCTCTTGTGTTTTATTTTTTGGTGTGTTCTTTTTTCTTTCTTTGTTTTTCCATATCCGTCACATAACACGTCGAGAGAAAAAGAGAACGTTATGGTATACATAAACAGATATCAATATATAATCGTAATAATATAGTATTTAAGATATAATATCGATAAGAATCTGTTACAAAGTCCTATTTGTGTGCAACACAAGTAATACGCCAAGTAAATACATGATTGCAGAAATAATGTGGCATCTATTCATTTGTATTTACTTATTTTAATTCTACGTACGGTTATGAAGGTACAAACACCAGAAAACCTAGAACGGGACTTCACTACTTGGACTTCAGTTACATGTTAGTTATAGAAGTTGCAGTCAGTGCTGGAACCGGTTACGATGCATTTAAAACTGATTATTGGCTGAATAATTTCAGTATTCAAGCACAACTGTTAACGTAAGATCTTCACATGCAATTGAACATGCATTAACGTGGGTCAGTATCTGGATCCGAGGAGACACGTGCTATTGAGTTTATATTAATTTCTCTCTTTGCTAAGTACTTTTAGTTGATCTTCTTATGGGCGCTATTTGAAGATGAAATGTTCAGAAAGCCTGTAAGAGAGATCTGATCCAGACAAAAAAAAAAAAAAAAAAAAAAAGCACCAGCAGCTGTGCAGAGGTTTCTTTGGCAGTACTCTGAAGTCAAGGCTGATGGATGGCTTGTGGAGCAGGCTTTAGATCATAAGTGGCAGACAGACTTGTGAACTGTGGGGAAATTAATAGAAAAGCTATTTCTACTGGGAAACAAAGAAGGCTGTAGGCAAGCTTTGGCCCCCTGTCTCTCCCTCTCCCCTGTTTCTGACTTGGTGTGTGAGTCTATGTTTGTATGTGTTGTTTCTTCAACTTTTATTCAAGTAGCAAATAAAATAAATGGAGCAACAGCATTATCTTAGTTATTTTCTTGTTAGTCTGTTCACTGTGAGAAAACCCCTTAATAGGGAGCTGTTAGTAATAATAAAAATAATACCAATAAAAATGATATAGCTGCTTGTGAAATTCATGTTGGTACATGGTTGGTAAGTGCTAACATATAGCTTACAAAGTGTAACATAAAAATAAGAGAGTCCAGAGCTTTGTGTTGGGGCTGCAGGGGATGAATTCTTCATATATTGTGGGTGTCTCTGCTGTACTAAAACTGTTTAGTTAATTTTGAAGGATGTAAGATGCTTTGCAATAATTTTTAGTACAGATGAGCAATTGTGCTTATAGGTATTGACACTGTTCTTTCCAGCCCACAGTGCTTTTGATGAAAGGTTTAGTTACAAGGCTGTAAAAATCAAGGCAATTAGTCACTGACTCAGTGGATGTGTGAGCCAAAATCTTCTTGCGCATTACAGTATCGAGCTTTAAAAGAAGTGATAACGAAAAAGCCTTTGAGTCCTGGAGATCTGAAAAAAAAACCTGTTGATTGGAATGAATTGTGAGAAAAGCATGACAACGGTCTAGCCTGCTATTAATACATCTCATATGACTGTCTGTACTTTTATTTTTACCATGCTATTTTTATGTGTGTATTTTTTTTTTACAATAATATGTACACATATGTGTGTCTTATTATAGCCACGTGAAACATAAAGTGACACAATGTGTTTCTTCAAGATGAATGCATTAGCAATAGTATTTACACACAGACTTGCTTTGGTTGTCTCTAATACATTCACATCACAATATTCATGTGCTCAATGTTTTCAAATTAGATTATCTCTCTTTATTATTTCTCTCTTTGTCTCTCAGTCTCTCTTTCTCTTTTCCCCTCTCTATATATGTGTGTATTGAGTCCTAAAATGTCCCTATTATTGCAGACTTCTTTTGTCAATGTGTTTATAGTCTTTATACTCAATGAATTGTCAATGTCATTATCCTTATTTTATTAAAACATTCTTGGTGAGATTTCTGTGCTGTCTGCTGCAGTCTTATGCGCCTCTTGTTCAGATCCCTATTGTTAATGAGAATCTGTTCTCAATTGACTTATCTGGTTAAATAATGGTTTGACTGACAATTTAACACAGATGGCTGTGGACGTGATTGTTGCAGATATTTTCCAGTGTTGTTCCTGAGATCAGTTTTGCTGAAGACAACTGCACTGTTTAAAGAAACAGTGAGCGATTTCTGATGGAGTTGATCAGTGGGTTGGATTTAAGCAACAACCCAGGTTGTGGCGTTAAGCTACAAATTGTAAAGGAAACACGGATTTTGAGCTCCCAGCTTTCTTATCAAACAATGTCAGATCACCCCTTATTAAAAGCCACCTTTGTGCAGTTCACAAGCAGATGCATATTGGGTATGAAGCAGAAGCTAAAGCAGAGCAAACAACAAGCACCCTTGACCAGCAGAGGAGTGTCAGTGTAAGGAATAAACATGATTAGAAATACACCTAACAATTGTCTGTTGGAAACCCAAATCTTTGCTGTGTAAAAGAAAGCAAATCTAAAGAGCCAGCCACCCTTGACAAATAGCAGCACATTGAGAATTGCTGCCATTGATCATGTATTGATTAAAGTGGCTAATGTGGAAATCCAGTGATCCTTATAAAATAGGTGGCCAAGTGAGGATGACTGCTGTTTCGCACGGGGGAAGAGGGAGTACGGAAAGGCAGCTGTGGATGTCGGTCAATGATGCTTGCACTGTGTCCTGTTTCTACAACGAGCTGATAAACATCTCTGCGCATCAGTCGAAATGGGGCATTCCCCTTTATTTCACTCTTATAAATATTTAGAATGTGTAGTAAGATTTAATGGCTGGGTACACTAAGGGTTTTACAGCTATCAGATGGACAGTGATTTTATGCAAACATCATAAAGAATGTTGTACCTCTGAGTCCCTCATATGGTATTGCATCATTCGGTTTCTTTCAGGTTTACATTTCTTATTAAAGCGACACAACACAGCACTTGTAGTTTTGACTTTGAAATAACAAATTTGTTATAGTTCTTGGCTATTAGCTATTGTCTAGAGATGTGGATAACTTTATTTCTCATTAGGTTTTCATAATTTCTTTTCTGACTGGAGTGCAATGTTCTTTGCTCTTGAAGAACTGTTCTTCACATTGAGAGTGGGAAGCGAGTAACTAGTTCTCAGTGAAATAGAGCTTCCCTGTTATATATTTATTTATTTATAATTATGTAACAAAGGCAATTCTTTAAGCCAAACAAAGGCCACCGATAAGTGGTCAGTGGTAATCTTCTCATAGCGGACAACTCTAAGCACATCAGTTTTCATAAAACTCATAAAACCAATAAGAATACAGTGCCTTGTGAAAGTATTCACCCCCCTTGGCATTTTTCCTATTTTGTTGCATTACAACCTGGAATTAAAATAGATTTTTTGGGGGTTGTATCATTTGATTTACACAACATGCCTACCACATGCCTGATTGTGAAACAAACAAGAAATAAGACTGATATAAATAAATAAAACTTGAGCATGCATAACTATTCACCCTCCCAAAGTGGCTTTGTAGAGCCACCTTTTGCAGCAATTACAGCTACAGGGTACGTCTCTATAAGCTTGGCACACCTAGCCACTGGGGTTTTTGCCCATTCTTTAAGGCAAAACTGCTCCAGCTCCTTCAAGTTGAATGGGTTCTGCTGGTGTACAGCAATCTTTAAGTCATACCACAGATTCTCAATTGGATTGAGGTCTGGGCTTTGACTAGGATAAGACATTGAATTGTTTCCCCTTAAACCACTCGAGTGTTACTTTAGCAGTATGCTTAGGGTCATTGTCCTGCTGGAAGGTAAACCTCCATCCCAGTCTCAAATCTCTGGAAGACTGAAACAGGTTTCCCTCAAGAATTTCCCTGTATTCAGTGCAATCCATCATTTTCCCAGTTTCCCAGTCCCTGCCGATTAACAACATCCCCACAGCATGATGCTGCCACCACCATGCTTCACTGTGGTTGGTGTTCTCGGGGTGATGAGAGGTGTTGGGTTTGCGCCAGACATAGCCTTTTCCTTGATGACCAAAAAGCTCAATTTTAGTCTCATCTGACCAGGGGGATAAATACTTTTGCAAGGCACTATAGGTTTACTTCTGTTCAAAATAGACACACATTTGGAATATAAGACATCCAGAAGGTTATGTTCAAGTTTTATTGGAAGGATATAATAGTATATAAAAGACAATGCAGCAGTGAGAGGAATTTTACACTGGAACTAAATGAAAGTTCAAATGAAATTCAGTGAGTTCATGCAAAAATTTGCTATAGCCAAAAGCGGCTTCCACACTGCCAAAGAAGCTGTGAGCAGATATTACTGAGCAGTGTTTGGTTGATATTGCCCCTGAAAGAATAAAGATGCATTTGGATTATAATTGAACTTTCATGTCACTGTCATATTTAGATTTATTGCATGCATTGTAACAGAAGATGAAATGAATATCCGCAACTTGCAACCGGAGACTAAACATGATGCAAGAGGATCACACTCAAGCCTGCAAAGGAATTTCTTGAACCAGCCTTTAACTAGGAAGATTATAAGAAATAACTTAGAGGGATTCAGATTTAATATAACTGTATTGTCAGAGGCCCTCTAAAGCTAGGCAGTATTGTATAGATGGTAGCATCTTTTTAAGCCAGATGGCCAGGAAAGATGGAGCATTTAAAATCCACATATGGGTAAAAGTTGCTTGGCATCTCTTTCCTTGCAGGGTAGTTGCCATCCCACTAATGGTGAAATTCTTTAAGATGGCAGAACCTGTGTTGTCTAACATACTTTATTTGTATAGCTGTCCTTATACAGTAGAGTTTGGTAACCTTTTACCTGGTTTCTTTGAATAATCTTTGGATAATTTGTTTTTAGTTGTTACATTGCACCACACCACAAAGCAATACATTATTAATACATTATAATGCTTACTGAGCTAGTGTCTTATGAGGATGTCAGTCTTGGAGATGAGTAGTTTAAGGCAGAAGTTAATTAATGGTGTCTATGCTAAGAACCCCACTTTGTAGAGCAACAACCTGGAATCCCATAAGGTGTGAGGAGGTAATGGGATTTCTTTTTACCTTAAATAAATAAAACATTTATGCTATCCAAATTAACCTTAGTACATTTTCAGGACATCAATGATGTGTATATGTGATATATATTAGTTTTGGGATATGAGGTATCCCTGTTTTAAGGAGAGTTTATTTCTCAGCAGCATACAGTGCTGGTTGACTGTATTCAGAGCAAGATCCTTTCTACCCTTCCATGATAAATTAACAGTGGTCTGCATTGTGTCAGGGGAAAATGGTCAGCCTGTCATTCCATTTCGCTTTTTGAAAACTGTTCAGTCTCAGAAAATTGCTTTGAAAATCCCTACACGGTGTAACTGTACACAGCCAATGGGTAATCTTAGAGAATATTATGTTTTTAAACATGTCTTGTTTTTAGTTTAATTTTCTAACAGTTCTGCATATAATTGTTATTTTTCCTCCTGCATCAGAATTGTTAAAAAGCTTTTTCACGTAACTATGTGGACACCTGGATAATTTTACCAAATAAAGGTAAGATTGGAGGCATTTGCATAAAATTTTGATTTATATGTAAATGTGCTCACCTTTCTCAAGCATACTTGTAATTTCACTGAAAGTAAATAAACAAATTGTCTGGCTGTATGGAAGACATTTATATTGCAGAACTTGATATCTAGAAATTATTATTTTGGAAATGCTGTTCATTTCATTTATGAGATTCATAAGAAGTAGGTTGAAGGATTTATTCCTGACCAATTAATCGAAGCGAATCTTGTTTCGGGTGCCGTCCTTTAGGCTAATTTTGTAGGCAGCATGTGCGAGAGAAGCTGTAGCATTTCAGTTATAGCCCAGAAAATATAGAAATATTGTTGTACAGGCAGGTGCACTTTATCTTGGGTTTTCAATGCCTTTGCTTGGCAGGCAGAGACTTAACTTAAACAAGTTACTTTCTTCACATGCTGTTTACCTTAGTTCTGTAGACCACAAGATAGGCCAATTGTAAACCAGAGACTGTAATAAATCACTGCATATTCTATGCACTCTGTGCTCGAATTTAGTATTCAATGAATTAAAAAAGGTCAGGAATTTTTCTATTATGCCATTAACCTTTCATGTTTCAGCAGTATATTTACCTTAGCCTAAGGAAAGATGGCTGACCTGTACTTGAGCAGAAAAATATTAACAATGTGCAAGCATTTAGCTAGGTTTTTGTAGATTAATACATTCATGGTCAATTTAATCTTTGCTGAGATGGAAAAAAATAACCTGTTCATGACGTTTTGTTTTGAATCATGATCTCTTTTGACCAATTGGTGACAGTGTACATATTTCTACCATTAAACAGATAATGAAAAAACTCACCGATCAAGGGAGGACTTGTTGCCAATTGGTTCTTCAGTGGGAGAACTCTTCCTATATAATCGTTTGAACAATTTCTGCCTCCCTGTTATTGAGAACTTGAAACATGAATAGACTCTTTCAGTTGATTTAACCTAATCCATTAATAGCTCATTATAACAGCAATGTGTGGGCTCTTTGTTGAAAACACATAGTCAGTGCCATGAGTTGGAGGCACAAATGAACTAAAGCAAGATGTTACAGAGTAGCTTCACTGCACCACCACAAAAAAGATGCCCGGACAGAGATTTTAATTGATTGATGCATCCTGATGTGGTTGATGCAGACATGCTCCAAGCAATAACTATTCTGTCACAGGTTTGTAAACCAACCTTAGGGTTTAGAACAACAGTTTTTCAAAATCGATGCTTTGTTTACAGAATTATTCAGTAGATCATGATTTGTCCTTTGAAAGGAAATGCACGATTTTGTCTCAGAAGGTGTCCTACGTGATCTTCCCTTTTATCTCCAGAAGTGGAGGCACCCTGTGCAACATGAAAGAGAAATGCAGTTTTGTATGATATTTAATTAGCCACTCCGTAGCTTGACCTCTTTGGGCACATTGGAATTAATTGGAGTGATTGGTAGTGTGCACAAAGATAGCTCAGAAGGTGAGAGAAAGCAGTGTCTGGCAGGAGCTATATGAGGTGCAAGCTTAGATGTCTAAAACTGCTCAGTTCTTCTTCAGTTAGTGTGCAGTGTACTTTCACCATTAAAGCCAGCCGTCTTTGTGAAATTTGTTAACAATTTCCGTGCACTGTCTAAGAAAAATATGATAACTCTCACAGGACATCAATGAAAGATGCTTAATCACTGCCTGTTTGCAGACTTCACCTTCTGTTCTCTCTTTGATTATTGTTTAATACAGAGAAGAGAGTCCTTGGAATATAAGATGCCCATCTCTGTTGCATTTAAAAAAAACGAAGGGTTAGTTTTCTTTCCTTTTTTCATTTCTATTAAGTGCACACAGTATTATTTAAAGGGGCCGAGCTACGCTGATGATGAATTTACTATGAGTTTTATCCCCTAATTGTAGATGGAATTCATTTAGTCGAGGAGAATGAAACATTGACAGAAAATCAAGAATAAATTGAAGGGCATTCTGTTCAGATCCTCAAGTACTCTCTGTTTACTTTGAGTCTTTAATTCCCCTATCATATCACCTAATGCTATGCTACTCTCTCAGAAGAAAGGTTATACTAATCCCCTCATTTTGATGATTTTCTCTTAGATTACCTTTGAAATGTTCTAAAGAATTATTTAAATGCCACGTAAAAAAAAAAAGTCACCTTAAAATATACTTTCTATGTAGCAACTTGAAACTAGGATGATGGTGTTTTGTTGGCATCTACTGTTTTCCGCCATGTAGGGAGCTGCACTGTAAATAATATTTCAAAAACGGTCTCACCAGGGCTATTTGTACCTGATTTAATTAGCAGATTCCTTGCATTTTAAATTAAACTAAAGTGGCTGGAAGGCAGCCAGAGCTGTATATTTTCTATAGTGCAGTGCAGATCTTCATTTTGTTTACCAGCTTAAGTGTTAGAAGCATTGCAGGGGAAAGTAAATATGGAAGATGGTGGACTAATCCAGTTGTTTGCCTGGAAGCCTCTTCTATAGCTAGTCTGACATTATGTCTGCATTCGCCTCTACATGTGTTGTTTAATATTGAGCTTAATCTTATGAAAGAACCATTTTAACTGATGGTTACCTCTCTGGAACCGTGAAAACCATGAAAACCGCCGAAACCACGAAAAACCTTGAAAACCGTGAAAACCGTGGAAACCGTGAAAACAATGCACACCAATTCCATATGTAACATTGCTGCACCACACTTCTCACAAGGTTGACCTGTCTTTAACCAGTTAGCCCCCAGAGATGATGTAGAAAATACAAATGCCACTTATTCACCCGAGGTTGTTAATTATAATTACATAAATATAGTTGCAGTCTGGTTGAAAATGGTGTTGTGATCACACAGGGATATTTTCAAAGCAGATCCTATGTGGAATAGAATACATGCCACCATGTTAATTAGATTTGAGCTGAGGGTAATTCTCAGAAGATGTTGACTTGGAAGAAGCACGTTAAATCATAACAGGTTTGCTTTCTCTGACTCCAAAAGCATTATTTTTTAATAGTGTTACGATTCATATATGAAATATAGTTGCTACACACTAGCTAACTAACTAAGGGACGGATTAAATTAAATCTTTGACCCACCCGCTAATAGAAAACTACAGAACTGTACTCAGTTGCGGCTTCATTTCTAGTAAGATGACACTTTCTTCTAATCATAAATGTAACTGCTATGATGTACAGTGAGGGAAGTCGAAGGGGTCAAATACCTATTTCCCTCATTAACATGCAAATCAATGTATAACTTTTTTGAAATGCGTTTTTCTGGATTTTTTTGTTGTTATTCTGTCTCTCACTGTTAAAACACACCTACCATTAAAATTATAGACTGATCATTTCTTTGTCAGTGGGCAAACGTACAAAATCAGCAGGGGATCAAATACTTTTTTCCCCCACTGTATAGGTTTCCAGTTTGCTATTAGCGGGTGGGTCAAAATTTTCATTTAATCCAGCCCTAAATGAATGAATTGTGGACCACTGCAGAGGTATTTATTTAAGCTCTAAACCATTTGAAGATTGTAAACCAAAGGAGCTGGAAAATAATCTACAAATTCAGTATTGATTGTAATTCCCATTTTCCTGCATCAGGGTTTCCAGTCTGATATTGAAGACATTGATTACATTGCATTTTTCAATATCTGAGAATTGAAGCTGTCACAAATCATTGCCATTCATATTAAATAACTTATTAGGGTAAATTATGTTTGCGTTGCACATTGATCAAGGTTATATCTGCTTTTTGCTTTGACAAACACAAATACAATAGTTCCACCATACCAATTCACATCAGCGCAGCTCTAAAGTCAAAGAGAAAAGTACAGTTTCCTGTGAACTGTAAGAGCAGCCAAAGGATAACAAGCTAACTACAAAATTATTTGTTTTGCAATGTGTTAAATGCGTTATTGTAATTTTGTATTTTTGACTAGACACACCCACACA
This sequence comes from Amia ocellicauda, assembly GCF_036373705.1. Classification (NCBI taxonomy): domain Eukaryota; kingdom Metazoa; phylum Chordata; class Actinopteri; order Amiiformes; family Amiidae; genus Amia; species Amia ocellicauda. Next base: position 19,815,874 of record NC_089857.1, read on the forward strand.
CTCCCACATACAAGGTTTTTATGAAGGACACAGTGCCCGCCAGTATATATTGTGATATTGACAACAACTGTGTACTGTCAACATTGATGGAGTTTCATGGTGAGAGCTTATACATCGACCAACATGCAGGGAGTGTAACACTGTGATTCAGGGAGGATATTTTGGAAAACAATCCACAGCCATCTCACAGTGCTGACCTCACACCTACAGAACCCCTGTGGGATGATCGGAATGACAAATAATGTAGAGATCTCAGAGTCCAACATCTCCTAATGCTTTGGAGAGCAAACTGTAGGATGAACAATGGATGGAAGGCAGCAACTTTGCATAACTAAATACACTGGGAACATCTGTCTTTGGATTTTGTCTGTAGTCCCAATATCTTTCATATTATATAGAAGATAGAAAGTATTTTTTTGTGGTGGTGGTGTTCTTTTTGAGGCTGGATATATTTGTTTTTATTGAGCAAAAATTGTCCTTTAGTTTCATGACTGTGGCTTTATTATACTGCCATTGTTTTGTTTTTTTTTACTTCTGTTGGTCAGTGCAATCAAAGTATTTCATGCCTAGCCATTACTCATGGTCGGGAAGCCCAGGAGGCCTAAAGCTGGATGCAAAGCCACCGATTGCGTTTGCACCTCGATAAACCACATTACAAGCCAGCTGTTAAGGTTTATATTAGAACTTTTATAGACAATATTTGTTCTACAGAGGATAGAGATGAGTGGGGCTGGCTTTGAAAACATGACAGCTGCTTTGCTTGCAGTCATGCAGAACTGCTGTCGCTGGGGTGGTGTTCGAGCAATCGCATCCTGACACATTGCAGACAGCAGTCTTAAACACATCACTGAGATCAACAGGAAAGAGCTGGAAGAAAAACAGTGGCCAACACAAAATGAGTTATTAGAAGCTCTATTCGTAATGGAAGAAGTAATGGTTGAAGTAGTGGTGTTGAAATTGTTTACCTTCATAAAAAGACAAATGGACTCCCTGTGGCACAATAACATGACAAGTGATTGGTCACACAAAAACAAAATGAACAAACAAACACAACTTAAGGATTTCACCAAGATCGGGTCCTGCTATGAATCAGTTTCTAAGTAGTGCTGGGAAAAAATGACTAATGCATGACCATTCACTTGGAAGAGCAAATTCCTGCAGTAATCCTCATAGCTTTTGCCTTGTTGTACATCACCAGCTTCACCTAATTAGACTCATACAGTCATGAGATGATGATCAGACTGAAAGATTAAATTCAGCTCCTCTCGATGATATTCACTTTTCCCGCCTCAAGTCTTTCTAGTGGTTGAGCTGAATCCGAATGTGCAAAAATAAAGCAGCGATAGTAATTTTAGAAGAACGAAATATAGCTAATGATATAGTTAATTGTATTTCTTAAGTGAACCATGTCCCCATGTTTTCATGCTGGAATCACCACAGAAATATGGTGGCTTAGCATGTGCCCTCTGAGTCTCTTGCATGGCTAATGTGTCAGGTAATCCAACATGAAAATTTAAAGTGAAATTACATTTAAAACATGTCTTATATCTCTTTACGTAATGGAGGTAACCTGAGTTGTAAATAATATTTTTGTTGTTGTTGTTGTTGTTGTTGTCCTTTGATCAGTTTTGCAACTTGCTAAGCTTAAGAATAAATTGAAATCTTTGGCTGCTCAATGAAATGAACCTCTTTTTTCCCCCCAACATTTTTTTTAAATGTATTTATTTAGTATATATATGTCTCTGTTTCATTGTACATATAACATGTGATGAATATTGTGCAAGTGATTACTTCTAGTCTAATGCTAAATAGGCACCAGTAGCTTGTCTGATACATTTCAGATGTACTGCTAACATATTGGCCACAGAGGTATGCTTTCTGGTGGTGGTCTTGAATCTCCATTCCAGCAATGCTAGTGAGAGTCCGCTGTGAGGAATAAGTTAGCTGCATGTATATAGCTCACTGCTGTAGGTGTTTACTTTAAGTTTTTAGATTATACTTAAATTGAATTAACTTTCACTCAAACTGTTTTTGCACACTGTCATCTGTTCTTGAAACCAGATGATGCTGTAAATGATTAATTTATCTGTATAAGCCATGGGACGTATTGTAACATAAAAGAACATCCCCTAAGAGTTAACACCTGTGCCGAGCAGTAAAACAGGAGATAGAGGCATCAGGCGCTGTCTTTTCAGAGAGCTTTGTAGGGTAGCCAGATTCTGTAATTGCAGCATTGCCGAGAGGAATTCAAACATTATATTTTATGAAGTTCCTGTATGTCATTAGCTCTGCGATTTGTTTCTGATGTACTTTTCTCTGTTCTTTCTGGAGATTACATTAAAGGCCATGAGAATTTTCCACACGCAAATCCCTCCTTGCTTTACTATTATATAACAATGTTTTACACGACGAATGTGTTTTCTACAGCAATCATTTATTTCCAACTCACATTGAAAAGCTGCTAAATGGCCTGTTTTGTGTTTGTTTGCTTTATGTCGCCGAACCCAGTCAAACAGCCTGTATTGGGATCAGCTTGTGTTAATTTCCTACCGCACTTGAAGTGGAATCCATCAAAAGCAGCTCAGTTTCTGCCCAGTTTAGTTCAAAAAGTCAAAATGCTGTATTGTGTGCCAGAAAAGAAAACATCCCTTTTCAAGGATTAACTGCTGATCAGCTTTCAGAAACTCTCTTCAATACTCTTAATTTAAATATAATACTACACACTGAAGACCCCTGCTCTCAAAGCAATAGATTACAACATAGCACATCTAGGGCAGAGTGGAACTTGTTTCCCCCTTCCTTTAGCCCTGCTCACATAACTCATAATGCACATTAAATTATATCTCTTGCACTTCACACTTCATTCCAGATTTCCATTTTCACTCCTGTGTACATTCATATTAAAGCACCAATGTGCGTCTTCTTGATTTGATTCCCCCCCCATACAATTCTGACACCGTATCTCCACAGCGGTGAACCTAAAATTGGCTGGCAGTCTATTCTCAGGATCCTGTCAGGTACTCTACATGATATGAACTGAGCTCAGAGTATTTCCCTCTGGTGTCAGTTTCTCTACTGGCAAGGAATTCGACCACTTGTAAAAATTGCATACAGGTAGCATATACTGTATACTATGAGCAAAGTATGGTTATTCCCCCATCCCATATTCCTCACATGTAAATTTGTAGGCTTGCTAATGACTGTCAGTTTTAATTTGAGACCTAATCATCTCTGTGCGTAATCACAATTCATTTGCATTTTACATATTCATAAACCTGTTTTTTTTAACCAAAATGGTAACACTTTACAATAAGTCTCATAGTTACTGTGTATTTATATTTTAGTGTGTATTTACCAGTTTTATATATAATCATCTGTGCATTTAGGAAAAAATGTAGTCACAAACATAATTACAAATGTAGTTACAATGGGGTACTTTACACATTACACATTAAGTACATTGTAGTAATGCATAATTACACTGTTCTTATGAGTAACTACATATGTAGTTACTGTGTACCTACTATGTAAATACACTGTAACTACAAGACTTATTGTAAAGTGTTACCATCAAGTTTTATAATCTCACAATGAGATTGGTGTGTTGCACATTCAAGGAGCAAACTTCTGTGAGACCAAAAGCTGACATCACATATTGTAGCTGTATTTTGCGGTTGGTGGCTGGGTCAGTTTGGCCTAAGCCATAGTTATGTGTTTGTTATAATTTACACATGTGATTGCTAAAATGCCTCAAACAAAAGGCACTGTTTCATATATATTTATTTTTCCTGTGCTGGTTTGATTTCTTGCCACATGCAGTTTGAAAATGGGATGCTGTTTAATGGTTAACTTTCCAAGAGAACTCTTCAAGAATTTCATTAAATACATTAATCAAGAGCAGAGGTATCGATTCAGGTTCCCTATTGAGATAAAATCAATAACCTTCACATCTTCAGCAGAATTCCCCTGGAATCATAATATCAGTCAAGTGGATTGAGCTGCATATTTATTTTCAAAGCAATAAAGACATAAGCCTCGCAAGCTACATGTATGGGAAAGATATGAAAGATATAGAGATTAGAAAAAAAGCAGATAAAAGTGATTTATCTTCTGAACATCATGACATTAAAGTAAACGTCAGATGAAATCTAAATATAAATATGGTTTTGTATGCTGTATATCGATACTGCATATGTAATGTTTCCTTTAGGGGTTTTACAGAATAGATTTCCCATATGAAAGTTTACCACAGTACATTTAAACAAGTCGTTTTTCCATGGTTTAAGCATGGTTATGCCATGCATGTACATTAATTTATTGATGATTTGGTTAATCATTTACTATATGCTATATACTATATACCATATTTTTCCACTTTGGTTTTGTACACGTTTCTGTGGTTTGACCATGGCAACCTTTTTTCAGTGTTCCTCTGGAGTGATGCTGAGTTCTTGAGCTGAATTCTGACTCCATCTTAAATTTGCACTTCACTTCTGACTTGAGGAATTCATAATTCTGTGGCCTGGGGTTCAATCTACATCCACCTCCAAATAGGTTGACCAGCGTGGGGATTCATGACAACTACCTCAATGGATTGGCAGTGGCTGACGACCATGACGATAATGACATTTGCTCCTAATTTACAATCGCAAGGTTAGAGGAGAAAGTGGCATGCGCACATTTAGAAACCTTGATGACAACAGGAAAGGAATCATGTTTTTAAAGCTAGACTGAGATGAGTTAGAAGCTCACAAAAGCCAGTATCCTTCAAGGTACTCATTATGTGTAAGAAACGTCATGAATGCCTGATGCTCTGCTCCGTGCCTAATACAAACCTTAACTCTACCCAGTGGGGTTATTTTTAATTAGAATACAAAAAAATTCTCCCCCTTGTCCTTGATTATTCCTCATCTCATCTGGCTTGCTATTTTGCTGTACACCAAATAACTTAAGGGCATTCCCTTCGGTGTAAAAATATAAATTACGATTACTTTCACCTGAATTCTCGTACTTTACCCATTTCAGAAAGGAGAACTGAATTTGTCTGTATCTTGTGGCCCATGGCTTGGTGTATTGAAAAGCCTTGCATGACCTCTTTAGCTGGCATGATAAACACAAAAGCCAAAGGAGTGAATGCCAGTGGGCAGTTCAGGTGGCACTTGCGACCTTCCTTCTCGATAAGGCTGCAAGTCAGAGGCAGGGGACAAAATGACAGAAGAGAAACACAACTGTGTAATGTAAGATACCCATTCTATGCTTATGCATTTGATTAATAGTTGGAAGTCTATTCCAACTTCCACAACCTGTTTTTTTACACGCCCTGCCACGAAGTGTATTTACAGAGCACCTGGTTAATATCCATCATAAACTGCAAATCTAATTCAACCTTGGAGAACAATGAAATGGAAGATTTTAAATCCACTCGGTGCTGAGGTACTTAATGATAGATTACTCTTGCGTTAAACATCAAATACCAAATAATGCTGACTTTGGTATTAAAGCTTTTAAAAATGCCTCCTGCCTGTATGATGAATTTTGTTGTTTTTCTAACACTTTCCCCCAATAAGAGGAGTCAAGTCACAAGCACATGAAATCCGCTATGAAAAATAAATGTGGCCATATTATGAAATCTCCAGAAAATATATATCGAACACGTTTTAATACGTTTGCGCAAAATATATAATTGCCTCAAATATATTTGAATATGTGTTGATATAGTGTACAATTATCAGTGTTTCCTTAGGGTGCACTAGGTTAAAAGTACTTCCCCTGCAAATAATACACAGGGAAACAGAAGCATGCATATTGACCTCAATTACTGCAGAAGTCCATTGTATCTTTGCTTCACTGTTTAACTGATTGCATTATGTGTCAGCCATATCCTGAAATAATCATAATAAAATGTAAGTGAATTCTAGTAACAGGAGCTTTAACAGTTAATATAAGCTTTGTTGCTGTTTTTCAAACCCCTCAAATAATTATTCTGTCTCAGATGTGATGAATTTAGTTTATTCACATATTTGTCATTGAAAGCTCAATATGAACAAGTTCCTATTGTCTACAAAGCTTTATTGTATATATGTTTGTGGCCGCTTTAGGTGACCATGCCTTATTGCATTTTTTTTTTACTAGAAGAGTCACTGTCATGTTTTGGAAATGGCACAGAGATTAAGTGGCAGTATTCAGCTATGAGCAATTAAAATGATCTGTTGTCACACAGATTGCTCCAGATGGCTTTTTATCTAGTTATAATGCCATTATGAATGATGTCACAACATGATTAAGGGCATTTACTGGCAGAGCTTCTCAGACATTATTACTTCATTAAAACACACACACACACACACACACACACACACACACACACACACACACACACACACACACACAAACAAATATATGACAAATGTGGAAGTTAACTATTTATTAAAGAAAGAAAGAAAGAAAGAAAGAAAGAAAAAGAAACAAACAATATTAGTTAAATTATTGTGGTTGATGTATCATGTTAATATATTTTCTACTCAGCGTAGTTTCTTTTTTCCTTTTTGTTTTGTTTTATTGTAAGTGAATTGGAATAGATTGTATAGTTTGTTTGTTTCAATTTAGATGCAGTGGAGTGTTGTAATTCTAATCTGAGAAGCAGTTTGTGCACTGACAAAACAGAAAGGAAATGATGTATTGATGAACTGGAAATCATAAACCTCTATGTCCTTCTTGTGACAGGGCATTTCGTTTGAACTGTTGTATTGAATTTTTGTCATGTGTGGTAGTGAGTATGCATGATTGTATTTCTCAGAAGTATCACATTGTAATTATTACCACAATCTGCAAAACAGAATCTCATTTTGGAATAAGAATTTGACTGGTCATGAGTCACATTTTGTAAAAACAAAAGGTTAAATAATGAAACTCTTAGCATGTTACAAGGGGTAATTATGGAGGGGGGGTGGAACTCCACAAATTAAGTAAACACCAAGTTTTACTGTTCCCAAAATGAAGAAAACACTGCATGATTCAGAATTGCATCTTTATGTATTGTCTTCCAACAGAAAGCTGATACATCACATCAATTCATGGTAGAAAGCCAACAAATTATAGGTTTTCTAAATATGCAGATTAATTGTGAGTCCAATTTTTCCCCGTTCTCTAACAGTGTGTTTAGAACATTTTTTGGTTTGTTTGTTTGTTTAAATGTTGCACTTTAAAGATAAACTAAAAGTCCTTCAAACTGAGTTAATCTTATTATGAATACACACAGACTGCTATTCCCATGGGGGTTACCTTTATTTGGGACAGATAATTATGCAGCCTATTGAGGATGTCAATAGCTGGCTACTTTCTTTTTTCTCTTCTATTGGTTGCAGTTTTTTCCTTCCTACATTTGCAGTTTGCTTGGATTGGATTTGTTTCAGTTAACCTTCACTCAAAAACCTTGCTAGGTCCTAAATACTGGAATTAAGCCCCTGCAATTGGGTATGTATTCAGGCATTCACAAAATAATTCCTCTTCATTCCTTGCATTTGGAGACACATTAAGTCCCTCCACCCCTCTCTCAAAAAAAAAAAAAATGAAATAACCAGCCTGGCGAAAAATGAACCTTTTCTTTGCTCTGCACTGTATCTCTGAATGGCTTTATTGAGCTTTATTGTTAATATGACCTATGATGCCTATTCAACTGTAAAAACCTCTTCTCTACGGCCCCTGTTCTTCTCAACGTATTAGCCTTGTGCATCAGCCCATGGAGCTTCTTAATAGAGTTCAGGGTGTTGGCGAGGAGCATCATGGTATGACACACACACACAAGAAAAGACACCTATCTGCTCCAATCTTGACAAAGTCAATTGCTCTGTCTTCTTAGACCCGGGATCGATTGCACTAACAAGATCAAAAATACAGGATCAAATTTGGGCTCACTGAAGCCGGAGCAGAAGAAGGCACTTTATGAAGCAGATCAGGAACAAACTCAAGTTATCCGATTTTTTTTGCCAATCCTTGAGCAGCATGTGTGCTAATTTACGACCTATAGCGTATTTCACAGGACAATTTCCTTTGCTCTTACCAACTGATATTGGAACAGGAATGCAGGATTATAGAAGAGGAGGTGAGCTGTGATAGTCAAATCAAAAGGTTATCATATTTATGTTAAGGGGTTATTTATTTATTTATTTATTCATTCATTCGCATCATTGCTTCGTTGTGGAGTATTTATGTTGTTCCCATTCATTTAAAACTGTCAACAATAATTTCGGACATTTCCTTCTCCTTTAACCACAGAAAACCATTCTGTGCAACCATTTAAAGAGGCTTATAAAAGTATACTGCGGTATAGCGTGGTCAAACAACGGTTCAGTAGACGTGTTACGAAAATGCAATTTCATCTTATGTGCAGCCTGTCATAGCTGAGTATCTCAGAATGCTTTTTAGTGAAAATGAAAAGGGCTCAAATGAATCCTACGAGTGATTCAAGTTTTCGAAGTTAAAAAAAAAGGGAAAAAGTTCTCGGTTTAGATTAAAACTGAGCTGAAAGTAGCATAGCTATTATTTTCAGGAATTGAGTACAAATATGATTCCGCAAGCAGACTTTAAGTAAGCCCTGAAACGAACACTTACAGAATAGAGAAACATGGCGACCTTCCCCAAAAGACCCCAGGTTTGTCAGGAAATCAGTGGAGGAGAAACCTGTGTGGAATAATGAGGTCAAACACATCTATTATTTTTTCTTTTTAGATTTTTTTTTTTTTGTTGGCTTTGAAAATAGGATTTGGCTGTCTAATCAAATCGGAGGAGATATGTTCCTTCATGTATGTTTTCTTTATACAATTCGTATTATTTTTATTTATGTGTGGGTTGTATCGATAAAGTGGAACCTGAAATGAAAACAAAATTGAAAAAAAAAGCGAAAGGAACTGATGAATGCAGTTTTCCAGCATCGCAGTTTGCCCAGAATCCATTAAACCTAAATAAATAAATAAATAATTACATTAAAAAAATCAATAATAACAGTCAATGACTATATAGATACATTGGGAGTATAATAGAAATATTCAGTTAATTTCAGACCCATATTTCAGTTTACCTGCCGAACACGGTTTGCATAGTTATTGTGATAACTGAAGGATATTGCTGCTATTGTATTATATAATGTGGATATAGAGATACTTAATTGCGGATGCACTAAGAAAATACTTTCTCTTGTTATAAAATTATTGGATGGAAACACACTAATCAAAATGATATCTACAAAACAGGTACGTCCTTATCTGTAAAGAGGCCCATTGTTTCCCAGAATGCCTTACTACCAATGCTGCAGTGTTGTCTGTGTCTTGTTTCACTTTTTTATTGTACCTATAAACTACATTCATATTTCGCCTTCATGTTTTATTAACATCTAGTATATCATACATCAAAACTTGCAACGTTTTGTGTCAGAATCTCATTTTTGACTTATGTGGCAGGGCATTTCTGGCATAAATAAGCACTGAACAACTTTGACAGATTGTTACCTTTTGTGTAAAGCTATAAAAAGTCACCAACAGGCCCGGCTACAGTAATGCCAAACAATTATTTCAAGGCTGGCAGAAAAGACTGAGAACATTCCCACTTTTCCACAGAAGTCCTATTGATCTCTTTCTTCTCTTTTAAACATCATCAACAATTATGCTATTGAAGGTTTTAGGAGTGACCGAAATTATGGATAATGCATGGGCTGTCAAAGAAACATGCAACAGTTATTGATTTATTCTTGATACACTGAAACACACATTGCTGATGCTAATCAAGGTTCATAGGCAAAGGCAGAGTGTTGCAGACATCACTGTCAGGATGCAACAGTGGAGAAATCTAATCCTAGCATTCTTCTGAAAAAAGTACCAATGTCTGAAGGTGCAGCAGACTGTAGACATGTTTTGTTAAGACAAGGTCAATTCCTGTCAGAGATCCCTTAAATTGCACTTCAGTTGAAAGCTGTAAAATCTTCCAATAGAACTGGAGGCTGTGTGCAGGATTTTCACCATTACCAGCCTGTAGCCCAATGGCTTGGGTAAACATAGCATGTGTCCCAGGAGACCACAGAACAATTTGTTTTAGACTGCCATCTTGCCTGTCTGAGTTCTGCTTCCATTTACCACAAATTCTGACCTAGTTCGTGTGCTTTTCTTTTGTCTAATAATCAAGTAAGATACATTATATTATCCCATTAACTGTATTGAACATCTGAATATCATGTTTCAATTCCTAATAACAAAGTATATCCACACATCCACTTATTCTCATTGATATATCTCTAACAATAGAAATGGCTCATAAATGCTGTTCTGGCCAATCTTCTTAAATAAATTTGAAGACTTTGAAGCAAATTGTTGCTTCTCCAAAATCCATGAAACTTTGTGCCGGAGAGAGAACACTCTTTCCTTGTTGTGTTTAAGGGTATTTGAAACAGAAATGCACCATGAAGGCAATTGTTTTAAACCCCTATCTTAACCTCACCTCAGGAAATTCCCATTTATATATGTTGGATTATTGGCCCTATCTCTTTATAGCAGCTGTTCTAAGTAGCTTAGAAAATCTCGTCAGTTTCAGCCCCAATTAGAAAAGAAACATATTTTTCTACCGGCTAGTTAATTTAAGTGTCATATATTATGGGCTTGACTGACAGTCAAGGCATTCAGAAAATAATGTTTGTAAAACAGCTTGTCAGCAGTTTTCTATGGTTGGGAGACATTTGAATAAAATACAGAAATAATATCAAATATTTTGTGAAACACATAGAAGTGCAACTTTTGCATTTCATTGTTTTGTTGTTATGTTATGCTTAGAGATAAGACTGTGTAAGATATGATATGATAAAGTTGAATGTGGTAATTATACACAATTCTTTGACAAACAAAACATGCTATAATCATTTAGTAACCTTATTTATTTTATATTATGGTTGTTGTATTGTTTTATGAAGTTGAAACCTTTTCTTCAGTTTTACAATTGCCTTTGACAATTCAGGTTACACCATATTTTATTTAAAATATAGTTCTATTATGTTTTTCATATTCCATTTCTCAATTAAAATTTCTTCATGGGTTGGAACCATTTAAAGTTTTATTATTTTTGAATTACACAGATATAAAATAATGTATACAATTTTTTCAGCATTATCATATTACACCAATGTAATTCTTTATTACCAGGTTATAAACATACAAAAATTCAGCATTGTCATATTACATCAATGTCATTAGTTATTGCCATATTATTAAATCGCTGAAACAGTTCAACTGTAATCTGAGTTCCTTGCTTTGTGATATTATTATATAAACTGGGTCTTTCACTACACAGTAATGGAATAATGTGCCTCGAAGGGACATACCTTTGCAAGGTATATTATCCACTAAAGTGTTGCCCATGTTAAACTATGCTACAACACTCTGATTACTAAGCAGTCAACTGACCCTGCATTTCAGGAGATCATTCTGGTCCATCATTCACCTCAGTCTTCAGTTCTGATTAAGATTATTTTATTCCTCTCATGGTTGAATTTCTCTGGGAAGGAGGATATTGATTACTGGGAACGAAGACTGAAACTGATCATGGCGTTCATGACAGGACTTGTGTGGTGCTTGCGAGTAATTTAATATCTTTCATGCATGTTTTTCAGTAAAAGGAAATATTGAATTATTTGTCATTGTGGCTTAACAATGAACTGCCTTTTCTTAGTGTGTGTGGCTGTATGTGTATATGTATGTATATATAAATATATATATACCGCAATCAGATTTTTAAAATAATGACGTTAGCTCAGAAACAACTGTCAGCTACCATATTTGTATTACTTTTTATACTTTAGGTGGTTTTGGATGGAATGAATGAAGTGATTGCATATTTAAAAACAACTGCTGTGATTTTACATCTCTACAAACTGCGATTTGTGCCAGATATTTTTTGTATTTCTCCACAGTGAGGATGAAGGCTACTGGAATCACATCATGGAGAGAAATATATTGATTTTAGCTGCTAGAAGATCACAAGTGCTCCTCACTATCTTCACATATGCTGGGCCCAGGCTGCTGTATTAGATTATTTGTTCTCAGTGAACTTCTCTTATTGATTAATATTCTCTATAGCTTTCTGAATCGGCTTTCACAGAGTCCATTCCTCTGAGGCACACTATTGTCTGAAATTAAAAAGTTTTGAAAGCACAGTCAATTTTGCCTGGCAGCTTACATAAGTGTTAATTTGAGCTATTTTAAAGCAACATTATCGAAGTGAAGATTTGATTTGGTCCAGGTGTAGATTGATGCACTGTGCCCTGGTGATGGGATTAGGATTTCATTCTTATTCAAACTAACTATCTTGCGTCTGGTGCCACGGAAAAAAATAAAAAATATCAACACCGAGACTTCAAAGCAGCTCCTTTCCCCTCAGTGCTGAAGACAGCAGAGCCCTGACTGATTTCCCTGCTCCAGCCATTGCCTGGCTTTTGTAGCAGCTGATTGCAATTTAATTAACTCATAATTAAGCCTCAAGATTGTGCCTTTACTGCTTCTGCGTTTGTTTTATTTGCCGAGATTAATAAAAGTTGTCTCCAAACAGAAAGTATTTATTTTCATGTACTGATAACGTCCTCCCCAGTAATGGAACAAAGCAAAAACGGGAATATATTTCATTTTGTTTCATTATCACCAGACAATATATTAATTACAAGAACAGACGTTGCATAATAATTCTAGTTGTAACTTACAAGGTAGGACAACAGTAGAGGAGAGAGGAGAGAGGACAGAAATAAACAGTTGCAGGAATAGTTCTAATGGAAAATGATGATACTAATAACAATAAATCTTTGCCACCACAGTGGGCATATTTTTATGTAATCCATTCTTTACATATTCTAATTCCTGCCATTTGACCTCTCAGGAAAATAACAGTTTTAAAAACTCATGAGATATGTGAGAACGGTTCATTGTGATTCCAGCATTCACAAAACACATCACAACTGCTACTTACAGCTTGAAATCTACATATGGGGAATTTAAATAAGATTGGACTCCTTACAGACTATGCTTGGGCACAAGAATGTTTTTTTTCCAAGAGAGTTTTTAAACACACAAACAGTTGACTTTTTTTAAAGCAATTTATTTCACTGCTAAAGCAATTAAATAAAAATAAAGCGAATAGGCCAGACTGCTCACTTGGAATCCATTTAGAATCCTGTCTTAATGTTTCTTTCCAAGATTAATTATAGGTGTGTGTGTTTGCTTGCTGGCACACACAAATCAATGGAAGGCCGTTAAAGGTATTATATAACTTAATAAAAGGAAATGAAAAGGGGCAGTGCATGCTGGTAACAAGAACATATTCAAGATGTGACCCAGATTCCTTATGTAGAGTAAAGTGAAAAGTAACATTTCTAAATGTGGCTACACATAAGTGATGTCTTCAGCTCTGGAGGGGGTCCTCAAAACTGAAGTGGGTGCTTCCTCTTATCTTATTTCAAGGCAGAGTGAGAAATAAATAATGCATTTGCTCACATTGTAGCTCAAAGGACTTTTAGGGATAAGTTGTGGTTGTCTGCTTGTGTGGATTTCATTATATTATAAGGCAGTCTGTTTTATATGTACAACTTTCTGTTACAATTGAAGTAGGAGGTAATTTTTATTGGAATGTCACTTGGTGTTTACTCTCTGGTCTTCTGTGGGAATTACCCTTGAGTCACCCTTCAGTCTATTTCGTTTTCCTTAAAGATTCTGCAGTTGAGCTATCTGCATATCACGAGTTTGGCCAACCAACTTATGGCTTGAGTGGTAAATAGAGTTTATTTTGGCCTAGACACGCTTGACTAAGGGGATGATGACCTGGCCATGAGAACTAGACCTTCGGGACCCCCTCTACCAGGTGGAATGAGCCAAAGAGCTGCTGCAAAGGCAGTTTTGGGGTGGAGGAGGAATGCAAAGCAACAGACCCTTGGAATGTGGGTTTGAATGGTACATTGGGGTCAAACATATTGAATTCATACTTGAGTTCTGGACAACTGCAAAGTGAAATAACTGATTTGTCACCCCTTTGCAAAAACAGTACAGTGATAAACCTCCAGTGTCCAGGGACCTGGTCTTTTGGTGTAGCTTTATCGCTCTACTAGGTGGAGCTGCTGTGGTGCGGAGCGCTCAGAGCACCATCTGTGTGGACCGGATGCAATCCCTCATATCTGCAACCTTCAATTTACAGGCATCAAAGAGCCTTGCTCCACCTACTGGGGTAGTGTCTAACAGGGAATTAGATAGGATGTTTTTTTCATCCTCGTGTAGGATCTGGTGTAAGTCTACTTGAGCTGACAGCCCTGCAGTAATTATAAATCGCATGCTTATGAACACATGCTAAAATATGGGTGCAATACAGGAGGTGAGAAAGGAAGGCTGATTCAGGGCAATGGGAGAATTTGCATTGCTGCTGAAAGTTGACAGAAACAAAGGCGAGGAGAGTGAGATAATAAACAAAGTTAATGAACCATGAAAAGTCATTCTTATGAGCCAATTTCCTCCTGGATAGTGAGAAGAGGGCAGTTGGAAGAAAATCTGATAAAGGAGGATGATAATTAAGTGATTTGAGAAGGACTAAATACATGTGCAATGCTTGGGATAGGGCAGGTGCCTAAGGCTCCCGTTCTCTGTAAGATTCAATCTTTATAAAAAAGCCTGCTGTAGGTTAACAGGATAATTCTAGGGTATTTTATCGTGGTAATTAGAGAACAGTGTTTTATTGCCTGCCTTTATCTGGTTGGTGTACACAAATCGGCTTGCAGCAGAACTGTCTAGGAGGCACATCCTCTGTGAAAAAAAATATCTATTTTGGAGATGGAGCTCAGTTACTGTGCCAGAATGAGTATTTGGCTAAAGAGCAAGGCACAGAATTAAGCCAATGTTTTAGATGCCTTCATATTTCAGCTGTGATGTGAAAAGACAAAGAATGAGGCAATGATATTTATCTATGGTACAGAGGAATCGGAGCAATATCTGGAACATTAAAAGTGCAGTGTTAATGCTACTCATACTCAGCACAAGAATGACAGCTTTATAGTATACCACCATGTGTAAGCAAAATCTTTTTTTTTTTTTTGCACTGATCTCATCGTTTTTTGTTGATTTGATGAGCAACCCTGGCACTATGTGTGTGCCCTCTGAAACCAAACGGGACTTACAGTGCCATGTGTGAAGGGAAACATTGCTGCGTTGTCAGAAAAACAAACCAGCAAAGCAACAGACAAACAAGCAAACATCAACAGCCTTTACCACTGTCTAGCACAAAGTTATACCTCTCCGCGTGACTCGGTGCCAGGCTGATCTGTGATATTTGCAGCATTTACACTACTGCAAGTCCCTTTGAGTATCTGCTGTAGAGATCATCTCCGTATTACAGTGGGATTTCTAATAAGGCAAGGATAGAGTAGTATAAGCTCAGCTCCCAATATGGAGTGACCAATTACACACCTAGGGTTTTGTGTTGTTTATGGTATGTGTGTGCTCCTTTAAATAGTCAATAACCTGGTGCTGAAAAAGAATAGCATTACTACAGCTGTATACATTAGTCTTTGTTGATCACACCCTGGGTTTTTAAATGTATTTCAATTCAACAATGAATTTGGAGGTCGACTACTATCTACCATTGTGTTCGATTTGTGTGAGGCCAGATTGGAGCCTCAAGGACTCCTCCCCAGCTCCCATAGGATCGGACTCCCTTGAAAACTCCTTAGAACAGAATCAAATTAGGCTTTGAACTAGTTAGCCAGCTGGATGTGAATATAGAATAGAAATACCATTAATTTTTGACATTCCCACATTCTGATTGTGAACATGTGCGTGCCCAAAGAAAGGATATTGCACACAATGCGTTTCAAGTAGGAGAAAAGGTGTCTTGCTTACTTATATTTTACAGGTGCTGTTGACGAACAGGTTTGTGAGAAATATGACAGGAATTTGTGTGAACTGTATTCCATCTGTGTGTACAAATGGCAATGCAGCATCATGTCCTTAAGTAGAGGTCTGCAATCACCAGGGAAAAGGCTTTGTCACATAACGTGAGATTATACATCTGTCTTTTCAGGCACTGTTGGGAAACCAGAACTTACATTTTGCACTTGTTTCTGGGTACTGATTTCTCTGTTTCTGTTGCTCTGGTAGTTCTATATTTGTATTGTATGTATGGGATCTACTCTTAAAGATCATTTTTTGAAACATCACTGTATTTCCTGGACAATGAAAAGGCAAACTGTAAAGGAACATTTGTACGGAAATATTAAAGTTTTCTTTTCATAAAATTCATCAGCATATAACAAACTATGTTCAAGCTACCTTGATACAATAATATACATCAATATGTGTCTGGAGATATATCTCTGGTACTGTGGCTGAAGACCCTTAAATAGATCTTGATGAACAAAAACTACTCAGATGTACAGATACATTGTTAAATGTCAATCAGCAGTTGAAAGCTAGTTTAGAGATAAGTGGAGTATTGAGTTGCATTCTTTGCAATCAGCGCTTTAATACTGAATCTCTTGTCAAGGTACATTTTGCGCAAATAATGAAAAAGGTAATTCATTAAATTCATTCAGATTGATTTTGTAATTGGAAGCTTAAAAATGTTGGGCCAGGCTCAAGTGTTGACTGTAGTAGAAAGCTTTCATTAGATTCCTGTAAACGAAAAAAGAAGTCAAAAAAGCAAAAGCATAAGTGACAGAATACCTCAAATCATAATCTCAATATTAATAATAACCATTGTTACCAATATCAGCATTATTATAGTTTTGTATTGAACAGACTTAAATGTGGTTTTTTTCCTGTAAGTAGAATTTTAAAAACACATTATTCCCAATAGTACATTTAAATTTTGCTTGCTCCGAAACACCATAAGGATGTCCCACTATTACCGAAAATGATCTCACAGCTCATACTGAATGATGTACCGGATTTAAATCTTAATAAATGTAGAATAACTTTAATGAGGAGGATTAAGTTTGCTCTCAGCAGATGTAAAAGTGTCTCATTTTGCTGGTATGTATTCCCATCACATCCTTTTTTGTATTTCCTGAGAAATATATATACGGTATATATATATATTTTATTAAACAATTGATAATTAGTTCTAGGCGGTTTTAAACTGAAGTTCGGGAGCCCCAATGTCACGCCTGACTTCCACTTTCCCAGTCACTGTTCCCTTAGTGAAGCGAGTCTAGGCCAAAATACACACTAATTACTTACTACATCCATCTGTTGGGGATACTGGATACTGAAATGTTTAAGAACCATTTGAAATTGCAGTAAACATTCCTCTGTGTGTGATCCAGAGGGCTATGTTGAATCAATTCTGTTGCACATTTAATTATTACTATGTTATTATCATTATCATTTTTTAAGCATATATACGTTTACCCAGCTTGATGCTAGTATGCTTTCCTTCTCTGCATATGAAAATAACCCCCTGTATTATTCTGTGGCGGAGCAGCACAGGAGATGTTGAGACCTAAATCCACTTTGCCGCCCCGGGATCAATGGAGATATAAATTCTGCTTTACATAAACTCTCCTTGCTCAATCCAATATTCTTCCTAAGGAATTATATACATCCCCAAAGATAACTGATGCATGCAGCCCAGCATGTTTTGTACAATCTGGCAGGATTTCCATGAACAAAGACCTCTTGCACGCCCTGATGTAATTTGTGTGAAAGGCTACGGCTTTTTGCAGAATTTACATTAAATGACTAATGGCCATGGGTGTTAATGCCGGCTCTGATAAATGTTGCTCAAGTCTATATGTGACTGGCTCCTTTATTTAATTGCAAACTGGGTCAATTCCATGTATCTGCTTCTAGGGCACTTTCACTTTGCATTATTACAAAAGGTTAAATTGCAGTATACTAGTCCAATGTAAACAATATTGTGCAGCAAAGATCTGTCGTCCAAGATTCAAATTACAAGAACGGAACATGTATATATTTTGCAAATATAATACACAAATATCTCCTTATGTAAAATTACCTTTTAAATCATATTCCTTTTGGTTTTCATATTAGATTTAGTAAATCACGAATGGGTTATTGATTGAATTCAGAACTAGCATTGTTTTTTTTTCAAATCTGAAATGCACAAGTGTCCTAACCTTCACGGTTTAATGCATATCCTTATGCCATGGTGTCATTAATCTAGGCCTTTTTATATATTCCCTTTCATAGGATAATATTCAAAGTCAGTGTCTCCCTTTTCAGAAGTCACACCTACTTAATGTACAATTTTGCAAAACCCCTTCCACACACCGCCCCCATTATCAACCTTAAACAAAACATACTTTCAATGAGAAACCGATCTTATCCTGATGCACAAAATGGTGTAATTGTAGTAGGAATCATTTGTTTTAATGTTTAATTTTCCTCATGGATATATATTCTACAATTGTGTGGCACACGTGTTCATGCCAGAAGGTACATCGATTGGGAAGCTACAGAACTAGTCAAAATCATACGGTCAGCGGGAAAATTTTAAGACACTCCACTCAGAAAGTCAGGCTTTACATAACCATTGCTAAAGTGTACACTATTAACCGTGATGAAGTGGATTGTGCATATCAGAACTGAATTTAAAACTCTGTACATTTTACTGGCATTTACCACAATTACTCCAATGAAACAGTTCTCCAGGATTGCGTAGTTGTTTCCATGGCTCCAAAGAAGGACATACACTGTAATGATCCTGTATCCATAGTTACATTTCACAAGGTAAGGTTCTGTGTTTAGGATATTTGCAAAGATGTATAATTTGGTAGATAAAACTGGTAGCTAAACAAACAAAAATGTCTGAGGCAGGAAGAGGAAAACAGCCAAATTAACAGACAGACTAAACCCTGAAGACTGAGTACAAAAGAATGGGATAATAGTGTTAAATGTTAAATTGAAAACCAATTAACAAGGTTTTCCAGCACCTAGAATAAAGTTGATATAGGTACTGTAACCAATGCAGAATATTTCTTCTGTCACATGTACTCTTCCCTAGAGAAGATAGAAATGTAAAGGTTGAAGGATTTAGGAATGCTTTGATCAGTGTAAAAAAATCCTGGTGGTCACAAAGATGAAAAATAAATGGAGTCTCTATTGAAAGTAGCCCCCATGGGCCCCAAATTTCCCAAGACTTCGTCACTGTTCAAATGTGGAACCTCCCCCACCACCACATACCAGAATATGTATGTATAAACAGGCACAACAGAGACACTCGCCACATGTTCATGGATTTGAACAGAAGTTTCCCCTTTGGCTATCTTTTGATTACAGTTGTGCATGAAGCTCAAACCTCGGCCTGAACTCCTGAATACACCTCTTCTATTCCAGTGAAAGTGAGTAGGATCTATTCATATCACTCGATTTTTTTTGTATTGTTTTGCCTTTGTTGTTGTTGTTTTTGTTGTTGTTGGCAGTTGACAACATTGATCTTTTGGCTGATCAGATCAGTTGGTTGAGTTGCTAGATGTGTGCATTCAAAACTGTGTGAGGTAATTTACCAGTTTCTTCTTGGCATTGGATGTAAATATCTTCCGCTAAGAACATAAATGTCATAATTTACCTTAATGTTTTCCCCGTGTTGCTATTTGTCAAACACTTTTCATGAAATTTGGAAATTAACCAAACATGAAACACTTGGATAAGAATAAAGCATTCAACAAAAATGTCCAACCAACACTCAGTTGCATACAATTGAGCTAGGTATGGTATGAGCACTGTATTATAATAAGAAAACCAGAAGCCTATAAATTATTATTATTGCATTGATTATTATTCATGGAAGCGTATAATCGTGTCATAAGACAATTTGTCATGGTCTTTTTTAAGAATGGCTTATACAGTTAAGAAAAAAAGTGTAACCTTGTCTGTCTTTGAAAATGAAATGGAAGGCATTTGACTATCAACATTCCCAATCAAAATGTCTTCCCTTCAGTGGGATACTTGACCTGTGTGCCAGGTAACTTGCTTTGTAATACTGTCCACCAGTACATAAATACAATCTGTGTTGGTGCTGTTGGCGAACCGCTTTGATCTCAAACAGGCCAACACGTTCGCCCCTATCGCCTTTTCCAGTGCTGAAGGCTTTTAAGGTTTGTGATAAATCCAATCAAAGGTTTTAAGTTGGGTATTATTCTGCCACCCACAAAATTCCCTTCCAAGATGAATAAAGTACTCAGAGTCGCCGGAAATATTTTAATAAGGGATATAGTTTACCTTTTCTTCCCAGATTTGTGTGTCTGCTCAGATATGAAATTGTATTCACTATTTGGGGATATTCGCGCCTGAGAGGCTGAAATTATATTGTTATTCTTAAAATATCGACTTTGTAGAAGCACGATATTTCCTTTTCATATTTACATAAATGTGAGCCATAGAGTGCCATTTGAGGAGGTCTTTGTGTGGTGTTCTTGGCTCAAGAGTCAGGCTGAATGGTCTTAAATTGTTCCCGAATTATTATGTTTTTCTATGCCAGAGTGTTTAGGTAGAGAAAAAAAACATGTAGCATTGTGTCATCTCAGTTTAAGTCAGAGAATGAATGTGTATCACCTTTCTTTAGGCGAGTGATCCAGTAGTAATTCTATCATGCTTATGTCAAAGACTATCTCTTCAAGCTTAAAATGTGTTCTGCAGGAAGAAAATACCGACTGAAGCATTTTCACCCTGCATCGTTGAGGATACAGAAAATACATAGGCTCCAGAGGAAGTCAAATATATTTAGATTTCTGATTTTCCTTTATGTTTTTCTTTCTCTTTCTTTTAGCGTAACCTGTCATTTTGTTTGAATGATCTGTTCTCCGGTGACATTGTTAACAAAACACTTTCTTCATAGAGTCTTTTGAAAGAAATTGCATCTTTCTGCAGCTGATGTGTGTGTATACATGCCCTTTACACTTCAAATCTTTATATAGATTTACATTGTCATGTTTGAACCTTCCCCGGAATGCAGAACGTACTTTGGTTTTGGGGTAGGCTTCAAGAAATAAAATATGTTTTCTGGCCTTGAAAGCAGAGGAAGGCAGGATGCATGTAGGCAGTTGTCCCCAGTGACAATGTGAATGCTATATTCTTTTAGAATAATTCCCAACCACACGTTCTTCGCAATAGTTTCAGGTTGCCACTTTTAGCAGAGGCTATTGTGTATTCAATAAGAGTGCAATACTTAACATATATAATGTGAATGCAAGACTTCTGCAGAAACTGAAATTTCCATCTCTGTTATGTAAGCGGTACAGTGTGATATCTCTAAATCTCAAGCCAAAAGAGTACAAGTGAAAAATGTGGGTGGAACACATCCAGATATTAAAATATTTGGAATATTGCGCCTTGACTTTGGGATTGTGAGTGTGAAGAATATTGACAACAGAATAAATTGCTGTACCTGTTTTGCAGCCTTTCACATCACTTTGGGGAATGGAAGGTGTCAATGTTATGTGTCATCCAAGTATCGAGCATTATAAACCGAGGACATTGTTTGACTAGTTTAGAGAGTCCATTAATTATTTATCTACCAACGATGCAGTGGGTACAGTGTGACCTTCAAAAATTATATTAATTTTAATGTGCTTACTTGACTTTGAGGGTGAAACAACAAGAACTTCTTGAAGTTGGACTATATGTGCATTATTGATAGGAGTGACTAAAGCACGAAGAAGAAAAAATATGCCCGTATATCACAAGAAATTAATCACAAGGAAACTATACACAACAGATATGTACATAAATGGTTGGATTAACAAAAACACTCCCTGTAAATGAGTGCATCCCTATATTTCTCTCTGTTACTGTGCTCTAAAAGTTACAACGTATGGATGTGTAGTATGGGTAAGTATGGGAATGAATAAACAGAATGTAAATGCTTATTATTTAAACACCTATCATAAACTGACACATTCAAATACTTGTTTTCTCTCTTTTGCACTGCGATGGGTAGCAGGTTTTACAGTTGCTGAGGTGTATCCATACAGGATCACAGCTCCCTCTTCAGCTAGTCTTAGCACATACTCAACATCTCAAAATGCTGATTAAAAAAAGGTGTGTCTGACAACCTAATTTTTCCCCCAGCTTTTAACCTATAATATACTTTCTTCAGTAACTGTTCTGCTATTTCTTAGTAACCCTGGTGATCTCGACAAATTTGTGTTTGTAAATCATTTTAAACAAATATCATTTTCATAGGTACTGATTAAATCTGATCGTATTTCTGTTATGAATCATTGTTTAACTTGTATCTGTGTGTATCGTTTATCAATGGTGCAGCTCATTGTGATTGTAATTTTCTTTAAACAATAATACATTCCATTTTGTTGTGGGCTTCTCGGTTTAATTTTGATACTGTAGGATTTTCTGCCCAATAATTTGTGTGACCATGCAACTAAAGTCTAGCAACCCAACCCTTTTCTGTTTTTTTTTTTTTTTGCAAGCAGTTTGTCTTGGTACATCAGTTGAAAACCACTTGTTTTACTTTTAATCTTTAAAACAGAAGCTCTCCAATGAATCATTAACATTTACCAGCCCCATAACTTGACCATGGGCTGAAATACAAGAACAGATGTGATGCCCATTTTGCCAAGACAGGAGTGTTTGTTTTCATAATAGCCACCTTCATATTATTATTGTGTTTGTTTGTTTTTGTTTTGCCATAGACAATCCCATTACTAATGTGAAAAGCTTTAATTCGGACTCTGCAGAAAAACTAAATCCATATAGGAGGCCTCGATATTGTGTTAATTCTTTTCAGTGAATTTGAACCTATAGTCTTGTCCTTGGAGCATGTTGATCTGGCCCATATGCTGGAATTATAAGACATATGCAAATGAAAATGAATGTAAAATTAATCAAAATAAAGTGACACCCATTAGCAGGACAGGCTTACATGTGAAGCCTTCTCCTCTGTAGTCAAGGCCTGCTGCAAGGTTGAGGGAGGGGACTTGAGAAGGGGCTCCTGGTACAAAGGATTGTATTCCAACATCTGTGTTTATGTTCTGTAGATCTGTGTTGATAGACTGGTAGATTCGACATTTTATGATACAGTGTTTATATCTCTCTATCTATCTATCCATCTCTATCTCTCCATCTCCCTCTTTCTCACTGTCTATCTACCTATCTGTCAGCTTACATGGTCTAAATCTTGCTCATCAGTTTGGTGAAAATGTCACCACTTATTATAGGAGGCCGGAGCAGTGCAATATGCAGGAAAAGCCCGCGGTGAAGTACAGATGATGTCTCTCTTCTTTGCTGTGCTGGATTCTTCAGACTCCTGCCACACAGCATTAGGGCCAGTGATCGGCATGACTGTGTTCAAATGACTCTTGATTTTGATCAGAATGAGAGATGTGAGTACCTGTTGTCTAACACACAGGAAAGGTGTACGCTTTTGAATGAGATGATGGGTTTGGATTTGACTGCTTTTGCCTGATGAATCGTGAGATACTCTTGTATTTATTTGCTGTACCATGAAAGCAATAACACATTTACAGGTTTATAGTCACCTTCTAATCTATCAATGTGAGTCAACACTAAACCTTTTGTGTTGATCTCGGGGGAAGGATGTTTGCTAGACTGAAAAGGTTAAAAACCTGAAGTGAATTTTAAAACTGGGGATTTACACCACAAGGAGAGACAAAGATGTTGTCAAGAAAAGCAAGCTAGTTTGAAACGCAACAGCGGTATTAATAATATATAGACATATCAGACATATATACCCAATCAACTAACAAATTACAGTAGTGAAACTGGAATGCAAAACTGCAGAGCTAATACCTTAACTGCATATACGCCAGCGGTCAGAATTACGAGGATACCTGTAAATCCTCTGGAGAAAATAAAACTATACATAAACCACCAGCTAATGCAAAAGTTGATTATCCATTTCAATAGACAATATAATAGTGGATAGGTTTTACTGCCAATTTCCCTCAGTGTTTGCCATAAAATTCTTACCCCCTTACAAGACAGTGTACATTACCCTCACAGTCAGAAGGCTGCAGACTGATCTCAAAACCTGAATTGAGAGCCGTGTGGAACAACTGGGCGATTTAGTAAAAATAGAAAGGACATCTGTTAAGGAACAAAATCAATCTCTTCTTTTGCATCTCCTCAGGGAGGCCACATATGGGTGATCACGTTGTTTTCCAGGATTATAATAATAATAATCCAAAAACACACAGTCAGACAAAAACTAGATAATTAAATCAGAAAGAACAACAGGTTTTTAATTGTGTAAACTGGCTGCCCCGGGGGCTGCAACTTTTCGATGATCTTGGCGGCAGAGTGAACTGTCTATATATGCTCTCATGGAAAATCGGGACTGAAGGGGCCAAGTAAAAATCGAAACATACCTGCAGTGTGTGCTGCTTCAATGCCTAATAAACGAGGACATTTTAATTTGAAAAACTTGTGGTAAAATACCAGCAAAGTATCCTCGTGGCCTTTTATTCTCAGAAGGTTAATGAATACGTTCCTGTATAAATCAATACTTTATAACGATTCTTCCACGCATTTTATTTCAGTTCTCCAGATGTCTCCAAAAGTTCTGCTGCCAATGTGTGCTTAATGATGTTAACCCATAATATGTACTTTCTTGTAGTTAGATGAAGCCACTTCATATATACAGCTCTGGAAAAAATTAAGAGACCACTGCGAATTTTTCTTAAATCAGCATCTCTACATGTATGGCAGCCATTCCACTCCATTCATATGTCAGTAGTTTATAGAATAAAACAAAAATGTTAATTTTACCCAAACACATACCTATAAATAGTAAAACCAGAGAAACTGATAATTTTGCAGGGGTCTCTTAATTTTTTCCAGACCTGTATGTATTTTTGAAAAAACAAATCCACCCCTTCCCACAGAACAACAAATAATATACCTTCAGGTTAAAACACCTATACCTATATCACAGATATTCCTATTTTGCACCTTTCAAACAATCAGCTTTGAAAACAACAAGTCAGCATATGAGCAGAATATAGAGTGAAAGTCATCAGCTAGGCCTTATGTGTTCAAATAGTCTAGAGAGGCTCCATCATTTCGATATCTCTTTTAACGTAAAATGTGTAATTTTCTCAGAACCAAAGATGATTTAATAATACTGTACTAGAGTCCAATGTAATTGATACACACAACACTAACCTGCTATGTTAAAAGAATGGCTCAGAAATTAACTGAAATTAGCCGCACTCAGTAATCACTAAGTGCAGGTCAGAGCTGGCACTGTGGCTTTTAAAGGTAAAAAAGCTGATGGATGAATCCGTGACACATTCTTTAGAAGGCAGAGAGCTGTAAATGTGCTGCGGATGAATTCCGTAGTTGGGTTAGAGTAGCTGAGATGTATACACAGCACATGTTTACCCACAAGTCGTCTAAAGAGTGGGAACCAGTCCGCATACTGATGATTGTGCCATTCAAATGTGTGGTTCATTAAAGCAGATTGGAAATGTCATTTGGTGCCTCTTCCCAGCCTTATATTGAAGAATGAAAGCGCATTAATTCTGGATAGAGCTTGCCTTTGAATGGAAGCCAAAGACGCCTGACCCAGATCAGCCGTGATTAAATCATGGGTAGCAAGGTTCCGGGGAGAAGGTCACTGAGACAGCATTAGGACTAATTCGCCCAGCCTTTTCACTGAAGGAATAAAAGTCGTCTTTCATCTAACTAATTTTCTCCTTGTTCCATTCCCTAGATTGCCTTTTCGTGACTGATTATTTCACCCGGACGCCTCGGAAGCTGAATGCTTTCCGGTCATTTGCCAGCGTGGAGTTATTCCATTTTAATGTGCCTGATGACACCGTCGTGGCGGTCTGGAACCTCATCACGTTCAAAGAGCAAGGAGGCACGTTTGGAGACAGTTGCCCTGACCGCAATGTTACAGTGTGAGTGTGACCTTTTCCAGTGTGCTAAGGATGACTGAAGGGGGGAGAAAAAGTGCGCCAAAGTCACAAGCGAGCGAAACAGACATGTTTGTGTTGTGATTGCGCTGTGGGCTGTGAAGTACAGTCATAATGTAAGTTGTGAGGCTGAACATTAGCATAGAAATAATATTTTCAAATGTATTATGACATATCAGTGCCGTTTCACTTTCAGGGGCTGTAACAATCTGTAACATGCCCCTGACTAAATACAAATATGGCTGCTGTCTGGTGGGGCCAGGGAAGATGGATTTCTATACATTCCAAGTCAAGTGACAGTCATTATTTTAATTCGAAACTGACAAATACTGTTGAAGCGAATTGACTACAGGCATCATTCTTGAGAAAATACTTAAACACTACTGCTGGCACAAGTGATTCAGTCCCTTTAAATTTCAATAAAACAAATGTATTTTTATCACGGTCCAAGCGTTTTGTGCAGGCCTTTTTGCCAGCTATGGTTCTTGGTTTTCATATGAGATCAACTTTTTCAATCTGAAATGTATGCAGCATGATCAGTCTTTGCTCAGAATGGACATTGATGCAGATTTGTGAATGCAGTGTGAATGCATTTCTTTTCCAAACCTCTTTAACGGCTTCATGTAGAAAACAGGGGAAAATCCAGATTGAGCTTTCATATATAATATAAAACAGAATACTACAAGATCCACACAGCAACAATTGTAGCATCCCTTGGCATGTGGTGATAAATTAACAGTATGATTATTGTTAGCAAGTGAGAACTACATTTTTTTTCGTGACAGTGAAGCTAAATTATTAAAATGCCATTATATTAGTTTATTTATTTATTTGTTTGTCAGCCAAAAGAGCAATAATACAACATTGTTAAACACTGACTGACTGACTGCCGAGCTATAATTTTCATGGGTTAGATCAAAATATGGTTTATATATACTATTAACTGTTAATAGAAGAAAACTAAATATCCTTATTAATATTAAGATTGTGTATCGTTTCTTTATCACATTCTAACTCTCCTTTGTAAATTATTAAGGAATACAAAATGTCCACCCTGCAGAGCTGTCACTTCCCCTGATCGCTCCTCACTTGACCTCACTCAGGGCGCATTTTAACCCCATCTCCCAGAATCAACTCCCCCAGAATTTCGGTTTCTCAAATGCTACATAATCATGTGTTCGTTTGTGAGCTGCAGTTTTATTACAACACAAGCATGAAAAGCCAAGTACCTGAACATTTGTCTTTGGAATGACTTTTTCATGCATTTGTTAATAAGCACACGACCTGTAAGTCAATGTTCGGCTCCAGGCTATAACGCAACATTTGTTTGCTTGATGTCTGTTTTGAGTGAATGATTTCGCTTCTGAAGACCTCGAAAATTAAGAGTGCGTAAATCAAATGTTCGGATACGTTCCGCAGAATAGAAGGCAGTTAGTTAAAAGCTTCTCAGTGTCTAGGGTGTATTTATTTATTTGTTTATTTGTTTATTTATTTATTTATCTATTTATGTATATGTGGTATAGCCGAGGCTACCTCATAGAAAGCAGACTTTTTCTGTTTTTTATGACTTCCATTTTCTGATTTCAGTAGACCCTTATTATAGAAACTCCCTTGGTAGCTTAGCAGCCGCACATCTGTGAATTTAAAGCAGGAGCTTGTTATACAGAATTTGATTTAAGGGCTGTATTTTACATAGCATGGAAAGGTAACTTGTAGGCTTATGTCAGACAAGGCCAAGGGAAATATAATGTCTTGTAATGCATGTAGCTGTTTCTCATGTGTACAATTCAACTAATTCCAGAAGCATCAACAGCACTTCCCCTAAATCCTTCCAAGTGAAAAAACAACAACTTTTTCCCTTTCTTTAAAAACCTGCAGGATGTATAATTTAGTCCTTTTGAATTCGTGGTGGTTTTATAATATAAGAAAAGTGCTACATCCAATTGTACATAATAGGCTAAAGTGGGACGTTAACTACATTAAGAAGCTTTTATTTGTGTCACTGGATAATATTTGAAAACACAGTCATGTATAGATTTTGTTAAGATAAGGGACCATTTTGTTTCCTTGACTAGAAATTACAAGAACAAGCTAATTACACGCCTCACAAAAGAATTAACCACTAGACAATTGTTGATTTATCTATACCCCTCTTTGTTTAGTCCTCCTCTGCTGACAGGAAGCATGATCCTTTCACTGTGGACGGGAGAAATTAATTTTGTTGATGTCATCATACAAATTACACAGGGATCGTATAAAGAGAGTTAATCATTAATCTAGTTCTTATGTTCCACACTAGGCAGAGATATAGAAGGATTTGTTAAAGTGAAGCAGAAGGGTGACGGAGTCGATGGATAACAGTCACGGTCGACTGGTTAGAGATCAATAGCCCACTCTTGGATTCGAGATTATGACTCCCATTTAAGATGACACAAGTGAGGACTT
This sequence comes from Amia ocellicauda, assembly GCF_036373705.1. Classification (NCBI taxonomy): domain Eukaryota; kingdom Metazoa; phylum Chordata; class Actinopteri; order Amiiformes; family Amiidae; genus Amia; species Amia ocellicauda. The sequence goes on from NC_089857.1 coordinate 19,844,237, forward strand.
TAACGGTCTTATGCGGCTCAAAGTCCCACTTGGATACATCAGCACCTGCACTTGAAACTAACTTTTCTTGGGCAATGTATCGGGGAGACCCGGATGCCCGGTGTAATGAGCAATATCACAACTGTTCCGTGAAAGACATTTAGGTCCCGCGGAGCTTCTAAAAATTCCCCTCTCGAAGCCGACACACATAATAGGACTGTTGGGGGTTGCTTTGATGCTGTAGTCAAACATTGAGTCATACAGCTGAATTTAAAAAAAGTTTCATTTCGAAACCGAAAAATTAGCACACCGTAAAACACACAATCTCAGAGAGGTCTTTTACTGCCTCTCGCCAACCCAGATTACTCCTACTGAGGTCAGAGAGCTTGACCTCAATACGACCCTGCCCCTAGCTAAACCATCCATTATTAACAAGAGGTTCTATACATATACATGTTCCCATGGCCTCAATAAATGTAATATGAATCATACTAAACAGTCATAAAAATAAACAACTATGCACACCTTACATTGACAGTAAGCATAATCACAACAAGGCAATCTGTCATTGAAATACATCATATACCCATATAGGAAAAGAGAGAGTGCCCCCGCTAAAGCATATCAAACAGCGGTCGCACACACACATTACCTAATCAAGCTGCTTCCCTCTTCTGTGAGTGTTACAGGCCTATACTTTGCAAAGGTTTATGCTCTTTTATTCAAGCATTTCAACACTTTAAAATAAAATATCAAATGGGAATTGGTTTTCTGCCAATATAATGATTCATAATCTTAAAACCACGTCAGAATGTACGGGATAGTTACCGTCATTTTTCTCTGTGGACATTGTTTTATTAAAAATGCCACTATATGTATTAAAAAACACCCTCTACAATTTAAAAATCCCCCCACGGTGTATTTAATCATTTGTTTGAAATTAAAAGGCTGTGATCTCCTCTAGAATCTAGAAGTGGTGATTATAAACGAATATCGCAATCTCTACTGTAAAGGAGAAATGACGTATCATTGCATTGATTTACAAATGTTTCTCTGATTGAGAATATGCACAATTAGTTCATAAATGTTGTGTTATTTCAATGTACCACTTATTTAACATATGTACTGTTTTTATCATTACCATACAAGATGTCAGACTGTGAGATGACACAAATGCATGTCTTAGAACATTTAATTTCAAACACAGCTTTCTTGGAGACTTAAAACACAGTAACTTTACATATTTTGAAGTGCAGGTACTTTGCAATGTCTTGTATTAATTATTTATCTGATGTTCTTATCTCTGGAGACACAATTATGAACAATTATTTTAAAACACAAAGAGCTACCTGGCTTCTCTTGCTTGTAAGATATTAACTTAAAAAAACACAATGCTTATATTCATAACTTTGATTTTATAAAAGTAAAAGTTGATCAACATGTACACCACTCTTGGTCAGTACTATATGTTCTGCTATACTTCGAAGTGGATTGCATTTCTTAAGCAGTCATGGTGTGGTGACAGATTATCTCCTTATACTTCCACATCAACTAGTTATGCAGAAAATTAGAGAACTAATGAAGTAATGAATTAATGAATTAAATAGATAAATAAATAAATGGGCACATACATAAAATAGCTATATTTGGTTTATACATTCTTTGAAAATCATAAAAAAATTATTATTAATATCCCAAGAAATTCAACATTTAATTTTTCCTTTCCCCGGGAGTTGTCAGCCGTTAACCCTTTAGTCATGGTAATTGATATTTAATTAGAAAAATCCTTACCTACAAAAAACCTTTATGTGCTGAGATATGCTCAGAGGGCATATCCACCTCCATCTGCACTAAGAAAAACTTTGGTTTTATTAACTTGTTTGAGAGTTGATAGAAAAATGCTGTATCAGTTCCAGAAAGATATTTGTAACCACTGGTCACGAAACTTGGGTTTTGGAACTTCAGTAAACAGATATGAAAAAATATGAAATCATGGGTTCTATTTATACCACATGACAATTAGCAACACTCTACACAGCTTAACAATATTTGACCTTAAATACAATACAGTCTGACTGCTGGCAGTGGTTGATTTAATTATGGAGTTCTTATGTAGTGCTTGCTATTAACAGTAATGCGGGTAATGTAGGTCAAAACTGAAGTGTTAGTCTTAAAATGTAATTCTAGTGGTCGTTTCGTGTGCGGGAGATACCACTTACAGTCTTATGATGATGATGCAGGTATTTAATACATTTTATTTTTTTGCCCCACCTATTTTGAATGGAAACATCCAATAAGCAAGAGGAACTATTTTGTAATTGATTAATAAAGACAGTTAGGACCAAACAAAGGACAAACACTTGCATAAGATGCTTTAGGTGGAGAGAGGCTGGTAAAAGAGTAATCAGAGAGAAGACAGATGGTCCAAAGGCTATGGGCTTCCTTTGGATAGATTGTTTTTAATTAGGAAGAGACAAAAACATTTTATAATGTCTGTCTTAAAGGTTGGTGGAGGCATCATTATGCTATGATTGCCATCAGTCGCTTTAATATCCAAGGCCTCATTTACTAAATAAAAATTACCATCAAGGTCAAGATGATGAGAGCTGGCAGTTTGACAAGAATATCTGAAAAGTCGAGTGTAAGAAGAAAAGAAGCACCTCAGAGCCAGATATGGCAGAGTTTTGACCTTCTCTCACCCCACCTGCAGACCGGGATATTACACTTTAATCTGGTATTAGCATATACGAAGGCAGTATAGCACGTTTTTAAGCAACACTGTGAGTGGCCTTAGCTTGGCCCTTGAGTTATTACCCGTCAGGGATTGTCGGTCCTTTATTAGTCTTGCTTCCCAAAGGATTTAGGTGTGTAATCAGTTATTGCTTAGCATTTCCTCATTTCTTTGTGGTAGTCCTTGAGAACAGGCAGGCATACAGGGACGTAGAAACCTAATTTCAGAATTTATGGAACCAGAAGGTGCCTGCTCTCATAAGAAAAATGTAATGTAATTAAAACATCCTTACAGCAATCCTGAAACTACAATAAATATTCCTATAAGAATAAATACAGCAACAACAAGATCTGAAGCTGTAAAATTCATAATGGTTAAGAGATCTCAGGAACACTTGAATATATCAGTGAATCACTTTATTATTTAAAGTATGTTGTGCACTAACAGCTAATGGTAAAGCCTATTTATTTATTTATTACTAAATAATTATATAGTTTTGCTATAATGTTTTCCTTTTTTATCCTTTATCCACTGATTTCAATATCTTGGCAAAAATATATATTCTTTTCTGTCTTGCTGTATCTTTTTATTTTCGCTCTGCTTGAAAAGAGACAAATGTTTTGAACAAAAATAATGTTTAATGTTGTTCAAAGCTTTTGAAACAGTTGTAGGAAATTAGGTTTTTGCCAGCCTCGCAGACTCGCTGTCTGCTGTTTAAACAGAAACTTCAGAAGACAAGAACAAATGGTATCAAATGTATTGTTCTGGTGTCTGATGCCGGATCTCTCATTTAATGTGTAATTTGGATTACGTTATTCAAAGCAAAGTGTTTCAAATTTGATAGTTCAAAATGAAGATTTTAAGCGCTTTTACACACACACACAGCAACAAGAAGTATTGGTTGCATTGTTTGATCTCAGGCTTGTTTATGCAAAAAATATTGTCAGTCTCAACATGCAGATTCTCTCGCCTACAAACAAATAATTTCATTCTAGTAGGTTTTTAATAACATTTCCTTTAAAAAACATGAATGGCACTCGCTTAGATTGTGTGGCTCATTTGCTAGGACTGTTGCTGCAAACTACAAAGAAGTCTAATTGGACTGACAATGTATTAATGCTAAACCTGTTTTTGTTTTTCTTGCTTTGTACATTAATTTGAATCATTTATCTTCTCATTATCCTCGTTAATGTCAGCTGTCACTTTCTGGTTTGCAGTTACTTCAGATCTGGGGCGCCTCCTGTTATTAACCCCCTCCATACCAGATTTCCCAGAGACACCATTGTCCCGGGCTCTTTTGCTGTAACTCTGACCTGGACCCTACCCAACCGGACCACCGGAGTGTTCAACGTCACCAGCCCCCTTCCTGGAGACTGGTTCCTGGCTGCACATTTACCAAAGGATGAAGGAAAGATTTCTGTCAAGGTAAATTTAATTGGAACTATCTGAGATCTACACAGGCCCTTGCGCTGATATAGAGCAGAATATCTGAGTATAAAATGTAATTTTTACCAATACTGGTGATTTCTAAAACACAATACGAAATAAATGGCAGATACTGTTTTTTTTTTATAACATGTAGTATTGATTATTTGGTATGTTTGTGAAAATAATGTGACACTGTGCTTTAGACCACAAAAGACCTCTGTATTAAAATGCAATTACAAGTTCCTACTGTAGTAACTATATAACAATTTATTGAGTAAGTTAGTTTATAGATATCTTGAACACAAACTTATGGTTTAACTATATAGATATATGTATCTATTCAATGTTGTCATTGTGTTTATTCTGGTTAGATGCTGGCAATGTAGGATGTAGAGAATAAAACAAAAATGTGATGTGCTTATCAGAGAACTGTGAAATTGTATTTTGGGTCGTGTTTTGCTTGAAAGGTCAGAGAGATTGAACATGAAGGAGATTTTGTTCTCTTTAGTATCTTCACCTTTAGAGCTGCTCTGAAGGTCTCAATCTGAGCTGCTAGGATATTTATGTATCTTCTTTTATTGGACAAATGTCAGGAAAGGCAAAGTTGGCCTTCTAAATGAAAAGTAAAGGAAGACTTTATTGACTCTGATGATTATTCACAATCTCATAGCACAAATGCAATACATAATTAGTGGAAAGTTGGATTATGTTATATACCAATACTTTGCAAAGATTTTTACAATCTTGGCTGAGGATGGCAAAGCATGTTTGTCTTTTTGTAACGAGTAGGAGGAATCGTGACTTAGCGTGAAAGTCATAGTTGTGGGGTCACATTTTACTAGAGATTCGTCTCAGAAGTCTCCAAATTCAAATTCTTGGAGCATCACTTTAATGAATTACTGTTTATAGTGCAGCCCTGGGCATTGTATTGGCAACTTAATTTGATTATGTGTTCATGCGTGTAGGGGATCCACTGGTTAAGAAGCTACAAAAACCGTAATGTATTAAAGATTGTAGTCTGAAGGAGCATTAAATTGTGATCAAAGAGGATGTTTAGTTCAGCTACCATTCTATTGGGGGTTTATAGATTTTGTAAATTGTCTTTCTGTCTTGTTCCTCTTCCAAAGATTTAGAGAACAAAGCTGCAGTTATCTGGCATGTTTGCTGGCATTATTGTTGTTGCTTGTGGATTAAATTAGTAAAGAACCTTAGATTTTCCGTTTTCAATGCTATATTTTTTAATTCATAGCATGACAGATTTCCTTAATGACTCACAATTGACAGACAGTTGTTTCAGCTTTATACATGTGCCCAAGAAAAAACAAATTGGGGAATGTACTCTGTGACCGTACTGCATAGAACAATGGATACAAATGTGACTGCACACTTGTATTCAAACCAGAGCATTTACAACAGAACAGAACTACAGCTTAGTGCTTCTAGAAGCAGAACACAGCAGAGAAAAACTTTGTAGCACCATTTTACATATGATCTATAAACGACTCCATACCGCGTGACATCTCAAAGGTTTAATCGCTTCCCAGTGGTCAATACTTTCTCTTATTCTGTTGTTTGGGTTTGGGTTAATACCTGATTATTAAGACCCCTGACTGAGAAGACAAACACACAGATATGTACATCTTATTGAAATACAACAAAGAAAGCAAAAATCAGGAATGACGAAAATATGGATTTAGTTGAAAATGCATTAAATTGCCCAGTAGATTTTTTTTTTTAAAAGATGATCTTTTGCTGGCATTTCACTGCTATCTTCATTAAAATTGTGTTCTTCATAATTTCAATAGGGTATAGAGCATGTGTCTGGGAGGATCAGACAATCAATTTAAGCAGCTCTGGGTTTTTTTCTTTTTCTTTCTTTCTTTCTTTCTTTCTAAATTAAAATAATTTTGCCTGTACGGGTCATAATAATAATTAAAAACCCTTCATCCAGGAGTCACCTTCCTGAGAGTATGGTATTATTAAATATGAATGTGCCTTTACAATATCTCCTGTTTTTAAATCAGAAGAAACAAATTACTGTATGTTACTGTACTTAACATTTTTGCAGTTTCTCATCTTTTATTCTCTCTTTCCCTTTCCTCTGGCATCCAAAACATTAAAATGATATGTATTCAGTGTTATAATTTCTATTGAAATATATATTAAGAGTTGTGTAAGCTGGTTCTTTATATAAAGTCTACCTTTCTTAGGGTTTCAGTAATATTTCCAGGTGATTTTATACATTTGACATATTATACAACAGCCCCATAAATAAATAAATAACACACAGATTTAGAAAGAGAAATAACCTTTTTAGCCGTGCATTTCAGCTAGCTGTGGATCAAAATGAATGCTTGCCTGTTCCTACAAGCAAGAATAATTAGAACAGCTGATATTGCAGGCTTAAAAGTCTTCCCTGTAGAACATATGTTTTATTTATTAATTGATGTGGTTCAGCATTTACCACACATAAAGCCATAGCTAAGAAACATCATGCTAAAGTCAGTGTTTCCCGTTTCCCCATATAAGCTAATGGCCCTCAAGATCCTGAAGAGCAATCTAAGCATCTCTCTACCTACTTTAATTAAGTAACGTCGGATGAAAACATTGGAATTTGGTGTCACGCTTTGTACTGCCGGGAAAATAAAACACATTGATGACAACATGAGTAACGAGATATCAATTCCAACGTTGACCATGTGAGTCCTGTGCACATTGATGTGTCGAATGCAACTGAGTGTAAAAAGTATCTATAAGACCTTAGATATGTAACTGAGATTAATGTTGACATACATTTTTTATCTTACAAATACATTTCTAGGCGATGGTACCTTGAAGCGTGCCGTTTGTTTTCTTACTGTAGCTAGGCCATTCCTCGTGATCACTGTAGATTGAGAATTATTTTTTTTGGTCTTATCTGCACTGTATTACTGGGAAAGTAAGTACATTTGTAGTTTGCTGAAAACAGTTTACCTTTTGGCAGTTTTTTATATTTTTTAGAAGCTGGAGTAGGCTTCCACTTGGCACTCACACTAAAAGGCTCTTTGCTTTTGAACATTTTCCTATTCAATTCTTATCATAATGCCTATAGAACATCCTCTCTTAATGCAGTTAAGCAGGACTGTGTGTACAGTAGGATGGCTCATCTGCCATAGAGTCACATACCACATAGCACTTCCTCCTTTGAGCCTTTTTAATAAGTAGGTAGGTGAGATTGTAAAATGTCTCTTTTGAAAATGCCAGCTGGGTGCAACATCATAAATGTCAATCCATAGCAGTCACTTTCTGTGCCTCAAAATGGGGCCTTGTGGTGAAGTTCAAATTACTAGAAATCATATATTGAATGAATAATAGATTCAAGCCTTATAATTAATTCCCAGTGACCGAAAGGATTTGGCACAGGGCACTAGCCATATGCACATCCTGATGCCAACTGTTTCATTTCAGTCTTGGGTCATTTCAGGCCGGCTCAAGGACAGTTTTCTGGGTCTTGGCCTTGGCCTCGGAGGTGTGGCCTCGGGTGGCCTTGCGCCGAGGACTTCGAGGACTTGGTGTTTAAAATTGCTCACATGTAATTTTTCATACTGAAAACTGATTGCGAATTTTAGTTTTTTAAATGAATCTGCTTTCTAAAAATGATATTGTGTGGCGTTAAATTAGATCATTGCTGCATCGAAGCAAGCAAATGGAGTGCCAAATGTCTTAAATGCAAGGAGATTGTGGAGACGAAATGGACAATGGATTTACTAAGCAAGTAATTGATCATACCCCTCTTTATAAAATATATATTAATGACTTAAATGAATACAAATCCAGATGTTCCCTACATTCACATTTGAATGGAATAGTGCACTTTGCTAAATGTTTAGCTTTTTTAACACTAGAACTGCCATAGCCACTTTTTGTGCAGCTCTTTGAAATTCAAAGTATGTCTGCGAATGTTACTAAATATTTGAGTTAAATACATATAAGGCGTTTCAGTTGTAAACTCCTCAAAATTAATAAGTTATAAATACTTTCTTCTCCAACTGTCGGACTTCCAGTTTATGTGGTCTATACTGAATATAATACAGCTGACAATCTGGGCTTTGTAATAAAATTAGTTATTGTGAAAGTTATAATTGTGTTGATTGCTGAAACACATGATTTTCTACACATCACATATTCATATATTATTATCATTATTTGTTTTATTAGCAGATTTGCACCTGATTTTACTCTCGTCTGTCTGTCCTGATCGGCTCAGCAAGTTTTTAACTTTCCTGTAAAATTCAATGTTGATCACGTTGCAAACCCAGGTCTCTGGATCAATGTCTTGATCAGTCAACTGCTTGATCAGGAATGCTAATTATTTTTGTATTAGTGTAGGGCACTGTCATGTTGAAAAGCATGTTTTCTGCATTGATATGCCACTGTAATAGATGGAGCCATTTCAAAGCTCTTTCATGTGCATAATATCATATTTCAGTTTTGTGCTATTTTATGCTGGTTATTTATGTTTTATACATCTGCTAAGATATATGCATACCGATATATACACCAGTTTACATAGTTTATTGCGTGAAGTTTATTTTATTGTTTGTTTTTTCATGTTTATGTAGCCTATGCGCTTGTTTAGAAAAAATAAGAAAAAATAAATGTAAATGGAGTGTTTCTGCTCTGAAAATGTTATGTGTGATGTTCATATGTAAAACAATTACATTTTATCCAACTCTTTGTTTTTCATTTACGTCACACAGCTGTTTTATAAAGGGTGCTGGGGTTGTATGTAGCACAACATGTCAGTGGTTCTAGTGTTAATTCAACAGAATATATAGCCTACTAAAATGTTTGTAGATAAATATAGAAAACAAAAAATTGAAACAAATATGAAACGAGCCGTCAATAGTGTATTTGGTTTTCTGTTCATAATTATATAAGTCTAATAATTTTGTCTTCCCGATTATAATGTATATATCTAATCCAGTAGTCGCAATGGAGTTGTTTGTTTCCTTATTCCTTATTCCTTAAGTATTGTTAATCTAATCATAATTATTATTTTTTTCTAAACAGATTACCATGTCCAGGGCAACTTACAATTAAATACAAAATATACATAAAGAATAAAATATTTGCAAGGTATGAAATACAATACATTACAATATACAGTAACTTTAGTGCTAATAAGAGACAATTACAATAACTACAGTGCTACTAGTAATGAGTAATAAGACACCATACGATTCAATTTCCTGAAATAATAATAATTGTGATATTGCAATGCAAGTATTGTTAATCTAATAATACAAAGCCAATGTAATATTATTTTGTTTAAATATGTATGTAAAATATTAGAATATTGGACAAGTAATTGATTACATTCAATATTGTTGAATTTGGATATAGTCCAATTATTATATGCAATTATTTATTTTATAAGGAGAGAAATGGCAAATATTACTCTAATTTATTATTATTACTGTAATATTTTTAGGAATTTACCCAATATTATGCATTGATTAGCTATTTTCATTTTTTATTTTGCAACAACATATGCAAGCATTCTAACTATTGCTTAAATGCGAGCATCCAGAGCAAGAATGGGCGTCAAGCTTTTCTCAGAGTGCAACTATGTAAAATACAAGTTTATCTTGGGAGCAGTGTGGGTCTGAATGAATGTCTATCTGGTCAACATTTAATTTGCTGAGATTTCTACTCTAATGGAGTAAAGTGTTTACATTTAATGTACTTTACATTTTGGAAAAGAGCTCTTTTACAGTTCTAAAAATTTGTGTAAATCTGTCTACGTTAAACCCAGTTGATGAACTCCATGACTCTGGCTTTTACCTTTAAAATTTTCTTATCATTGACCGTGACCAGCTTGCCCTCGACCTTGGCCTTGGCCTTTTGAGTTCCGGCCTTGAATCCAAGACTGTTTCATTTTCACTTCTTTCCCGTGGAAATTCCTCATGCAAAAACTACAACAACACCAGAACTTAATTTAATAGTCTGAAAAATGAAAAATAGAATCAATATGCTTTATTCAATTTCAAAATAAAATATAAACAATAAAGTACAGAAGGAAAAGCTTGGAATTGAGTTAGTGACAATTTTGCCCTACAAGCCTTTTCCATCCCCAAAGCCTGTGAAAATATAAATAAAACTATACCCCAGCACCTGATTGCTTCTTTCAGTTTTACAGTCTCCAAAATAAATGCAGTCTGTTTATTCCCAAATGGATGCTAATAACTATGGGGGGCCAAACAGGCCTTAATACATTGGTTTGTGTGTGTACAATACTGGTTTGTGTGTGTACTTGTGCATACTATTTTGGTTTGTGTGCATATTATATTGGTTTTGCGTGCATACCATATTGGTTTGTGTGTGTACAATATATCGGTTTGCATGCACACTATATCAGTTTATGTGTGTAGCATATCGTTTGTTCATGTGACTCAAGTGGGCGGGGCAGGACTAGGTGTGAAGGGAAAACAAGGCGGAAGCAGCACTTCGAGCTTTGTCCTCGAGCAACACATTACAGAATGATTTAACCATATAATCTGAGCAAGACATTACAGATTATGACACTTATGGGTAGCCGTTTGTGCACGCAATAGGGCTCTATTTGTACCTCTGAAGGTTCAGAACATATTACCGAACCAAGGTTCAAAGCTAAATTGGTGATAATTTGCATAATTTAACGATGTCGTCACATTAGCTTTTATTTTTAAATTGTTTTACAGATAATCCACATAAACATCCTGTTGTAGTATAAAATAAGTTATCTAGAATTATAATCATGTTTTTTTTTTTAAAGCACACAATTTTATGTATAGATATTGTGCTTGCATGAAACATGTTAACCTTCCTAAGCACCTTACTCATAAACTGTATGCGCAGTGATGTATGCATGTTTGCTTTAATCTGTATGTTATTCAATACAGAAATGTTTCAGAAATAGCGAATCATGTAACCCCTTGATGAATATACCTCAGTGTTCAGTGATATTAAAAAACTATACTGAAAGTAGTAAATACTAACGAACCTTAACATTTGGGTTAATTATAATAAAGACTCCCTTCTACAGTTCAGAGTTTGTGTCAACTTTATATATTTTTAGTTATATTATTATTAATAATAATACAATAGGTTGATTGCACACTAAACACAGGATCATCTCCAGTTAGTGCGCTGCTTTCAATTCAATTCAATCGACGCTTTAAGCATAATAAATAATGCATTATAATTTAAACTTAGTTGTTTAAATGATCGCAGAGATTGTTTGTTGTACGGCTTATATTTACATTTTGCATTTAGCAAACATTTCCAAAGAGAAGATGTTTTTTGAAACATTTTTGTTTTATGTTTCAATTATGTAGCAAAACACTTTGCTGTAAAGATGGCGGATAAAGAAATAATAACTCAGAGTGGCCCACAGGCATGCTGGGAAATGGGCGACAGCGCTCTTTTAGAATAAAAAAATATATACATGTGATATATACATTTCAAAATACATACTGGTCCAATGCCTACTGATACAACAGTGGCAATTGAGGGACTTTTTATGATTGTTTTGAACTTTTATTTAAGTAATGGGCAGTATGCAAATCAAATGTTTTAATTTAGATAGGCTATGAAGTGTGGATTAGTATTAAAGGCTTAGGGGGTTTTCCAAGCAGTCGACCCAACTCATTGCGGGTGCAACATTTTTACTGCAGTACACAAATATCACAGGGACTAAACACACATTCATACATGAAAACTAATCTATAATGTCTTGCTCAGATGATATGGTTAAGTCATTCTTTAATGTGTTGCTTGAGGACAAAGCTCGCACTGCTGCTTCCACCTTCATTTCCCTTCTAGTCCTGCCCCGCCCACTTGAGTCACGTGAACAACCGCTATATAGTACACACCACACAAACCGATATAGTGTGCACGCAAACCGATCTAGTACACACACAAACCAATATAGTATGCATGGGAAGTTGTGAACCAATGTAGTATGTATGCAATCCAATGTATTATTGCCTGTTTGGCCCCCCATAAATAACATAGCACTGTGTGTAACTACAAAATCTAAACCTTCTTTAGATGTGTAGATTTTGGTCTTTTGACCATTCAAAAAGAAATATGAACTATCAATTCTGATTTGAAATATTTATTATATTAATGTATATCCACTTGAGAAATACCACAGGAGGAGTGGAATTGATGTGACATCTACAAAATGATTCTTTCAGATCGTGCTGTCCTCCAAGGGTACTATGTCTCACAACGAATTGATTAATTGCATATAAAGCACACAGTGCAGTTTAATAAGATGCAGACTACCTGAAACAAAGCAGACATTTCACAGATTCACATTACAGGACAAGCAGATGGCCTATTTGTGTCGAACAACTACATTTCTGAGAAAAAAACCATAAACCCTTACCAAATAAAATTAATAAAATACATCTATAAGTCATGGCCCATATTTCACTAATTCCCCCAGCCCAACTTTAAGCTGAAAGTATTTTTTTTTTTTCTGTTTATGTATTTTCTTAATGACATGACACATCTTTATAGGGAAATTGTCTTAAATATTTTTATTCAAATATTCCACAGGGTACACTGCTGTTTTACATGTTAGCACACAAGATTATTTATTACATTCTGTACGTGTAAGAAGAGATGTAAATTGTAAACTTCACTTTTTGATCCTTTCTTAAAAATAAATGAATCCAAAACATGTTTTAATACTCTTAATTCTTAATCCTCCTATTCTTCCATCTGAAAATCATGGCAGTTTCAATTTTAAGCACTCAAACTGCACTCCCCTCTAGTTTTTGCTTAATACTAACGCATTGCCCCTTGGGTATTGCCTTGGCAGATTCTGTTCAAAGCAATTTGAAGTGAAAATGTATAGATGCAAAGATAGCTCTGCAGTGGAAGAATAAACATTATATGCTATATATACATATCTGCTTACTCTACTTAATTTCACAACTTAATTTAGTAATTTGGTCATCATCGTAGATAACAAATCAACTTTTCTGACATATTGCACAGAAATAAACTGTCAACTTGTGTATGTTTGAATAAATTACCATAAGCTGATGAGCCATTAAACTGGAGTTGAATCTCTCTGCTTGTCAGTATTATTAACATGAGCCACGAGTTGACAATAAGTGGCAAAGCTGACTGACTGGGGGAAAAAAACAACTTCTTAATCTTATAACCTCCTGAGACTCGATCGCTGCATACTTGTAGCGATATCATGGCAGGATAAAAATAGACTAATCGTGTTCTACTGGTAATTCAGCCATAACCCTTAAAGGACAATACTTCAGAAAGTGCACAGGATTTTCAGAAACAGTGCAGAGAATTAAAATGTCAACTCAAGAGCTGATGTCTCTTGAATGCGTTTGAGAAAGTCTGGTCTGTCTGAGCCCTAGAGGTCATGTATTGAACACAGAACAATGCATACAATGGTTACATATGTTATATGTAGAAGAAATACACAATTGCAGCCGATAACCTTGTGCATCAAGAATGTGTTAGACTTGTAAATGTTGTAAAGTATACTTTTGATTGCCAGTGGTTGATAAATCTATATATAAACCACAGACCTGTGTACTCTACCTATGCAGATATACTGTCATATTCAAGGGGGGAAAATGAGAAGAAATCCTTGAACAGAAGTTAAGTCATAATGTTTGCTACATGCAAAACAGCAAAGTAATTTAAACATCATGTGTGTAATCTTATATTTAGTATAAACATAGCCTACAAGGGTACAATCCATGTACAGCCAAAGGGTACATTTAACAAAGGAATGCAAAGCCAAGAAAAAAAAAACAGTCTAGTATCAGGATTGTGTTAGCAACAGCTTTAAATAAGAGCCATAGTTATCTTTCTGTTTCCACGACATGTTTACATTTTTTTTTTCTGGGTTGAAAATAAAATGATTTTTTGATGCAGCAGTGTGTTTTCAGATATGTGTCCTTTGTGACATGTCAAGAGAAGACATACTAACAGCTATCAAATTGTAAAATAAGTGGGTTAAAAAAGCATCACGTTAAGACAAGACAAATTTCACTTTCAAAAGCATGAAAGTCACTGTGACAGTTTGACATAAAACCTTATCTGCATTTTACAACACCAGCTGTGCCTTTACTTTATGTATGCAGCCCTGCACAAACAGCAGATGGGACCTTTTGGGTTTTCTTTTTCTCTTATATTTTTTAATGGCCTTGTGATTTCAGTTTACTCCTTACACAATTACCCAGAGTTCACCCCGGCGCATAATCATATTAAGAATAACTATCCCACTTTTCCAAAATAAAAAGTCAATTGAAATAAAAGTGAAGCTGCTCCAATTGAGCATCCCTAAATATTTTACATGGAATACTTCCTTTCATTTTTTGTCTTTTTGTTTGTTTTTAGATTATAAATTAATGTCACAATGCTCATTGAAGAATTACATTTTTATTGTTATTGTTTATTGTTAATAATAAAAAAAAGACTTTAATTTTCTTCATGTGTAACCTCTTTGCCACCATCTTGAAATGTTTCAGTCCAGGGTGGATCTTTTATATTAACTGATTGGTGCTGTGTCTGTAGTGTAGTACAGACATTTAAATCTGCAACAAGCAAACAAACAAACCAAAATCTTTTTTGTGTGAGACACCGGTAACCTTTACTTATTTAAATATCTTTTAAAGATGGTGTACTATATCTGAAAATAAATATCCAGCTTGTTTGATCATCTGCCTGTTTTCTTACTACTGGATCTAAAAATAGTAGCTATTATCCTACCACTGACAGCTTAGGTCTTCTCTGGTCCCTCATATGTCATTTACTCTGGAGGAGCAGCTTTCCAAATTTTCATTGTGTCTCTCTGGAGTTGTCTTAGTATTTTGTTTCTATTCCCATATAGTAATAATACCACATGGGTAAATAGTCTCTATTTGAATTATGGAAGCAATGTTCCCCCTGTGAAAGGAAATCCCATCCCTGCTGAACTACACCACTGTTTCAACATACTTGGATTCATGGTTTGCTATACATGTACAATCCCAACTTTGCCTTTGCAACTAAAAATACAAATACCAGGCTTTACAGATGACGAAAATAATAATTAAAAGATGGGCGGTTCTATAGATTATCTTTAGGTGAGGAATAAACCACAGATTCTGAGTGCTGTAAACTACTTTCTATCACACCATACCCATACGCAAATTTCCCTTCAAATGACATGGGCATACAGCATATGCCAGCGTATGCCCTCGACTACACCACTGGTATTTGCTGCTCAGGTCTGTGGAGCTAAATGAGAAAGTTGCAATGACTTCACCTGCATCTAAATTACCTTTCACGACTCTATACATAGAAATGTCACTATTAATTGAAAGCAGCTGCAGTTTGGATCATATGCAAGATTCAGAAAAAAGGAAAAATTGCAGGATACACAGGATTGTTGAAGACCTAAACTGGCAAGTTTTCGTAAGTGCATGGGCAAATCCCAAACATATGTAAGATCAAAGAAATAGAACAGCTCAGTCATAGTCCTACTTTCTTGAAACTGATTGAGGTTAACTAGCTTTGGTTGCTGTATCTCTGAAGTTCGCGTTCAACGGCCCACATTTATGTCAAAATCAACATATTGAAATAAGTCAGCACATTAATACATTTTTTAAAGTATTTTCCACATACACATAGAGTGTTGTGGAGAAAGCAACCACATTACCATATCATGACAGAATGTCGTTTTAATTAAAAACGCACTTACTCAAGCAGAGGACTTTTGTGACTCATACGCAGACGAACAATCTGACAGGAGCATGTTGTTTTCTCCTTCTGGCACCAGTCCCCAAATAGCTAATAATATTAATATTACAGTTGTGTGTAATATTTTTGTTGTGGTGTATTATTTATATTTATAATGATCATAATCCTCAATTTCTCTTATACACCAAATAAACCAACGGCTTTTGCCAGGAATATTGCACGTGCGCTACAAAAAGTGCACAGCTCGAAAAGTACATTGTTAATTAAAACTACGTTCTTTCATGATATGGTAATTTAGATCGCTTTGTCCGAGATAACTATGTATGTGTGGAAAATATTGTATACTATGTATACGTTTAAATATTGCTAAACATTTATTGGAGTGTGTTCACTTCCACATTCATGTATGGTTTCTCTGTATACCATCATTCTTTGCACAGACATTGAGGTGGAGTGGAGTAGATCTTTGACTGACACTCATCCACTATCGATACCAGTTTCAAACAAAAGACGAAATCTGGTTGAGCAATCGTTCTAAGAAAATCCGGGCATGGGATTGTATAATCAGGGATTGATCGAATCAGGTGATGTGTGCGTGAGAGAGAGTGAGACTGCCAAGTTAATAACAGCATCATTCTCAACATGTAATGGGGAAAAATATATATATATAAATGAAACGTAGACCAGCGGCCCACACAGTTTCCATTGGCCAGTCCACACCTGAGTATAGATGGCTCAGGAATAGGTGTTATGAAGGAACGCTCGATGTCCAGTAAAGAGACTGCAGATCAATGCAGAGAGAAGTTCCTTGTTGTGTGTCAAGTCTGGCTCCTCTGTGATTCAGAGAGATGGGTGATAGATAGGCACAGATAGCTGTAAGGGTATATTGGAAGATTTTGATGGTCTGAGACAGGTACCAGTTACTGATTACCACTGCAGGAGAAAGCATGCATTTGTGTTTAGTTTTTTGTCAAAATTGGTCAAAGTCTTAAGTCAATTTATTGAATTTGTACGTGAGTACGTGACATTATAGTTGGAACTGGAATATCATAGCCCTCAAAAGGCCGAGAGCAGGGTAACTGACCCAACTGGCAGCAGCAGTGTTTTCTGTGTCATGATGGAAAAATAAGGGAAGAGTCTGAGAAAGCTGGAGCAATAAGATTCATCCAGAACAATATCTACAGCAAACAAAAAATGGTAATGTGTTTTCAGAGCTTTACAACATATTTAGCTCCATAAATCTTGATGTCACGGAAATCACATTTCACCAAATACAATACTGTGGGGTGCAGATTTTTTTTCTTGCTGAAATGCTTGACTCAGAGATCCAGAAAAACTCATTAGAGGTTATTGTCGTAATATGGTATAGAAGTGAAGTTTTGCAGTGGGCTGTGTTTTCAGGAGCTATATTTGCTTTATCGCAGTTTTCTGTCCTTTCTCACAGATTATTTTATAGAGCCGGGGTATAATTGTATTTTACTGATTACTGGACATCAATACAAAGATCCAGGTGGACAGATGGCCAGATTCCTTTTCTTTTTTTTCAGTTTTCATTTTATTTTCAACTCCCGGACTGAGCAGCGTGAAACCATTTCTTATCTTTGAAAGCGAAATAGGCAGGAGGCAGGAATGATCATTTCGCTATGCTGAGTGTTGTAGGAATGTCAGGTGGCTCTACCCCTGGGATCCATGTACACCAGCAATGTTCACTGCAGCTCAGGCAGGGATAAATACACCTTTCTGATTGGATTAGAACAATTGTTCACGTTCTGGAACTCCTCCTACGTAATCTTATTGGCTGATCTTCTCATTGTTACAGAATTACACTAGATATGCTTTGTTCACATAAACCCATTAAGATCAAATGATGAGATACTGTTATCATTGAGGCAGTAACAAGTGGTTTATAATGAATTATGCCCAACTTATTAGTTATATATATTTGACTTTTTTCAGTATCTCTTCTATATCTGAAGGACGTGATACAAGAATGCTTTCTTAGTTGCGTGACGAATGAGATAATCTTGGTTAAATATTCATGTCCTACATGCTGGTAGAGTTCCCCCTTATACAGGTATATGCCAGCCATGTCCATATATTAAAAAACAACCTCAGTTTCTTTTTTTGATTGTTAATCTTTCTTATTTCATTACATCCCCACACAAGCTAAAGTTAATACAAGCTTTTACACTCAGGCATGCTACATTATTGGGGTCAGCTGTCTTAGTTTGAGCTTGGTATTGGGAACACCTTTGTCCAAAGTTCGATCTCTTCTGCCAGTAGTCAGCGACATGTCCAATTCGATTTGTGAAAACCACACACTCGCATTAGTAAATATTTAGCCAATAAGCCACTCAGTTAGGTGTATTGAATGTTTCTTAAGGTTTATTATGTGAAGCGAAACAGTTTCATCAAACTCTCTAAGAAATTGAATTTAAGCAGAGATACACAATATGGGAAATAATAACAGAACCGTGGCAAATTATACTCAGAATCAGTGATGTGTATATGAATTATCTTTTGAGCCTGTAATCAACCCGCCTTTTTTATTAATACCGGTAGATTTTTATTTTATTTTATTATTATTTTTGGTTATGGTATTGAGCAGACAGGCGCAGACCTGGCAGTAAATGAAAATGGGTTTTGCGGCATCTTATCTAGTAGTAACATGGCTGAATAACTCCACCAAAAAGCATGACTGATTTACTGAGCCTTCATCTGCTGAGCAAGAAAAGTAAAATTGTATGAAGTAAGGTAAGGAATACATTAGACAAAACATTATCTTCCTCCAGAAATAAAGACAAAAATGTTCAAACTCAAGCCACTAATTATTACACATCCCTTAATGCTATTATGTATGTATTTATTTATTATGTACTTTCTTATATGTATTAAATATGCATAGTTTTTTGGTGTGGATATGAATTGGCTATTTATGGGAATGCATCCACTGGAATAAAGCAAAACTAAATTATTGTAGGGAAACTGAAAACAGAAGCTACATGTATCTCATTATAGTAAATGGCTTTTGTGTTTAATTGCCAAAATAAACTCACAAGTCATCTATTTAGTATCAACAATTCATAACTCAATACAGAAATGTCAATGTATTCACCCAGTTTCAATCTTCAAATATAATCAGATTGTTCTGCTTCTCCTTAAGCCTGATTTCTCTGCAAATAGTCTCTTTCAAACATCTTTTACATCAATAACTTTCAGCTACGAGTGCTAATAACAATAATAATCAGCATTTTCATAATGAAGTATTGCAGTACCCATACTGTATATACAAACATTCAGACATCATTTAATTTTACAGCTCATGAAACACTGAAACCAAAACTAGTTGCACTAATGTATAATATTATAATATTACAACTCATTTGTATATTGTTAACTTTGCAAATATATGTGCTTCTGGAATCTGGAATAAGAACACATCCATGCAGGGCTTCTGTGATGTTCAACAGTGCACTATTAACTCGCCTAAATATATTTCAAGTTGCAGGGTCCTCCAGTAGATTTTTTTTTTTTATTATGTCTCCATAATTCCATCGGTTAATTATGCTGAATATGCAATCAGAGTGCTTCAAAACATGTTTTACTTAAGTCATCAAGCAAAATTTGCATTCCCAAAAATAATGATAAAACTGCAATAATTTAGGAGTATAACAGCATCTCTCTTGATAAATTTGAAATTAATGATACTGAGGGTTTGCAATACATGATTTTTATAAATGTCATTTGATGTTGTTTTCGGCTTGAAACGGCGGCTTGTATTAATAGTTCACTGTCAAAATGAAATAAAAACATTAAAAATAACTTTGTTTTTATTATCAGATCTTTCACATTTCCACTACTTTATAACAGTCTCCTTTGTGCGCCTTTTGACAATTTTGATCCGTGTTGTGTGTTGTAACAAAATCTGCATGCTTTTATCTTCCACAAATATGAATAATAGTATATATGCTAAAATGTACTTATATTGTATTACATTCAGAGGCACGGTAGCTAAAATTCAGAAATCCATGTTTAATATTATGTGCAGTGTGAAATGATACTCCCTATGAGTTCACAGTGTGATATCATTGAATAACACAACCTCAGAGATCAAGATCAAGAGGCGGAAAGTAGATTCTTGCGTGACTTTATTTCTTGTTTTTTGTTTTTTCCTGTGAAGGGGCTCTATGAAGAATGCCAATACCTCTTTCAGCCCCAATTAATCGTGCAAAGATTGATTGGTATTCCTGTGCTGTATCCTGGATACTTGATAGAACAGATGATTCCCGTTCACAACAGATCAGCGCTTTACAAGTAAGTGAAAGTGCTTTTATTGTGTCCGGTGCTACCAACAAGAAGAATCCAGGTGATCCGTTTTATGAAGGAATCCACACCAAGATTTTTCTTAATCTTCTTTCTTTCTTTCTGTTCATGTTACACTTCCATAACTACTTCATATGCATCCCTTTCCGTCATTTTTGTACGGAACAGTATTGCCTCTTAAGCTGTATTTGTTTCACACTGTGACTAGAATTACCAATGCCTTTTAGTGGGAACTTTTTCTTTCAGAACACAATTTTCTATGGTAACAAAAAATAGATAATTAACTACACAAAGCCTGATTAACTATAAAAGAAAAAAAAATGTTATGCATTGATTAATAGCCCCTATTAAATCCCAAGAGTGGGCTGGTTAGGGGCTAGCTGGCTTGCTTGCCCAGTGTGTTAAGTGACTAGACATGATGGTATTGGGGAGAGATGAAAACTTTCCAATCAAGCACCATTTTTCAAAACAAAATACTTAAGAAATGAATGTATGTGATTATCATAATATATTTATCATGTCCTAAACATTAGAATATACTTTTTAGCCCAGCATTTTGCCAGCAAATTATCGCCTGCGTGACCCTCAGTTCTGCTTTTCGGCATTTTTCTAGATGAGTAACAGAAGTAATTAATTATGATCCAGCTGCCATATGTTGTGACTCTCAGCATATCATTACCGACTTCCATTGCTTCCGCTTTCAGTTCTGAAGCACTCCTTGTCTTTTTATACAACTACGGTTGTGTTTTTTTTTCTTTCATTAATATCACATGTTAATTAATCTCTCCTCCCTATTGTCAGTACATGATTACTGATGGGAAATCAAGGGATTTGTCATGGTCTGCATGTTGATTATGACAAAGAACTGGCAAGAGGAGGAGGGTCCCAGAAAAATGAAAATTAAACTAAATACAGGTATTTTACTTTTCCGACATTAGCAAAGCCGGTACTATAATCTCAGCAATGCAGCTGCAGTTTCAAGGTGTGTACCTGCAGTCTTAAATGTATTCAGTTACGCTTAAAGAAATGAAAGAAACAAAACAAAAACACGATAGATTCCCACATACAATTCAGTCACCTGGAATTAATGCCAGAGCACAAGTATCTGTGTTTTTGTTTCATTCAGAGAACACAAACAGTAATGCATATATTTTCTATAAGGGTTTTGTGTGTCAACGGAACATTATTTGGATGTGATTTGGCTTTCACTGTTTTCTTGAACTAGCAGCAAAGCATACAAATGAGCTGTAGATTTCATATTGGTGTATGCCCAGGTTGTGGAGTATTTTATAAAATTCTCTCATCTGATGATTTTTTTATTCTTCCAATAGGTCTGTTTTTATCCCATCAATCCCCAATATACCCGAGTGACAGCTAAAGCAAGTTTTTAATCAACCTGTCAGACAATATACAGGAGTGAGCACACACAGACACACACACACTTACTCGCAGATAACTTCCGTAAATGTATTAACTGCTTTCCCCCGAGCATTTTTTAGATGAATTAACAACAGAAATGTAATAACTATGACTATCACCTGCATAGAAATTAGTCTGAAGTTGGAGCAAATTTGTTTCATTTAATCAGGTGCAAACAGAGGAGAAAAATCAAAGTCCTAATTAACCTCCAACAAACTTAAATATGATTTTTGAGGAGCAATTTCAAAAGAGTATATTTGCATTTTGTCAGCATAGTTTATCTGAAGTATTTTGTGATGCAGTAATGAACAAACCCTGTTGTATTTGATTTATGTTTATGTTTATGTTTCAATCTTTAATTAGCAAGCTTCCAAACAACAAGGCCATTTTATTTCATTTCAGTTGCAAAATCAGATAATCACTGACAAAAGTGAGATTAAAACCGAACAGTTCTTAGCATATATACAGTGTTATTAATACCCGAACCTAGAATACATTTAATTTTACACATATCAAGCTGCAGCTAGTTATTAGTATCAGGTATGAATGAAGTGTGTACTGTAAATATGCACAATGTTGTCTTATATTGCAATAGGTGATTTGAAAACTCCTTATAATTCACCACTTAATATACCTGCAGTTACATCCTACAGTGAACAAAGGGAAAATATTTGTTTTTAAAGTATATACTTAGCCAGTTGTCGCTCTCTCTACCTGCCTATATAGTTTAGTTGTGCTCTCTCTCTCCCTCTCTCTCTCCCTCTCTCTCTCTCTCTCTCTCTCTCTCTCAGTTTTAATAGCCTATGTATTTGTAATTTAAATGATTTAACGACCATTTCTTAAGTGAAATATTTTGAAATACAAATGAAGATGAAACAAGATCAAATATTTTTCTAGCTGTGGCTGCACACTAATCCTAAAAAGGATGTTGTCACGACACGCAAAATAATCTGCACGGAGACGTCTGTAATGAGAGTTGACAAATCACACAAGGGGAGAAGTAGGAGTGAAACAATCGCACGGATTAATTACACCGTGCATTCAGAAAGGTAGTTCTTACATTGTAATCCACCACTGCACAGCGGTGCTGCTTTGGATCAATGAAATCATTCTGCTTTTTCATATATACTGCGTGAGGAAAAGAGCATCATTAAAGTCAATTTCTTCTTCTTATGATTTGTTTTGTTTGGCGCAAGAGACAGTTTAATAACAAGTAGTTTGGGCAGGAATGAACTTAAAAATTACGCCAGCCTAAATTCACTCAGTGGAGGAACAGCGAGGCAAGGATGCAAAATCTGCTGATTAAGAATTAAACTGTGCAGTGGCTTTTCTAAACATACAGTATATAATCTCACCCTTACTTAGTGGGAGTAACTCATTAAAGGCCTGCCAGGAGTTTATGCTTTATAATCTCTTCTCTTCAGTCAAGCCAGCACATATTCTCTCTACCTCACCGTACATCAGATACTGTGCAATGGGTTTGTTTGAAGAACCTCGTCTATACATAACATTTTTAAAGAAAGATTTCAAAACCAGAACCAGCAAATAAGACCTGCCTATTTACACCCGTTGCATTAAACAAACTGAATTGTGTGAAGATTTTCTGGCTGTTAAGATTATTGATATCTGTATATGCTTAGTGTTTGAAACCTGTTTTGGGAACATGCTGGACCGTCTTTCGTGGGTTCTCCCTTGAACAGCTGTGGCTCCTGGCACTGTTTGATTGTGCTTGAGGTTTAACAATCTTAAATACGTACACGTTTAGGGATAAGTACTTTAAATCTGTGTATTGGTCAGGACAAGAGCTTGCACCAGATCAAAACTTCACTTCACCTCACTTGGCATTCGCATTACAGAATTATAAATACAATTCTTGGTTAGTGCCTAATTTTGTTTTCGTAGGTGGGTTCAAGTTTTGAGTTCATTAAGGCCAGGAGTCTATGTCGTGGGTGTTTTGGGGCTTCAGTATATTACGGTATTGATTTGACAATGACTGGTTCTCCTTTCTGGGGATAGATTCGTGCTTTGAGAAGATAGAGACAATTTTTTTGTTTTAAGAGGTCCAAACCTGCCCTCAGTTAATAACCATAGTTGGAATCGTGCTTGTGCTATAGCCAGCTCTCTCCAAAGTCTTATACACCAGTTTAAGTCTTACTCTGTTATTCTTTAAAACAATGAAATTGTAGCTTTGGCACATACATTATGGCAAGTTCATTAGCTGGTGAATATGATTTTGTTAATACAGCAGTTACAAGTCATGCTACAGCAACTGAGAATATATGACATGTTAGACGATTTTTAATACATTTTAATACTTCTCCACAACATGTTTTAATCTTTTTTTTCAGAGTGTTTATTCCAAATTACACCTCAAGAGTCAAGGTCCAGCTGGTGGACTGCAGCACAAGAAATAAAACTACAGAGAGCTGTCCGGTTTTCCTGAAGATAAGGGCAAAAGCACCACCTTTGCATAACTCAACCTATCTGGACTGCAAAGATCACAAGAGCTGTGAGTTGGAGACTGTGCTTCCCTTCTGGGAGCAGTGGTACTACATCCTGGTGGAGAGATACGTGGGGAACGTCAATATCTATTTCCGCATCGGAGTTCAAGTTAAAGGTAAGCTTTCTGAAGAAACTTAAAAATAGTACTTTTACTTTTATGTTCCTGTGTGTTTCATTATTTTTATCCACCCACCCCCACCCACTCAACCCTATTAAATATGCGTCTAATAAATAAAATATTATTTTTATTGATGTCTGAAAACACAGTGGATTTTTTTATTTTATTAAAATCATTTTTTTTTTTTTTTTTCTTCTGAAGAACTTAGCTCCTCTGGGCATTTGTCAAACTTGTTTGTTTATTTTGTTGTGTTGTTGTGTTTCCTTTAAAAGGCTGCAGGCAGTAGCTACCAGACACCCCAAAAATCTGTTATTTAAAGTGGTTTTATGTGTAAGCGTTTTTGGGACTGAAATGGTGGAACTCCAGGTTCCAGACTACTTGTTGCTGCAGGAGTTAGTTCCCTGCTAAAATTGCAGCATTACAATGTAAATACAGCATTGAATATTTATGTCAGAATTTTAAACAATAGTGCCATTCTGGTTGGAAACCTACAAGCCACATATAGCATGCCAAATGATATTGTCTTTGGGGTTCGCCAGGAGACGTTGGCTACCTTGTCATGGAATTTTACATATTTTCAACTTACCTGATGAAGATTAAATTGCAACAGCTTGTTAATTTGAACTGGGTTCTATTAGGACTTGATTGAGATGTATTTCTGTAAGTACTGGAAGCATATGGTTGGTTTCCATTGTAGTGTATTCTATTACTATCACAGCCAACTCAAAACATCTTTAATTTATTAATGAAAGTGTATTAGGAGACAACATGCCAATATTCTGTGATCTGCTTATGCAGGTGGAATACGGCAATGAGGTTTCAACATGAATCTCTCTGAAAAATGGAGTCATTCATCTGCAGCTGAGACTCTTGTCTACCAAATTAAGTTATTGTTATTTGTCTGCAAATTGTACAATTGAGTGTTGGAAGCTCTTGATGAATTCTTCACTCATCTGCGTCCTTAGCGTGAGTGATAACAAAAGCAATGCAGCAACTCAGAAAGTGTGAAATAGATGGAGTATCAAATCACAAAGAGACATTCATGCGGGGAGGTGGAAAGCTTTTCCTTTTTAAATCCAACCCTGTATTTCAACACTCCCCTTAGTTAGCAATTACTCGTGGTTATATCTACACTTAAATGGTGACTATCTGCAATAGAAGGTTTGATATGAATATCTATATTGATCCATTCTGAAAATGGTCAGTCATAATTATGTGTGAAGGCAGATCTTCTCTTTCATTCCATTTCCACTTTACCTTTTGTGTTTTGTGTGCTGCGTTTGAGAAGAATAGCTTTCTTTTGTTCCTTATGAAGTGCTTAGGGACATTACTGGTGAAGTGTTGTCTGGAGATTATAAAGTGCCCGTGATATACAATGGGCTTGAATAGGCTTCAGACAAGTCTGGCTTAAAAAACGCACTGGGGGAAACAATCAGTCATGATCAGCCTGCAACGCTGATACTTGAAATAGACCATTAAAATGCGAAACCTGCTTCTGGCCAGTCAAAATGCACAGATACCTATTGAATGAGGATTTATGGCGCATTAAGGATTACCTTACTCTTAATGTTCTACTGAGCTACCTTCTGTGAACACATGATGGATTTCCCTAGGTCTTCATCATTCCGGAGTGCATACAAGTAACAATGTTAACGCGTGGCGTCTCTTCCTGTTTGTGAACAATTTGGTGGGCGACTGATCTAGCATGGTATTTAAGACAGGCCACAAGCGGCTGTAAATTAATTTGATTTATGATGACAGAAAACTTCTTCCAATCTCCATAACGGGAGACCAATCGATGAATAAACATGAGGAAAACCACAAAAGTGCTGTAATACCAGGAAGTCTTTCATTCACAGCGAAGACAGTGTGCTTCAGCTAGTACCACCCAACAGTCGGCTCTCTGTAGGTTGTATTTAACAAGCTGCAGTGGTTTATTATCATTTTAATTTGTTGCTTTGGTGCTTTATGTAATAAAATGTAATGCATTGATGAAACACATTCAGCGAGAGGATCATACAATCTTTAAGCAGCTCCTACTGAATTAAATTACAGATCCAGCTTTTATTCATTGTACTCTTGCTTTTAAATGGCTGCAGATAAGAGAGCCAGAATACATTATATATTTATTGAGCTCTTACGAAAAAGCACACCATAAATTACATTAACTACCGTATTCACTGGCCTTTATTTTGACTATCTATTGAATCAATTTTTCTTTGTTCATTTCATGTTGATAGTGTCTTTAATTGATTTTTGTGTTGATTTCCAAAGTAAGATCTCTGCAAATCCTAGGATATACAGAAAGGTTTAAGGTTAATTTGAAAGTTGTGGGTTTATGAATGCATTTGTTGGAATTGAGGGATGGATGGATTCCACAATATTCCAAGCTATTCTGGCCAAACATCTGGTGATCTCTGTCAAGAAGTTCATGCTTGGACTTTCCAGCTTTCCAGCTCTGAAACACACATCCAAGTTTATGCCTCAATGGTTTGGGGAGCACAAAATGTTCTTCATTGGCCATTACAATCCCCAGACCTCAATCTAGTAGAACACTTGTGGTATGAACTGAAATATCAGTCCACAAGAGCCAGCAACACAACCTGGAGGAGCTGGAGAATGTCTGTATGAAGAAGTGGTGGAATATCCCTCCCGAGAAAGTTTGAAGGTTGTAGGAGGCACCTACCAACAAAGCCAAAGGAGGAATCACAAAATACCGATTGCCAGAGTATGAATATGAATTTATATGACATGTAATTAAAAAATATATGCAACAGCTTTTGACAGATATGCTATTGATATTTACAGTATTTGATAGCCATGCAATTATTTCATTTTTGATGTATTTATATTGAAAAAACTCAGTATTTTCACCTTCGTTTTCCTGCTTAATTAACTGTGTTTACCTAGTTATATTTCTTTAAGAGTATGTATACATTTGAAGACTGCTATATCTGTGTGTGTGTTTGTGTGGGTGGTTGCATGAAAATATTTATTTCCTGTAGCTAGGTTTGGTAGCTGTAATTGGCTTTGCAGGAAGATAGAGGATTTAGAGCCCATATTTCTATTTGTTCTTCTAGCTTATCTGCTGGGGGTCAGATTCAGATTGTGAAGGGCAGTGGTTTGCAATTCTTCCCCTAAAGAAATGACCCTATTCACCTCTCAGTTAAACTGACTTAATTAGTCTTATTACTCATTGCCACCTGGGATGGAAGGTCTATGTAGTATCAAACAGGAAGTCTCCATGCTGTGTGGGAGCATACTGCATACTGCAGTGAACATTGATTCATGTGTTTTCCTGTTAAAATGATGTTCGTACATTTTGTCCGTGCTTAGCCAAGATTGATGTATTTGTGACATAAGTGCCACCATTCCTGAGGGAATCTTAAATATTTAAACATGAATTCATGAACAATGAGAGGTTATTACACAGTTGTAGAAGCTAAATGCTTTGTATCGGGAAAGCTGGCTTTTACAAACTGAAAATTAGCAATTCAACTCAGTCATCTCTTTATGTGACAGTTTACAGTACATTCCAATAATAAAAGAGGAATGAATAGTACCATTTTGTTTTCCATTGGCACACTGTCGTATAGGGTCTTAAGATGTTGTTGTTTTCAGACTCTGGATAATAATGGTCTGAATATATGACATACTCTTGATTAATATTGCATTTTGGGATAAGCCCTTTTTTAATTGCTTTGTATTTGAATAACTGTGTTATATTTAGTTGCATCCCAGTTTCCTAATTCAGTGAATTCCCTCATTATTTTTAGCAAAGCAGCATGACATGTAATATAATATATTCTTATAGACTACAGGAGATCCAAGGTCTCTTCAAATAAAAGTAAACATCTTTGGATTCATGAAGCCTCCCTCGAACCTTAACAGCAGGAGACATCTCTCTGATCTTTGATGGTTCCAGAAGGTCATTTTCATTGTGTTACAGAACCTGGTAACAAAGTGGAAATTTGCAGTGTTGCCAATGAAGTGTATGAATGCACACATGTATCAATATGTGACTTATATTGGAAAATGATTTAATTGAGGTTTAACTCTTTACTTTTTCATTTCTTTATTCATTAATTCAGACATCGTGCATCACAGCATCACATGTTCACGTTTAAAATTGGAGAATACTTCAGCTCTGAATTGCCTCCTTGCACGTGCTTTTCCTTTCAACTGTTTCCTCATGAAGGCTTTGGCATCTCGGAGATCTTTTTTCACTGTGTTTGAATGATATTCATAAGTGCAAATTGAAGTTGGCATCCAGGGAGTTCAGAAATATATCCAAGACAATGCACCATGGGTTAGGTTTTCAAAGGGATGGTGATTCATCAGCCACAGTAATTGAAATATCATACAAAAAGCTTCAGCAATTTGGAGCAGGTCAGGTACATCATCTTTATTTGCCTCTGTGTTATACATTTCATCCTTAAGAAATCTCTCTGATTAGCTAAAGCCTGGCATTTGATTAATATAAATGCTCAAGGTCAAAATAAGCACTTTTGTTTTGGTGCATTAGGTATGACAATCCTTTTAAAAACTTATAATGGCACTTGATTACATTTTTAAGTTTGATTATGTTTTATTAATGGGATTATAGTTATTTTGCATTCACTAGTTTGAGATTTTTAATTTTTTGCTTTTACATGCAATAGAAAAGGCTTTAATCTTGCCTATCCTATCTTCCAGGGCTTACATATATGCAAATTGCACTCAGGTGTATAATACAGATCTTATTTCCTAAACTATATATTTTTCTACAGTACTTTCAGTCGTATTTGTCATGTTTATTTTTCTCCAATGGTGCATAGTCTTTGCACTATGGCCCTATTAACACACTCTCGTAACAATAGTTATGAAATTCCATGTCTTCCAACAAACACTTCCAGTGAGAAAAGAAATGCTTTTCTTCCTCAGCAATGAAATGGGGGACTCTCTTTGATTCATGCTTCTCCATTAATCCCCTCAAGCCCCCAAAGGTTGACAAAAAATGATACTGGCATCGGCTGGGGAAGAGTTGCCTGTGGGATTTTAAGATTGCCACTTTTTGTCTGCCTTCTACCTGGCAGTTAAGTAATTTGTTTTGTATTTCTTCGATTCAGAATCCCATTGCAAAAAATGAGCATCCTGTCTGACATAGCTTTTCCCTGAGGACATATGTGTGTCTCTGGGTCTCCTTGATCACTGAAGGGGTGCACTGATGCGTTGGTCTGAAAACTAATTGCCACTTCCAAATCGTGATATAATGAGGGGAATTTAATTGGCAACTCTGAATTTAATGAAAAATAAATAAATAAGAAATATTCCGTTGAAGCCACCTGCTCTGTTTATTGAGGTGTAGATCTCTGCACTGTTTGGATATCTCTCAAGCTGCCTCTGACACAAAATCTAGGTTTTTAAGTCAGTGGATATTATTTGGGTTTATTTCCCTTACCGTGCTTTCAGACTAGCAGTGAATGATTTTGAGGAGGAAATAAAGATTAGTTAAAATAATTAAAAATCACCAATTCACAAATATCTGTTTTGCCAGACAGGTTTACAGATGTGTTACATAAACTATTCCCAATAAGACATTCAGGTGTTTTCTCTGCTGACCTAAATTACTCCCACATTTAAATGACCTATTAGTGATATGGACTGTGGTGTTATGGTGCACAGGAGCTTAATACAAATCAATTACCATCTATGCAATGTACTGCGTTTGTAGCCTGAAACTAAGGCATCACTGTGTGTAAAGCGTATTCATTATGTTCAATATTGCTATGACTGTACATGCTCATTAAGTTAGTAATACCAATTGTTAATAATGCTGATTATGACATCTAAAGCTCCTCAGAGGATATAAAATCATTAACAATATGTACTGTAATTTTTTAAATGTTGGCAGTTGTGGAAAATCATTCCAACTCTATTTTAATACCTTAAATTAAACAGAATCCAGGTTTGCTGTTTGTACAGAGGTTTGCAGTTTCACTGAGTCACAGTTTTAATTCCATAACTGTTGACTATGGCAAACCATGAAAATGTGCAAATATATACAATGCAGCACCACACGCTGAAACCAATTAAGAAGCCAGCTGAAGGCAGGGGTTTTAAACTTGAGTAAAGTTTAACAGACTGAATTTCTACAGACTGTTATGTAGTTTTCTTGAATTCTAACTTCCTGAACATAAAACAGTAAATCATTTTTCATCCCAGTTTGAAAATCCCAATGCACTTGACACTCAATATCCCTTTGGGAAGCCAGAAACCACTGCGACAGTCTTTTGTGTTCCCACTCAACAACAGTAACTAGGTGTGTGGGGGCTCAAACCAGCAGCAACCATATTGCCATCATTCACACTATTTTCACATGGTGAGAAACCCATTTAAACCGCTTGGCACATGTTTAGTTTTGAACGTATTTTATTCACACTTTGAGAAATGTTAGGCTGATACATTTCATAACTAGCAAAGTACATCTTTCTCTTCTTTCTGGGCCATAGCTTATTTTTATTGTTTATCGTTTCACTCTAATATAAAAAAGGGTCACACGTTGCAATAATGGGTATTGATTCTTAATGAATTAATGTATGAATCTCACAGAAATATCATATAACACATGAATACCTTATGCACTGCATCTGAGTTCTGATGTTGATGACATGTATAAACCCTGACCCCAATCCTAGTCTGTAACCCTATTCCTGACCCTAACCTTGTTACACATGTGATTAACAGCAGAACTCAGATGCAGTGCATAAGGTATTCATGTGTTATTCCTGTCGAATGCATATATCAGCTTCATTAAGGATTGGCGCCCATTATTATAAAGTGTAAGTTGGATATTATACTGTTGCAGGTCTGTTTGTTTTTCCTTCATTGTTCAGTATGTATGGATATAATTTATTCTATAAATTCAATGCGGCAAAGTTGCTTAGGGAGCTGGAATCAAAATAAACCTAAGTGAATGGAAAACTGTTTTAGTGGGCACAGCGTTCCCAAAAGGCCATGCCAAATGTGTTACAGGAAAATAACATTTTATTTTTAAACTGGAAATCCAAGTTGCATAACAAGCAGCCTTGTACAATTTTGCAGCACAGCTTTAGCTTTGTCTCTAGAATGTGGCTTTCACTATGTATTACCCACAATCCATCCTATCCCTTCAGCCACACCCAGGCATCTTTACACATGCCCCGGTGCGGTACTGTGCTGTGCCATAACCCTCTGGGCTGGTTAGTCCGCATTAGAAGGGGAAAGCAGTTGCACAATAGCACTACCTGTTCTTAGCAGGTAAGAGCTTTACCTAACCAGGATATTGTTTGTTCATTCATTCACAGGAATGCAGTGAAATTGAATACTCAGCGATGTATGAACAATCTAGTTTCTGAGACGGGTGAGATTGTTTAACCACATGCTTCGTGCTTCTTCTCCCATAATGGACTGAAAAATCCTGGTCAGCAACTAATCTGAGTACAGAGACAAACTAGGGATTTAATTACTTTGAAGCAATTAGTTTACTGAAGCAGGCCTTTAGTAAACATGCAAGACATTGGTTTCCATAAACTAATTACATATGCTTACTGTACCAAAACAAATAAGTAATAGCAAGGACAAAATCATCAATGTAGATTATAGTCTTACATTACAGCATACAAAATGATGGTTAAGAAACAGACTCGTATTCTGGAGAAGTATGACCTCAATAACATGCAATTAAAACCATGAAAGTATTTTCGTTTAAGGAATTCGTTGAGTTATTTCAGCTTATATACATGCAAAAGCTAAAGGGAGGCTGATACAGTGACTGACTTTCTGCAAGTTTTATTTTTTTATATACAGTTTATATGCAGGTGTGTGTTGTTGTATCCACATAGAGATATTTCATATATTTTAAAATTCTTAAAAAAAAAGCAGAAAACATGGTAAATGGAGAAGTGATTTACATCTCCCCCGAGGCCGAGCATAGACTTTATCGAAATGAAGGTAGGTTATCTTTAGGTCGGACATGTTTTATAACCTCTGCTGGATTTGGCCATTAAACCAGGATTAACACTCCTGCTCTTGTGAGAAGAACCATGGGATCTTTAATCATCCAGATTAGACTAAACCTTGTAACTACCAGGGAGATTTTCAAGGCTTTTCGCTGCAGAACTATACTTGCTCCCCAGTTCCTGAAAGTAAAAGTTGAAAAGTACCCGTGGAAAAAGAGACATTTCTTCCCCTACTTCCACCTCAGGGCCTAAGATGGGGTAGGGATGGTACTGATCTGTTTCGTGTGGCTTCTCTCCATTTGGCTCTGCATTGCAGTATCACAGTTCAGAGTGCTGATGTTGATTGTTATTTAGATGTTATGATTTGTTATCCCTATTAAGAGTTTGGTTTTTAGGATAGCTAGGTACTTATTGATGTAATGAAGGTTAGTTCTCTCTCTGTCTCTCTCTCTGAAGGTTTCTTTTATGTTGTGTGTGTATATATATTGGAAAGGATCATCTTCCTGGAAACACACACACAGATATATGTGGAAATGCTGTGGTGAGAATTTACTGAAAACAAAAACAGACAAACAAAAACCTAACCCATCTCTGGGTCCTCAAATATACACAAAATGAAATAAACTGACCAGGGACAGCTATGTCTGTTTACCCTGGAAAAAAAACAAGTTTGTTTTCTAAAAGCTACACTTTTTCTTTTCCCTCAGATTGTTCTCCCTTCTCTCTATTCCCTTTGTCTCCCCCAACTCCCCCCCCCCCCCACCATGCTTTTAAGTAATTCTCACCAAGTGCAATCGGTTATCCCATTAAACCTATCAGACATCAACCAATTACATCCTGAAGAGGCTCTACCAAGATGGCCGCCTTGACTTCATCCTCCTTTCACAAGATGGAGTGAACCTTCCTCAACCCCCAGGGTCCCTCTGGGAATATACACTCTATCACAATATATACTGTGGAACAAAATTGTTACGCTGTATTGTTCTTTCTTCTATTGTTTCTTTTCTTACTGCTAAAAATGAAACGCTGCAGCATTTGAGCTGAGCATTTCATATTCTTCTGATATTTCTCATCCCCTCAATCTGTTGACAGCATCCTGCAGAGAGCCTTTTCGAAAAGGGAAAATGTGGTAATTTGGGTTTTCGCGCAGTAGATCTGAGGGTACGGTAAGATAAAAACACGTATCCCTCAGGTTTCATGGGAGTTTTCAGCTTTCATCTCTAAGGAGAGAAAGTGAGGAAAACTCATCACCTCCAAGCACATCTGAAACACGTATTTTTCCCACAGTCGAAAGGAAGAGCGGCTGTGTGATATTTGAATAAACAATCTCATTCCTTTTCCATGGCCATGTGCAACACTTGTATTGTCAAGAGATGCCCTTTTACTCGATTCAGTTCTTGTGTTACTATTTTAAGTGTTATGAAAAAAACAATCGATCAATATTTCTTGTCCCTCACAAATATTGCTGATGGGGTTCTGTGGGTATGTGAGGCAGAAGCCAGTAACACATAGTACGGCGTTGAAAATACATACTGGATTAAGTTTAATATAAAACAGCAACCACTGCCAGTCAGAACTTTAAAAAAAAATGTATTTAGTAATAAATACAATATCTTGAGAGCAGTTTGGTTAAAAAGAAAACTTTTATCTGCATTTAAATACAAAATTAAGGATACATTTTATTTGGAATATATAAAAACATTATGAACTCATCCTGCCTTCAGGTGTAGCATTCTACAAATAAGTCTGCTACTACTGAAAGACAAGCACATAGCATGTTTGTTTATTTTCTTCAATTGGGAGATTTTATAATGAGAACACTACCTCAAAGTGTGCCTACTCTTAAAAAAAATGAAATGATTCAAACTTAAGCATTTCTTATTCTGTTTCACTGTGTCTTATTTCAAAGTAATAAAGCACAATGTCATTTATTGTTGACATCACACAAACTATAAATGGATCATTAATTGTAATGTGCTTAGTGATAGATTGGGTGTACAGTGACTGTATTAGGCCCCTTATGAAAAATATCAGGTGTTCACCTTCGGTAAACTAAAGTGTACTTATAGTGTACTTTAAAATGGGTAATTCTTCACCTCATGGCAATATAATTGTATAATGGCTGCAATAAAATGTCTAAATTATTTCTTCACAAAGAATATAGAAGTGTGAGAAACAATATTATACATAATATTATAATAAATTAATACACTGTGCCTTTCGATTAACCTTGCATAACACTCTTGATTTTAAGTGTTGAACTCAAAAGAGAATAATACATTTCCTTGTTGTGGTTTGATCCCAGAATTAATCCAGAGAATTTGCTTCAGCTACGTGGCTGGATAGTTTGCACCAGACATCTTAGTATCTTTGTGTAAGGAAGCATTTCTTAATTTTAGGTTTAAACATCTGTGCTCCTAATTTGTACTTGTGACAGATCCTCATTTAATTTGGAACACTTGCAATAAAGAATAGTTTGTTGCCTCTTCATGCCATGCAATAATCAAAAGCATAGTGCTGGTATTGGCATCGCTGTCACAGCTCGCTGAGTTGAAGAAGAGTTTGCCCTCATTTCCACAGGTAATGGTAGTTATTTATTTATTTTTGTAATTAGTCAGAATGTGAGAACATACAAAGTATGAGAACTGATTCCCTTGCAAGAGCTTCATTTTTATTATTATTATTATTATTATTATTATTATTATTATTATTATTATTATTATTATTATTATTATTATTAAATCTTCTTGTTCTAGTATCGGATTTTCTTATTCTCGTTTCTGCAGCTTTTTCTCTTACAGTTTTGAAGCAATCATCATGACACTTTACAGTTCTGTAGATACAGTTGGTGCGAGGTGTACTTGTACTTCTTGAATTCATCCATTGAACGAAACTGGAGTTGTACTGGATTGATGGATGTGTCACAGCATACGTCACAACATGCAACATAGCTACGCAAGTACGTCTCATGACAACACGATTGTGTTACTATCTCACAGAAAGGTATAAACATCTATGGGATACTGCAACAGTAAAAAGTGGGTTTACATCCAGCTCTGAAAAACAAATTGGATCAATAGAGATAATAACAGATATGTTAGTGTCCATTCTACTCTATAAGTTATGTATCTGTATCTCAGAAGCTCAGATAGCAGCCTGTAGTTTAGTAATAGTAGTGTACTTAGGCTACAATATATTAGTGTGTCAATCATTAGTGTATATCAGCCATTCATTAAAGTATTGTAGGGGGCAATGGCATGTTGTAGGGGACAGGGGGGCAGTCTTACGGGACAGTGAGCGTGTCTTATGAGAAAAGAGTGTAGTCATGTAACCGTAAGAAAAGTGTTGTCAAAGTCAAGCGCTTTCAAAGAAAAACGTCTTAACACACTGGTTATTACTATGTTATTATTTATTGAAAAACAGTCCCCAAAGCTTATTCATTTCACTTATGCACGGGTTACAACACCAGGGAGATGCATACATTTTTACTAAATTTCTGCTATGGGTGGGAGCAGGGAGATCACTTTGAACTGTAAACTGTCTCTTTCCTTTATGAAATATTCAGCGGTGTAAGAGCAAAGAATTACGCCAGCAATGCAAATTAACAGTAGGTGTTTTAATTTCTAAACAAAGTCTTCCCAGAGAAAGTGAGGTGAAAATGTGTAGGTAACAGATAAGCTCTGTTAAGACTCAACCCAACACGCCGCTTTATCATTAGCATGACAAACGTGTATCACCAACAAAGGAGAAAGAACATGCAGAGTCACAGCAGGTGAGCAGAAAATTGTACTGGTGTCGTTGCTGACATATCATTATCAACATCAAGGGAAAGCGGAGACGTAATTAAAATAGCTTAAAGTATCCCATATATCAGAAGGGCAAAGTAAATATTGTGTCAGGTTTTGTAAAAGATTTTAAAAAGTTTAAGTAAAAGTAAAAGAGACTGATTGTTCTGTTTTGAAACAAATTTAGAAAAAAGAACACATCCTGCTCCCAAAGACTTTTACAAAATAATAAAATACTCATGAATTTTACGAGTCTAAGACAATAACCTTAAACGTGCTGGCGGTGTGTTTTATCATACCTTAGTTGGTATTGAGGCTGTGGTATTATTTTAACCACTATTCAATTTTCTAGTCTCACAGTCTCAAGTTTTCCTATTTGTGGCCTAAAACATCCTTTACCTTGGATGACTTTTGGTCTTTGACAATGTTGTTCACAAGACGTGGTTTATATAAAGAAATATTCATGTGATGATGTTGTGAAATAGCCAAGCTACAATAGAAGCTGTTACTTACTATTAGCGGTGGTTAGGACTGTGGAGGGGAAGGTCATGGGTCCAGTCTCAGGTGGTGGCACAGCTGTAGTACCCTTGAGCAAGGTACTTTGCCGAGATTGCTCCAGTGAAAACACCAGCTGTATAAATGGGTAATTGTGTGTAAAAATAATGTGATATATTGTAACAATTGTACGTTGCTCTAGATAAGGGCATCTGCTAAGAATAAATATGATAAAATTATAATCTGTAATTTGATGAGATAAACACCCAAGATATTTCTTTCCAGTTGGATATTTTATTGAGCATCAATTGAGCATGTATTCCCTAAGTTTACATGTGAAATTCAGTTTATTGTACGGTTAGTCAAGAATTAGCCTACTGTTGCATACATGTTTCAGAGAGATGCTTTTCTCCCCCTACCCAGAAACACAATATCATGTTACCTAGCAACATCACTGGCCAGCTTCGGTGCCAGTTGAGGTTAAATGATCTGCTCCTGTTTTTCCATTGTATTCTTAAACTTGTGTATGTCTCTCTCTTTCTCCTTTCTTTTTTTAACGAGACTTGTTTGTCTTGGAAGCTGTCTTCCGCGCAAGTGAATCTAATGAACCGAGCGGATAATTCCTACCCTGCAGCGCTTTTGTTTTTCTGAGAACTCTGGATATTTTCCTCATCTGTGATCCAACAGCCCGCAGCTTTTCAGAGTACTTGTATTGGTTCCGGCATCAAAGCCATGCCACATACCATTATGGACTCTCAGCCCAAGGTGTCAGCTTCTGTGTGTCTGTATGTATTTGTATCTTGTCTGGACAGCCTATCTCCTTGATTAGAAATACTATCCTTGTGGCCATTGGAGATCTTGGACCGAAGCGTTTAGTGTCCTGCTGGGAAGAAATGTTAGTGCCGCTGGCAGTCGCTGGCAGTAACTCGGCGATCTGAACTGCTGAGCGCCCGGCCCATCAAGATACAGGGGAACGTGAGGCTGTAGGGTTTATAATTTCATTACTCTGTTATAATAGAGTATTTCCTAGTACAGCCATCGCTAGATCTCTGTAGTATCAGCCGCATTCAAATCAAGACTTTATAAATTTTTTATGTTTTTCAACTTTCTTTTGTAGATGTTTGAAATGAACGGTGACTGATTATCAATAGAGCTATGAATAAAGATAAAATAATGTATGTAATGATTTGACTGTTTAAGGCTTACAGAACACCCAATAGTTTTGATCAGAAGCGCATGACTTTGTACCTTTTGCTATAGTTATTCCTGAAAGTTCTCCAATGTCAATGTAATTATGTGCATATTTCGCAAACCTTTAAATCAAATTTTCAATGTTGAGCAAATCACCCATATTTTCTGTTGACTCAGCAAACCAAAGCTGGAATCAAGAAGGTGTTACATTAAGTCTCCTTACTGCACAGTAATGCAGGTTTTCTATTCCCACTGAACTATTTGAGAGGAACATTGCTCTCCGAAACCATGATCCGCATATTCATTTATTTTGAATATTTTTTCTGATTGACTGCTTTCTATAAATTATATATATAGACTTGGTTTAAGGCAGAAGTAGGGAATAGGCATTCAATTGCAAGCACTATTACTGTACTTCAGATATTTTTAACAGCAGTTAGATTAATTGTATTTAGCAAGGAAGAGCAGAGCACTCAGTCCATTGGTATTTCAAAGTGGATAACAAAGTTCAGTGAATGATAAAGTATGCTCTAAGTAGTGGAAACACATAATAAGGTTGACATTTTTTACATAATTTTAAAGAAGCTGTCACACGTCAATTGAATTACATTGTAAAGCTTTTTGCTAAATAAATATTAAATCAATTAGTGTCTTCAGTGTGGGCCTTTTACTTAACAATCTCCCAGTTGGTATTTTCCCCTCGTTATTTAATTTTTAATAACTGAAAAGGAACCATCAGAAATGGAAGTGCAATTAAGGAAATTAGAAGCCCTTCTCTTCCCTATTTAGCAAATAATTTATTTCACTATTAATAATTTAAAATTTGAGCATCTGAATAATTGCTATTTTAAGGAACTTATTATTATTTGTCTTATTTTTAATGAATTGATTTGAAGATACAGTGTGTAAGATAAATTATGTGGTATGAATACAAAGTATCACAGTGACCTCTAGCTTTCCCCACATTATTTAAAAATTGCTGATAATTAAAGGAGATCAACAGTGTGCTTTTATCAGATATAGACACTGATTTGGCAGAAGGCTTTATTGTATTTGATATGTGTGGAATAGTGACACTATATAATTAACACAGATGATCCCTGATATCAGGCATTGAGCATGGCTTCTAGCACAAACTCCCCATTATATTCACAGTTATATTTGACTGTATACCGTTATTTCCAAGCCTGCAGAACGGCTTCTCCTCTTTTACTGGCGGAGGAGATTGTGTTTTGGGAATTGGGATCAG
The DNA here is from genome assembly GCF_036373705.1 of Amia ocellicauda. Lineage (NCBI taxonomy): Eukaryota > Metazoa > Chordata > Actinopteri > Amiiformes > Amiidae > Amia > Amia ocellicauda. Next base: position 19,883,190 of record NC_089857.1, read on the forward strand.
GTTGAGGTTCCCCGCACTAATGAGCTTGGTGTTGAACAGTGACCACACTGAGCTGTTATAACTAGGCGCAGGGTTTGCCTCTGCCCTGTCATCAGAATATACTGGGGCAAGTTCAAGTTTTTAAATTAACTTCTGAACTACCAATGACATGCTTTCCATGCAATGTGCCAGCCTCTTCAGCCATCTCGTTTTAAGTGCTTTGCTTCCTCTTAATGGTAGCCTGTGCACAAAACACACTCCTGGGAGGATTGAGGCTGTGATTCAGACCAAACCCCAGTAGAACCAGACTTTTTTTTTTATGAGGTTGACTCAGTTACGATTTAAAACAGTAACAACAAAACAAAAAAGTAAAGAGCAGTGAAGGAGAAGCACATATGTGGACAATGAAAGACTTATTAATGTTACATGACATGTATTTGTCTGCAAATGTGAAATCCCAAATACATTTTGAAGTAAAGTAGAGGAGGAATATAGGACTTAAAATGAAACTGCCCAGCCATGAAGTCTATGCTTTTGTCAGCAAGTTGTGTAAATGACATCACTGGTTGCCATTGTCTTTAACCTTTTTCATTTAAAGAAAATAAAAAAGTCTTACAAAGAAGTGATGACAGAGAATAATTACATATAACTATAGTACAACATTTCAGTCATGTCCTGCACAACATTTGTAAGGGGATTTTCAGACTGTTTGATTAATTCTGTGTGTGTGTTGAATTTGAAGTAATTAATTACACCTTCCCTACTCAACACATAATTCTGGAATTCTTATGTACCAGGTGACTGCACATGCTTGATGTTAGGTTTGTTATAGCAAATGCCCTGATAATAAATGTACAATACATGAATTCACAGATCCCAATCTTCCCCCACAATAGTCATTAATGTGAAGTTCAAAGACGAACAAGGGAGAGCAAACATTATCGAAAAGAAAAGTCCTTACAGATATAGGGAGAGAGAAATGGAATTAGGTTGCCATCATTCCCAATCTTGAGCACAGTACGGCACCATTCCAGATACCAGGGAAGGTTAATTTTTATAACTAATATCAGCATGGGGCAGGATTGTGAAGGAAAATTATAACATTAAACATTAAAAAGTAGCTTTAAAAGCCAGGTACTAATTTGCCATTTCCCACAAATAGTGATAACACCGTCATTGGAAGGCATGCAACTGATATCTGAAGCTATGAATTATGTTTTGATTCCAAGCCAAAAGCCATACAATAACTGACGGTACTCGCCGGTTCCTAAGTCTCTGCAGAAGACAAGCGTGCTTTTAAACAGTTTAAAAGCGGCGTCTCTCCTTTCATAACATCCTTCTGAACGTCCTCTTTCCGAGGGAAGACGCTTGGCACACTGTCAATGTCACTTCTGTGGCGATGAAGAACTGAAGGCAACCCTGGTGTATAGGGCTCTGTCTTCATGTACATAAACCCTGTTTTGATGTGGCTGCCAAACTTTTAATGAAAAGCCAAGGTAGATAATAAAGCACAGGGTTTGTGAACAGCAACAATGCCAGGTCCTTGTGAAGTAATTATAAATTATGTGCACTGCTAATTGGTTTTCTTTCACTGAGATCTTAATGTGCAAGACAAATGTTATGTTCAATAGGCGTGAAGTACAAACACAAGCAATGATCTACATGTAAAGGATTAAGTGTCTGTTCCAGTGAAATCTGTATTGATCCACTGCCCCCCCCTCCACATTATACCTGTAGGCACTGGTGTAAAATGTATGTTTTTAAAAGTAATTATCTGTCCCATTCCTCTCTTACTTTAATTCTTGTTTGCGTTTCCCATGCAGCCATTGACGATACACTGCATAGGTGTTGTAAAGGATGGTGCTGTCCTTTTGAAAAATGCCAAGTTGAGACTTGGTTTGTTTAATATAGCTATGCCTAATATTACTTTTTTAAATTCCGCACTTATATATTTATGGAATAGAATAAGTTTTACTACAGCAGCTGTGCAAATGTAAATTCTAATGATTGAAGACGCAACCTGTCCCCCTCTGGGTAGTATTCTCGACTTGAAAGATAACCAACATTTTTAGCATTTAGGGGACAAGGGGGTGTTAGTATTATTATATTTTTTATGTGGATAAACTGTATATATATATATATATATATATATATATATATATATATATATATATATATATAAACAAACAGTACAATAAGAGTAGAATAAGGAATAGTCTATAATCATAATTTATCATAGGAAGGTAGTAACTCTCAATGATCTTCTATGTAACTAAGCAGCTATCAACCAGATGACTGGCGAGCAAGAAGAGGAAATGGCTTTTTATATGCTAAATGGGCTGTTCTTTTCATTGAGTAGGAGAAAGTACATTGCAATTTCAAAAACATCAATAATTAAGAGGAAACAAACAAATGGTAGTAAAGTTTATTTGGACAGAATATGACAGAATATTTATGAAGCAATAACGTATATTTCATATTGACAGTATATTCAAACATTTGTATTCATGTGAAAGAAAATGGAAGTCATAAATATTCTGTAGAGCAGATTTTTCATTTTATATTGGGATGTATTTCTTGTTATAGCATTTAGTAGCATTTTTTTTTTGCCTACAGTTTTCCGAGTCCTGCTGGTAAACTGGCTGCGTCGTTTCCTCATTATTCCATACTTTTGTGCAGACAGAACAATAAGGACTGGCCTCGACTTTATCATCCTGGACTCCACTTACAAGCTGTCTCCGTTTTCCTACTGTGTACAATGCCTTTTGGGCTGCCTTACTTAATGGGCAATTTTAGATCCACTGTTCCATTGTGACACTTGCTTCAGTACAGCAGGTAGAGGTGTTATTAATTGTATTTTCTTCTGAATTACAGAACTCAGACAAATTCCCTCACTGTAATAGGTCTGTCTGAAAAGAAGAAAATTGCAGTGAGCTTTATTGCTGCTCCGTGGGGCTACTAGTATTGTTTAAACCAGATGTATAAAATGATGGTTCTTCTCCTGCAGTAATATACAGAGTTACCATAGTGACACAAAACTAATTATTCACTCGCTGTATTCACCGGCTCCAAGCTTACAGTCTTTCACTTGACCTCTGCGGGGCTCCATACTACTAAGGGTATTGGAAATTAGGTGAATACACTTAAGTTGCCGTATCTTAAAGAATACCCACAGAGCATAATTTTACCCTGTAAGACATACAATTTTACAATTTGAAATAATTTGGAGGAATGGCTTTTTTTTCAGACAAAATTAAGAGAGGGAAAAAATGTGTGGGAACTACAGACAAAAGAAATCCATGAAAATGTGTCTCAGTTGTCAGACAGTGTTGCTCTTGTGTAATCTCTTGACAGCCCGACGTCACGGACACACAGTTAGAAAAATCATACGCCAATTGGTATTCCATTCACAGCACTTGTGTATAATGACCGAGGCTGCCCAACATATTTCATAGCTACAGTAAGTGCATTTTCACTTACATGGTCTAAATACTTTGGGCAGAATGATTGAGTGAAAATAAATGCCCTCTAGACTCTAGAAAGGGGCATTGCATTGTCACTCAAACATGGCTACCCAAACTGTTTTACTGTACCCAGTTGTATAGTATAGCTAAGAACTGCCAACAGGGGCCGTTTCTTTTCTATTCTTTAGTGACTACTGCTGTCAATCATAAACATCCACTTCTGTGGACATACATAGCCATCATATGGTTCTCTGTGTACATTTTAACGGGAGCTTTGGGGGCAGATTAGCCCTTTTGTTGATAATAAAGGCCTTGCTCCTCAAGGCTTTTAAAGAGTTGTATTCCCAGATTTAAGCTTTGTGCCGTTTGGATTTGAATACATTTAAACAGGGTTTATACAACTGTAGAATGATCAGCATGTGGTTATTGTTAATTTGGGATTTGTATATGATTATTGAGTTTGGTTTAATTATAATCATTGTATTGTATGGTCTGCAGAGATCTCTTCCCAGATTCAGGTGGGTAAAAAAAGACAATAATTTTTTTTACAATCACTATATTGGAAGCTGACCTCATCTGATCTCATTTCTTCTGTTATTGAAAAAACAGATTGCTTTACTCAAACTCTTTCTGTGTAGTAGACAATGAGTGCTTCATAAAAAAAAATCTATGTGGGAACACAACAAATAAAAAATAAAAAAATACTGACAATTCTTAAAAGGCAAAGAAACAATTGGGAGGAGAAATTAAACGTATTCACTCAAAAGGTAGAGCAGTACAGAGCCCTGCACCGGTTAGAGCAATGGACTTGTCAGTCAAAGTGTTGTTTCCTTGACTATGTGGAGAGGAAAGAGACTAATTTTCTGTCCATCCTGCTATGAATCGATTGACTGTGTTTGAAAAGGAGCAATTTAAATAGCAGTGCATTTGGTAGGAATAAATATAGAAAGCTGTTAACCCAGTATTGTGTCTTGCCTTCTCCTGGTTTGTTTCCTGTTGTCATATTGCCACACTGATGATGCCCCACCAAAAATACAAAATCAAACAAACCACAAAAACACAGCTGAAAAAGCTTTGCAGGGGATCGCAGACAAATGTTACAACCTTTTCAAAAGCACATGGTGTTGAAAAGAAGTCTGTAGTAATTCTTACCTTTCACCCCAAAGAAATCTCCGTAAAATTAATAATTTGTGATATTTCAGAAAACATTTATTGGAAGTAAAACCGATCAAAAGTTATTTCCTCTCAAAATTATAATACCAAATAGAAGGTTGCTAAAATGACAACATATCATTATTGTTATTAATAATATTAATCTCAAGAGACTGTATCCTTTTGCAGTTAATTGCTCAGCTATTAATTACAAGAGTGTTTTGTTTCCTTTGATTTCCCTATCTTCGGTGTTTGTGTTTCACCTTTCGTGGAGCGTAGCAGTGATTTAATTTTTCATAATTTTGTTTCAGCTTGTGAAATCCTGCCCCCTGTTTCATTGTATCTGCGCACATCAGTTGAATAGGACTAAAATGAATTTCCTTCAATATTGAGTCTAGTCATATTATGATCTCGTGCTGTTAACATCTCACCTACCTCCCTCTTCTGTCTATTATTCCCTTTTCAACAGTTGCTTCTAAACCTCCCTAGCAGATGTCATTGTACTAGCAATTGTATTTGTATGCTTCAGGTAGACGTTCACCAAGAGTGTGTGAAAAGAGGCAATTACACACAAAAATATACCTTTGACCTGTGCCACTTAATATCCTCACAGGTTTACTGCCGAATTGCTAATCTCAATGACATTATCCTTTTTTCACACACTGTCTTTAAATCAATATTGTACCCACTGTGCCTTTCATTAGCCGGTGCAGATAATACATAACTGATTTTAATTCCCTTCCTGTGCGTAGGCGTGAACATAGGGATCCGGAACAATAAGGAGGTGGGGGGGAGTGATAGTGACTTGAGTAGTTCTTTGAGTCTTACAGATGAAATCGTGCCCTAAATCCTTATGTAAGTGACATAAATGTAGTCTTGAGTTTTATGTTTTTTCAGAGTTTTTGTTGCTTAAGGGTCTACAAACAGTCAGGTCTTCCACAGATCAGCGTGGCCGTGTCAATAATTCATCCGTTTCTGTTTGCCCGTTTTAGTTCTGTACTAATCATGTTTCCAGTCATAGCCTGATGAATTAATTAATCTGGGATCAGGAGTGACACCCCTCACTAATTGAGGCTGCTTTTCTATATGAAGGCAAAAGGGTTAGATGCATAACTAGGTGCTCAGGGAACATTGTCATGTAAAAATAGTTCTTATAGATTTTTTTTCATGAATAATAATTTTAAAAAAAGTCTTACCTGTGTAGAAATGTTGAGCCCGTGGTACTGAAAACTTCCCAGCGTGCACTCTGTTTAAAATGAAATCATTAAGTGCGCTCTGCAGTAGCCACTGGATCAGCTGCGGAGTTTGCTTTGTGTCAAGATATTTTATATTAACTAATATTAGTGAAGGGCGTCTCAGTTATTGGATATAAGAATGTAATTACTGGGAACTAAAATAAGTGAAGGCATCAGTGAGATTGCGACAATGTTGGAGGGAGAGAGTGGTTTAAAGTAAAACCCACTGTAAATGTGCAGTCAGTGTGCATCATAGGTACTGATAAAATACAGCAATCCACATCTATACAATCATGCTTGGTAATCACAAACGTATATCTCACTACATGCCTTTTTTGTCATAACTACCATTCTTTCTGTATCTGTTAATTGTGGTCTGTACTCCACTTTGTAAAACACTGAAATGTTTTGGCAGCTTCCCTCCCAGAATCCCATTGCTTCTGAAGGGAAACTGTGCATACACTCTCACATTTTCTTTCCTCCCTTGCAGCCATATTAACATGCCGCACACAAGATCTGTTTTGTCCTGTAAGGGATAAGAGTTTCAGTCAGTAAAATGTGTGTGTGTGTTTGTGCTTGTGGGTATGTGTATCCTTGAAAGTTATTCCTGTAGGAATCATGTTTCCTCTAGAACACAGTCGAACGCACGTTGGGTAGAATGCAGAGGACTATAGACACAAGGAATGCTTTGTAAAACGTATGTTATATCACTCTGAAGCTTTTTGTAGACCTTGCTACTTTGATCTATGATAACGCAATTCAAAGTCTGTGAAAGACAGCTTTACAAAAATGTACTGTAAAAGTTGCCTATCACTTGGGAATGCATCATGACGTTATTAAAACACTCTACCCATAGTGAGTGTGAGATGAACGCACACACTGTGACTTAACGGCATGACAGTGAGGTGGCGTGGGGAGCTGAGATCACTGCAGTGCACGTCGTGGATCCCTTTTAGCTGATCGTGCTTTTTAAGTAAATGTCTCCGACGACTTTCCATATCTGTCATTGGCCTGAAATAGTCTGTGCGCAGCAGAAATGTCAGCAACTGGAGAATGCGGTATTAGAAGCAAGCAGAAACTATAGGCAGTTCATTTCAGGTTACAATTCATGTTGGGAAGAAAACAAGCTCTCTAATGGCAGAAATAATGTAATTTTCAGGACGAAAGGTTCCAGTATATAAAGCACAAGCCGTTTCTTATTACAACCTTTTTTGAAATTCCAGAAATGCTTTTTTGATGTTTGTTTCTTTTCAATATTGTGAAAAAAGGTTAATAATATGAATCAGATACATACATCAAATGTGTTAAACATACATTTTTACATATATACTTATGTACATTGCTGTTTATTCATTCATTATGTATATGTACTGAGGTAGCAGAACAGCATATCAAATACAATTACTGTAGATTATGGGTGGGGAATTAAAATAGTGGTGAATGCAGACATGATTCCAGGAAAATAATATTACTATTATCGGTTTCTTTTCACCCCCAAATTATTGTATCATATAGACCTGTCCGATATAATATATTTTCAGTTTTTGAGTTATAATATAGAAGGAAAGGCAATCTCCAGAGGACAATTTGCTATTAATATAATTCTTCTGGTGAAGAAAAATGAAGAAAAACATATATGTTCTTATAGTAAAGCAGAAACAAAATGTATTGCACCATCTGATTACCGAAGATGGGAGATTGGCCGATTGATGACATTCTCGAGGGATTAGTTATCACTTTAATCTCATTCACATTCAGCACCATAGACAGTGGCCGTTTTTTTCCATTAAGATATTGAAGTGACATCATCTTTTGCTTTTGATATTGGGCAGATGTGGTGGACACAATCCAGTCAGGCTTCCTTTAAAACCCATTTCTCAGGGAATAACGTGACAATCTTGGGGGCAGAGCAGAAGGTATTTGCATTGTAAACTAAAATCCACTCGAAAAAAAAACTCTTTCCTTGTGTTTTTTACTGTTCACGTCTGCCCCGTTTCTTTTCCGGAGCCGCGGTTGGCTCTTGATGGACAGCAGAGTACAGGACAACCCCCAGCAGAAAGCACACTCACATCTTGACATTAAAAGCATTATAATTTAAGTCTGAGTAATATAAATCCTCCTCCAGTGAGGTTGAGCCATAGCACTTATTTCAGGGGATTAGAAAACTGGCTACTCTACCATTATAGTTCAGTAACCTCTGAGAATAAAAATGTAACAAGCTGTTGAATTCCTCTGCAGCACATTTTCTGCTATGTTGTAGATGGGGCTCAAGTTGCCGAACTCAGCACACCTCAATGAACATCTTTCCTGACTGTTTCTCTGCTTGTCGCCCGTAGTGGCACACGTTCACGGTGGACATGCAATTGCAGATCCAATACCTCTCAGTAGTTAGCCCTCCCAGAGCTTGATGCAGAAGGAAGGACAGTGTTATCAGGAACTGGAAGGGAGATGAGATGATAGATACGGCACAATAAGAGATGAGGAAAAGATAATGCAGGCCGGGAGCTCGGTTTTTAACTCAATATGGGTACAGTTTGAGAAACACTGTTGAATGTTTGTCATGCGACTTATTGGGAGCTTATTACAGGCACATCACATCTGGTAACTAATAACCGATTTGAAAGTTGACAATAAACAAGCACAAGACATTTAAAGTCACCTCAGTTCACTGTGCCCTTGTTTCCTTTAGATTTGTCCTCATGCTCAGCCTTTGATTGGCTTCATTTTGCAGGGAGCTTTCCCCGCTCAATGACAGCTGCATGTCAGAGTAAGTTAGCCTTTAACTAGTTATTTTGAGGGCAAGGATGTCTCCTAGGATTGGACCACAGGGCAAAGAATGCAATTGTAAAGTAGATGACTCCTTGTTATAATAAACCACGATTAACATTTGTTTTTCTGACTGAGGAAGTGATATTAGTTTATGCTTTAGATGCAAGGTCAATTGTTCTCATATATAACTCAGTGTTAGTCCCCGAGTTATTTTAATTGGATTTAAATATACTAGATGTCTCTTTCCTGATGCTATTCATATTTCAAATACAGATAATAAATTATATATGTATAGTGTTTTATAATTGAAAACTGTGAATTATTGAGTACTGATACGCAGAGAAAATGATTTTTTATTATGTTTTTGTTTGCCACTTTTAGTTCTCTATTGTACATCCATGGAGGTGGGGGATTTCCAGCTCTCCGTGATTACAAGGCTATTGATTCCCCAGGAGCCTGCTCAATTTCTTATTGTACACTTTTTGCAAATGTCCTTGTAAAGCATTGACAGTTTTACAGCCGGTCTTTTCACTCTTTGGATCACAGTGAAGTTATAAAGATTTTAATGGCAAACTTTCCCTCCTGGTCTTAATTATTGTCATTTAAGTCTGAGTCGTGAAACGATACAGTTTATTAACAAGAAAATGCTGAGCAGGAGCCAAGTGGTTTTTAAATCAACAGGCCTGGGTGCTGTGGTGTGTTTTAAGATTCAATTAATTAACTGAGGCTGGAGATGATCATAAGGACAGAAGGGGGTGTGACTTAATTTCACTTTCCTCTGGATAACTTTGCAAGCACTTTCCTTGGTTTACTTTGCTGCACATTTAAACGGTAACAATAATTGGATTGATATACTGCAAATACTGTATTCGGACTCAGCTGTTCTGAAAGTCTCTCTCTCTCTCTCTCTCTCTCTCTCTCTCTCTCTATATATATATATATATATATATATATATATAGATATATATTTATTTTTAAAGGTGTTGCTCAGGTTATTCTGGTAAGGAAAATTAATACAGTACCTTAAACACTTTTTCAACATATTGATCTCGGCCTCTACTGTAGCTGCCTTCATTGCCTACTCCACAACTAAAGGTCAGAGCACACAAAGAACTGTTTCACACTGATAAATGTCTTGTCAAAACACAGAGCCAGTCTACTTTTTAACACTCATTTTCTAATCCCACTTATTAGCAGTGCCAGAAGCCAGTATACTTGTCTGATATGAGCTTGCTGGCTTTCTTAGAAACCTCCTTCATAGGAACATGCATAAAGGTATCAGCCTGAGGAGAACATTTGAGTAATGAGTTCCTGTCCTTCCCCAAGTTAATTAATTTGGCAGCGTTTGCAATTCATGTCTTCATAGCAACATGCTGCTTGTTCCCTATACTCACCATTGTCTGCGTTCACCTTCTACAATGAAGATCACTAATGAAGTGCTAATGAAAAAAGAAAAAAGAAAAGAAAGTTGAGAAAACATTGAGATAATACCACTAGGCAGCAAATTCAATTATCTGTTTAGAACTCAAATTAAATCCGTATTAAATATAAACATGAAATAAAAACCTCAAATCGCTTTTTGTTTCCAAATGGGAGCTGTGAATTATTCAGCTGCCAAGTACCTTGCCTTTCTGTGCACCAGTCAAAATCTGAGCAACGAACAGACAAGCTTATTTCTATTCCGAATATGGGAAGTGAAGTGTAAAAGGCAGCCCTTGACATATCGCTCTGTTCCCAGTTTCCCCGGCCACTTACTGCATTAGAGGCGAATGCTGCTTCCTGGGCTCAGTTTCCTGTCCAAAACCCCCAGGATATTCTTAGTGGTGTCAGGGCAGCATTTTAGCAAACTTAACAGAAAACAAGAAGAAGCCATTCAAGTGGTTCATAAACTCGCTCCATACGGTCTCGTTGTCCGAAACACGTATTCATGCTCTCTGTATTTGACCCTGCTTTGCAGATTGTTCGAAGCCCAGTCTGTCAAAGGGAGCGTCCTCCAGCTCGGCCCTCAACATGCCTCAGTCGTTCGGCTCGGTGATGGGCTTCTCTCTCTCTGAGGCCCTGCCTGCCGCCGGCCTGCCTCCCGTCTCACAGAACGCTTCAGAGAGAGGCCCCGTCTTTGTGTCGGAGGAGGCCGCCGCTTACCTGGGCTCCAGTCCCGATGTGCACAAGTGCTGGCCCATACGACCCACGCTGCGCAACGAGCTCGACACGTTCTCTGTCCACTTCTACATCTTCTTTGGACCCAACATCTCCATCCCTCCGGACCGAGCGGCAGTGTTTGCTATCAACTTGATGCCCGTGCTCGACAGCGGCGGGGTTTTGAACATGGAACTCAAGTTGAATGTGGTAAGTAGGAGTGATTGAAGGCACTGCATTATTACTCACATGTTTTCAAAGAAAAGATTGTATCATCTGCATTAAGCACTCTATTTGTCTTTGTTATATTACCCATCATATGAACTGAGTGTTTTGGCAGTCTCGTTTGTAATGGAGTCCTCTGCTGATAAAGTATAAAGATACTGCCTACAAACCTGCTAATGGGACATTTCCCCTCTAGCCAAAGCAAAACATCTACCATCTAAGCACCAGGTCGTGTGGTTGAACACAAGCCTGGGGAAGAAATCGCCAGCCTGTCTTAATATGTGGCTTGTGTTGACCCTGAAGTAATCTCATGTGTGCCCGTCTTGTCTGCCAAGGCGTTGCTGAGTGACGTGTGTGTGCCCCGGGTCAAGCTTTCTCTAAACGGTAGAGATATGTAACTGAGATCCACGCTAGCCTGAGAAGCCTGTGGTGTGGAAAAGATCATTTCTACACACCCACCACAAGCAAACAATCCCCTTTAGCAGTAGCATGGTGTGTCTATATAGCAGGCAGAACGTCATGAGTTTAAAACTTGGCAACTATGGGGGATATCCAGGCAATCAGATATTTGTTTAAAAATTATATGCAGTTCTAACTGACACACAAAAACAAATGGAGGACATGATTGAAGTTGGCAAATTAGTGCCATTCCATTCCATTATGTCCTGAAGCAGTGCATTATGGGATCTGCTGCAGTGAGCTGTTTTCTGTCAGTCGCCTTTTCTTTTCCAAATCGCTTGTTAGCACAGAGAACTAAAATCTTTCTGAAAACAATGACTGACATAATTGCTCAGAGCTCAGAATTGCTCGGTCCCCACTGTAAGCAAGTCCTTTAAGAAAATTATGTTGTTTTAAAGAGTGACACATAGTCTAATGTCGTCGAGTCTGTTCCAGAACGTTCCTGAAACGGGAACGCATTTACAACACATTCAGAAAGAGCCATTGTAGAAATACACATTGAGTGCCAGCTTAATGAATGCGACCTAATGCAATGTGACAATTATGCTTTTAGAATTGCGATTAAGGTGGTGCTCGAGCCATTGTAAAAACGTTTTATGACTGCAATCATTTGGGCCACTCATGCTCATATATTCACGTTTTCTAGAGCCATCTTCTGAAATGTGAGATTTTAGAAATTGGACTTTTAAATGATTAATATTCCATCTTCTCCCAAGCCGAGAGAAAAAAGGGGGTTTGATGTGTCTTTATTGCGTATAAAGCACACTGGGTTATGAGACCCACCAGTAAGTTAATTCTGCAGGATAGATATTGGTAGTGTTCTACTGTTAAATTAATAAAACTGTCAGAGGAAGGCCCAGTGGTGACTATTATTCACAGCCTAGGAGGTTTAATTTAGTGAATCTAAATGCCACAGCCTTTAATTCCACTGCTTTAAATCTCTAGCCTCTCAGGGAACTGAAGTCAATCTGATTTCTGTCTATTTATGTATGTATCTATCCATCTATCCATCTGTCCATCTAGCAATGCCATTATTTCTACTTATTTATTTGTCTGGATATCAACAATGCCCTCCTTTGAATACGACATGATTTTAGGGCTTTATCTGGTTCTTCCACTGAAATGCACTCATTCCAAGTGACACGTCCTTAAAGACCGTAAAATGAGGTCCAGTACAAATGTAGACATGGATTTTCTATTTCCAAGGAGTTAATCTGTGTGCTGGACAATAGAAAATTTAGAGTGTAAAAAAAAAAAGAAAATCTCTGGAGGCAAACTGATTCACGGATTAAGCATGTTTCTCACAGACTCTTTTTTTTCAATATGGTTCACACAGTCAGATTCGATACAGCAGAATGGCTGCTGTGGCTTCTCTAAGCATTCATCATTTATTCACCTCTGGAAGTGATTACATTCAAGCTGTACAATCTGCTTCATGTCTCTCCTCTCACAGAATTGTGCTTTTACTCAGAGGACAGAGACCTGAAATTGAAAATTGGAGCTATCTTCACAATGAATATTCAAGTAGTATATTTTGTAGGTGGTGATCTTATAAATATTATAATGCACATATTCAAAGGACAATAAAGAGACTGATTAAATACTTAATTTCAAAAGGGAAAACGGGCACAGGGGGGAGTTTTGCGAAAATAGGGTAGGCTGAATATTCATGTGTCAGGGAGGCAGGGTTGCAAGACAAATTGTCGAGATGCAGGAGATTGCTGAGTGGAAATGCAGCAGCTTTGTTGTTTTGCTTTCCTCTCACATTTGCACGACCAAAAGCAACGTGCAAACGCCTTCTGCTGCGACGGAAAGAAGGCAGTCATGTTATCTCATTATTTCACTTTGTTTGTGTTTGTGGGTTAGATTTGTCTTGCGTGTGGATGTGAAACACACCTGATATCTCGTGGAACAAAATTGTTTGCAATGGATCTGATAATGAACGTTAAATTAAGCACAGTGCACCTGCCCATTGATGATTGTGCATTTATTATACAGAAGCAAGAATGATAATCAAATAAGCCATGGGGATGGTATTGGCAAATCACAGGAATTAGGTTTTAATGTTAGCATCCCTGTCTTTCTATAATTTGTGAACATGATAAGTTGCCCTGTCCTGGGTAAGTGCATTTGCCAATAAATAAATCCCAATAATAATATCAGCAATAGTATTAGTACACAAATTATGTCAAACCAGTTTATTCCTAGATGGAATAGCACAATGTATTTCCCCTGCTGGAAATGACTTTTAAAAATCATCAGTAACTTTGGATAATCACCACATTTCAATAATTTCATATACATTTATTTTAACAAATCAGTATTTCTGAACAAATGTAGGTTTGCATTCATTTTCCCAGCACCGTACATACTGGCATATTAAAATATCCAAGGAAAATTTTATTAAAATATGACTCTGTATGACTTGGTTTCTAATTCAGTACAGGTACAATTTGAGAAACACTTTTGAGTGTCTCTGAATGTCTCTACAATTTTCTTATTTTTCTTTTGGATTGTCACATGCCATACAAAAAGGATGTTACAATGGAGAAATGCACGGTTTGGGCATTTTTCTTTTCTCTACTACATAAGGACTCTGTAGACCTACAAAAAAGATATGTTATTTATTTAAATTTAAATTTAAATTCCAAAATCACCAATTATTTATTGAGTTTCTCCCCTCTAAATTTGGAATTGCCAGTTGTGCTAATGCATCTTGGTTTGTTGCCATTACTCCCACCACCATCAAGTGGGGGGAGAGAGGAAGTACAACCGGGCTCCTCCGATCCTGGATGCCCTCGAGTCGCCCTCGAGTCGCCAATCTCTTTTCACCATGCAGACCTCTTAGCGGTACTGCCAGCCTGCAGGCACCCAGGAAGCCGCTAGAAAATGTTTTATAGCGACAAACCGAGAGAACCCGGGCACCGCAGAGCCAATTGTGCGCCGCTGCTGAGCTCTCCCGATCACAATCGACTAATGACAATGCCATTCTTAATTTAACAGCAGGATACTAGTTCTCGAATTTAAAAAGCTTTCATCGAAAAGAACAGTGGGTCAATAAAGCCCTTGCTTTTCTCTAAAGCTGACATTTAGCATTAACTGTTCACAGCATTATTAGACATACGGGTCTCACTGTAACACACCGTCAGTGCTGGCAATACATTAATATATAAATTTGAAGGTCATGTAATGATCTTGGGTGCAGTATGTTAGCAGAAGCGGAAGTCCTGTCCAAATTGAGTATGTGTATAAATGTAAGGCTCTACAAATGATCTAAGAAGGTTATAGTAGCGCTCTTGAGTTGAGGAGTATAATTCTCTTCTGCCCTGACTATTTTCTTACCTATATTTTCCAAAGTCCTTCGGCATACACCTGTGATACTGAAATTGGTTGTTTTTTAAAATCAGGGAGCCTGTTCCAACCAATTAAGTGTCCACCTGGTGTATCATCAAGTCCAGGGCAATCAGCTCTTAGTCAATCAGCAGTTTTAAGAGTGCTTGAAGTCCTGGGTTTTATTGTGGCAAAGGGGGCAATAAAAGACAGGGGAAATTCCACAGAAAGGCTGCAGCTAAGTGTAACCTTTGAATATCTGTCACTATTGTAAAGCAAATGATTTCATCTGCTGCCATATGCTGCCATCTGGGTATTATCTACCAAGGATTTTGTCATGATTAATGCCCACTTCATAGCAGCATTGAAGGTTTATGAGCTATGTGTTTAAATGCTCACTGCCTCCCCTTCTGTGCAGCACTGGGCTCTTCCGGGACAGAATGGCTTTTAGACCACCTGTCTTGTCAGCAGCTTTTCATTAGGTAGCAGTAGAAAAACCTGCCACCCAGGTTTCCAGAGGAGGCACGATACGTTATAAACTCTCTCCCTCTGTATATATACAATGCATGGCTTTTCTTTTGGTCTAAGAGTTGAGTTGATCTTAGGAAATAAAAACGGAAAAGCCAACCTTATCGGACTATTCCTTAATTTCTTTTCCATTACTCCTATTTATTTATTTGGTTATTTGTTTTTCATTGTTTACTCTCTCATTAGCTACTGTTATGATTGAAATCCAATCCCTACACACTTGTATTATTCAAGCATATCAGAAAAGGTATTGCTTTGGGTATTTTCCTTGGCCTACCTGTGGTGTGTTGCTCTCTGTTTGCATTGCCTCTGGGTGGTGGAGGGGCTGGTGGTGTTGAGGGGGGCCGCAATCTGGACGGGTTGGATGTCAGCCAGTCCGGGACTCCAGAGCATTTCTCCCCAGTTAGGCTCGTGATACATTAATTAATGGGAACCGACAGCCATAAGAAGTCAACCTGCTGTTGTCTGAAGAGGCAATTACCTGACACTAATGAGCCAATGTGAGCGAGACTAAATGAAGAGGGGGCTGAGGCTCGGCAACAAAAAGTCCCCCAAAATGCTGGCTTGGAACAGGTTCGATTTTGGGAAAATGTTGAAGCTTTTTCACAATATAGTGCAAAGCAGAGAGAGGAGCCAAGCGTTTGTCCAACCAACTCCCACCACAATGAAATTCGGCAAAAGAGCAATTTTTCCAACATCAAGTGTTTCAATTAAATTTAAAAAACAAAGTAGAATAAAAAATAAAACAATCCAAAAAAATGTAACAAGCAGTGTGGAGATTTTAATAGTGTCTGATTCTGGAGAAATATGAAGCTAAATGCATGTTGTCAATAGCCTGTGCAGAGATGTTTCAGTTGTAAGTGCACTTTGGTTTCAGTAAGAAATCATGAAACATTGAGCTCAACAGTTACAGTTCGAGCAACAATACTTTCATTAAAACCTCGAACACCATGTGACTGTAGCAAGCAGCAAGCTGTAACTAGTAAATAATTTAAGTGTGCCGTGAATTTAAATATTAAAGGCTTTCAATGACACATTCATGCTGAGAGTAAAGTTACTTTACTGATAATATACCTTACATTCAAGCAGTGCTTTTCATTCCAACGACTCCAGCTTGACAGTTGGACTTTAATTCATCAATGCAGCAAATACACTCTCTGTTGTGGCATATGGCAGCCATTTTGTTCCATACACAAATTATATGTTGTAGGGATACTGGACAGGAGGTACACTGCAGGTTCATGCAGATTAAAGCTTAAAAAGATACATTAATTAATGTGGCCTAACATACCTTTTTGGGGGCTTGTTTCATATTTCAGGAGCTATTGATGCTTAACCTTGATTGTTGCTAAACCAATAACATAAATGGATTGGATAGACATTGTACATGTTTGAGAGACCTTTTTAAAAAGTATGTGCAGCAGGTAGAAAAGTTCAAATATTGAAGCTATAATGGAAGGCAGAGAACCATTAAAAGCTGGAGCAGGGCAGCGCAGTATGTCACTGAGGTGCTGTATCTTTCAGCAAGTGCTTTAAGTGGTTCCCACCGACAGTTTTAGGTCAAGGTTGACTCAACCATCACCAAGACTAAAGTGATTGCTCTGGGCAAGGAAGCCCTCTTGGTCATAAGATAATTAAATTCAACCCAGGCTGGAAACAGAAAAGAGTGAACTACTAAAACCACAGTTTTGCCAGAATTGGAAAACTGTAGAGCTCAAATGAATAAAAGGAAAATTCAATTCATCTTTACCTTCTAAGCTGTCAAAAGTAACCCATTTAAAATCAAACTACACGGTTTATTGGAAAATGCACCTGTAAGTTGTTTCAACAGATACAGTGAGGGAAAAAAGTATTTGATCCCCTGCTGATTTTGTACGTTTGCCCACTGACAAAGAAATGATCAGTCTATAATTTTAATGGTAGGTGTATTTTAGCAGTGAGAGACAGAATAACAACAAAAAAATCCAGAAAAATGCATTTCAAAAAATACATTGATTTACATGTTAATGAGGGAAATAAGTATTTGACCCCTTCGACTTAGTACTTGGTGGCAAAACCCTTGTTGGCAATCACAGAGGTCAGACGTTTCTTGTAGTTGGCCACCAGGTTTGCACACATCTCAGGAGGGATTTTGTCCCACTCCTCTTTGCAGATCCTTTCCAAGTCATTAAGGTTTCGAGGCTGACGTTTGGCAACTCGAACCTTCACGGCGCATGTACAGGCCCATCTGAAGTTTGCCAAAGGTTTTGTTGTTATTCTGTCTCTCACTGTTAAAATACAGCTACCATTAAAATTATAGACTGATCTTTTCTTTGTCAGTGGGCAAACGTACAAAATCAGCAGGGGATCAAATACTTTTTTCCCTCACTGTATGTGACCATTGTCATAAGTATGTTTCCTCCTAGTCACTTATTTTTAAGCTTTAGTCACAGCAGCTACTGTAAAAAGAAAATGAGAAACCAGGGTTGAGGTGTAAAATAAAGGTTAGGTTTGTTATCCTCAAGCCTGGCTACTGCTGTCATGAAATTGGAGGAAGACTAAGTTCAATAAATCTGTTGAATTTAAAGTGGATTTCAATATAGCAAGCAGGAAGACCAAGAGAATCTTGTTGACATTGCTTGCTTATTATTTACTGCTCTGTTTGTGTGACCTTTCTTCTGATGAACACTCACAACGCAGACAAACAAGAAATCATTTGTGAACAAATTGATTCAACGAACACTTGTTTTGTAACCGTGTTCCTGCTCAGCAAATAACAAACTTGCCTTGACCTCTGGATTTCCTGGCTCTTTCATTTCAGAGAACCCAGCGCAGGGGCATGGTGCAAAACTATACCATTTACAAGTGGTTTCTATGTTGATAGATGAAGTGAATAAAATAAGTAGGGCTTGGACTAGGGTGCATAGGTAAAGCAGATCATTTAGATGCAAAGTTGAAAATGGGATCCAGATTGTGCCAGGGGATAGATCTTTGCAGAGTAAGACAGAGGGATTGAAGGACAAAGGTTCTTCGGAGGGCAGGATGTAGACGGTCACATGAATACAGGTAGAGTGATCAGATGATGGAGGAGAGATGGAGGGAGTAGGTCACATTGATAATAGTTTATCTGCCTAGTTTCTGCCTGCATTGCTAATTTAATTATAAGAAGGAGCTTTTAGACAGGACTTAACATTTACTGTTGTGTAGATGGCATGTGCCAGAATGATGCACAACATTGCTCCAAGTTCTCATTTTCCTGTTGCCAATTACAGGTCATTTCATCCTCCACTAAACTTCTGCTGCAGCTTGCCTAATATGAAAGGTCTTCACTGTATACCTTTAAGATAGTCTCCTGGTGAAATGGGGGTATCCAAAGCTGTTCTCCATATTAATTAGGGCTTCCAGTACAGACATGCTTTTTCATTTCATTTGGAAAACGTGGGTTATAACTTGATTTGACGTATCCCATCATTCCCTTCACAGGGGGGAAATAAGTGGTGAAAAATAGAGAATGTATCCTCTAATGATAGCAGCTAGGAAATGATAGAAAGGGAGGTGTCATAAGCAAGACCAGGGTCTGGGAAAGTGTGGTTTATTATAATACTGTCTTCTGTGGTCCACATAAAACAGATTTATAGTTATGTGTACAGGAATACCAGTTTAAATGGTTAATTTCTCATTCTTCTCTTTGTAAATGTAACTGAGATGTGCATACCACCATTGTTGTTCTCCGATGCTCAGATTGAGGGTTCAGGGTTGCAATCTTGCCCTTTTTTTTCCACGAGTCTCAGTCAGAGGACCTTTCAGCTGAGGAGAGGCAGCCTGCACAGTGGCTTTAATAATTGATCACCTTTGCCTTTCATCACCCCAGACCCGTGCTCTGACAGATTTGGATCATTGGTTTGAGGAGTTTAAAGCACCTGACACATTTTGACAGGCAACTTTTTTCCCCCTTCACTGTATCTTAATACCTTTAATTTGCCGCATGTCCTGGATTACGATATGCACCAGGACTTCAATAATGCATATGGTAAGGGAATTGAGCGATAACATCTTTATTTTCAGATATCTATAGACAGGGGAAAAAGCTGTTCTGCTTTTCTAGCCTTAAATCTAAAGGTTTTTTCTTCTTCTTTCTTTTAATCTTTGAAGTGGCAATGAAATGACTTACTTGTATTTGTTTTTCTCTCTTTTTTCTTGCCAGTCTTCTGTGAAAGGAGAAAACATTACAGTGTTTGGTTGCCTGAACCATGGGATGCCACTGTCATTATCTGACAACTCAACGGTGAAATGTGAAACAGGTATGACAAAAATGTTTAATTTAATATAATACAATGGATACAGCAGCAGTGACCTTGCCTGACCTCTTTTCCATTATTCTGGCATCATCAAAAGATTATGCTCTGCTAGTGTGATAATTACTATAATTACTATTGTTATTATTATTATTGTTGTTGTTGTTGTTATTTCTAGAAGTAGAAGAAGCTGCCTTTTAAAATGTTTATTGAAAAGACCCCTAATTGGGAGTAGGACTTAGTCAAGAGCTAGCTAGACCTGGAGAATTAATCAATCAGATCAAATGATTAAATATATTATCGTGGGGGGGGGTTCTGAATTCACAAGTGCAGTCTGGTGCCTATTGTGATACCATTACCTTTTAGGGATTAAAAATGACAAATGCCTCCATTAGCACTAATGCTCGTCCTAACGATCGCACTGATCTGCGTTGCTGCGCTCACGCCTGGGCTGGGAACGGCATTCAGACACGTTTGGCAAAGTTGACAGGCAGCAGATGGAGGCCAGTGGGCCCATTTTGGTTTGGGGGTGGACAAACAACACAAAAGAGCACAAACCATTCGCCTTGCATGTCTTATTCCACAGAGTCCACGGCCGGGTTCGTTCTCTCTGTCAACACTACCTCTAACATCACAAAGCTGAGGATTCCCTACCCACAGACAGGCACCTGGTACCTGAGTTTACGCTCCCTTTGTGCCACGGAACATGGGTAAGCCATATCGCTATGGTTTCCTCATTGTCTCAAGCTTGAAAAAGATTCAAGAGGGTAGCTGAACTGTGTTTTAATGTTAAACTGTTGTAAATGACTGATGGTCACCAGATCTTGTTTTGCCAGATCTTGGCAAGATCTGTTTCACTTTTCATTAGGACTTCATTTGATTAATATGACACCAACAAAAGCCTTCCGTTGATTGGTAATTATTGTTCAGATCCAACAGCTGGGGAAGCATTAGTTTCATAATGCTTGAAAGTACATCTGATTTTTCACACAGGCAATAAAGCTGACATTGAAACAGCTGCAGAAAAAATAAATAAATATACAAATAAAGAGAAGGCATTCATCTAAGTTCTTAGTGTGGTAAGAGATTAACAAAAAGGCTTTACCTGTGAATGCACTCCCTCATCCGAAAACTGGGCTGCTTTGAATTAAATGTATGGAAAACTAATTCTAAACCAAATGGAAAATAATTAAAACAACTTAATTAGTCCGGGGAATGTAATTAAAATACAAAGGTGAAGGTAGCCCTAGAGACCAAATCAAAGGTTTTAGTATCGTAAATAGTTCTTGTTAATCCCTGAAGTTTTCTTTTGTTGTTGATTTTTTAATAGAAACTTAAACCAACATCTCATTCCGCCGAGAGACAGAGAAGCCTTATGATACCCACTTGATTATGCCAGGAGTGTTTGTTTTAATATCAGCCAAGCTTATCTTTTGCATTGGTGCGGCACAAAACCTTTGATTCGGTCTGGGCTTTTCTTCCGCTGTCTGCTTACCTGCTCCGAAGAAAAGGAAAAACAAAAGGGTTTACAATTATCATAGAAATTAACAAACTGCGGATACAGAGCGTGGAGAGGTTTACCGAGGGCTTACTGAGGCCTAGAAACCCATTTCTCATGTAAACAAATCCAGATTTGAAACCAGGCCTCGTTCAGACAGCACGTCACTGCACATTAACTCACTGTGTCCTCTGGTGTCCTTATCGTTTCTCTTCTCCCTGAAAGGTTCGAAGTATGCAGTAACGTGACCGCCGAAGTCTATCTGCGGTCATACCTCACACCCTGCATCAATGACTGTGGGACTTACGGACAATGCAAACTTCTCCGGACAAACAATTTCTTGTACGCAGCTTGCGAGTGCAAAGCAGGTAACACAAAATCAATGTAGTTAATTGTTCAATTTTCAATGTAGTTTCAAGAAAGTGGAGTGGAGCATTTATACTGGCCTGGAAACGAATGTTACAATGGAATGGGGGATAGGAATTTTAAATGGTTTGGGGTTCCTTGGGTTATCAGTAAATATTAGTATTCATCTCAATATTCTTAATCTTGTTGAATTTAAGCAGAATAAAAATCGAACTTGTGTGTGTGTTTGTATTCTGCAAGTTCTGATGAAATTTGTATTGGATATTACAAGAAAGTCCTGCATGGTTTAGGTATGATTTCAAAGGAAAAACATCTCAAAATCCATTACTGTATTTTGTATTAATAAACATTAAACAAACAAACACTTATGTGGCCATTTATAATGTACTATTTGTAACCCTAACCGCTTACAGTGTTTCAATATTAGTCATATAGAGGTTGCATTTTTAATCAGAGTGGTGTTTTGAAATTCCTGTTTAGTTTTGTGTTTTGATGGGATGCCCATGACAGATAATTGGCAAGAGTATGGTGAATTATACAATTAAATCTGCCTTTTCATCTCTCTCTTAGTAAAAAAAATTGCTCATAAAAAAAAATCCCTAATTAGAGGAAAGAGTTGTAATAATGTCATCAAATATGCTAATTGCTATTTCTCAATTATACCTAAATTATACAGCGCTTAAGTATGACTATTTCCCATTGGATACACATTGTAAACTGTGTATGCTGTTAATGCACACGAATGTGCCTGGTTAAGTATGCTTTCTTTAGTCAACATCTGCTTTGAATTTAACAATCATTACATCTTTCTTTTTATCTGACATCTAACAATGGGGCTTTGATACTCCGAAATAAAAAAAATTCTAGGGGGTTTAGGAAAACACAGTTGCTAATCTCTTTTAATATCAATTGAATTGCCAGTTGTTAATTGCTAGGGGGAGGGATAATGTGATTCGAGCGTACTCCGAAGGTTTCGATAGAAAAAGTATAGTACGATATCGTGAAAAACATCACCACCTCAGAAGCGCAGCCCCACAAACATATTCACGCACATGTATGTGTAGTATGTATTGATAGAGCTTTTGTACATACATTTAGGAGATATCTTGTATGCACAAAGTTTGGCAGTAGTGAAAATGAGCAGTCTTGATATCAGTGTGACACAACACCAGGCACAAATCAGAGAAGGCACAAACACAACATGATCTGGCTGCACAGCTCCTGACACAACCACACACACACACACACTCTTTCTGAAGAATTGAGCTCGTAAACAGAACCGCGCTGCAGAGGCCCATTAGGGTAATGCGCCGGAGGTACTGAGGCACCAAGGTGTTTTGTCACTGCTGCAGGATGGGACGGCTGGGGCTGCACAGATAACTCGGAGGCGTACTCCTACGGCTTCCAGCTGCTATCCACGCTGCTGCTCTGTCTCAGCAACCTGATGTTCGTCCCTCCCGTGGCCATCGCCATCCGGAGTCATTACCTGCTGGAGGCCTCAGTCTACATCTTCACCATGTTCTTCTCCACAGTGAGTACACGGACACCGACCCTCAGTTAAGCTCTGCTCTCTCTCCGCACTGCTGCACCGGATAGTTGAAAGCCCACTTAATCACCACTGCTTGTGACAGATTCTGCAGTTGATTGGCTGTTGGATGTTCGCCAAGTTTCACCAGCACAGTTTTTGTGATAATGAACACATAGCTGTACCTAAACTGTTCTGGGCACATTTTTCAGCCGGAGTTATTAGGCTGCCGACTGAGCCATGGTGTTCGTAAACTCTCGATTCTTGTGACTGCCACTACATGGTATGCCATTTGAGTTTTTGAAAAGAATAATAACACGTTTGCTTATTTTCCAAAACAACATTTGTGTGATGTATGGTACGCAGGTTTGGATGTGCAGCTCACAATGATTTGCATACCTTGTGGCGACGGCAAACGCCAAGCAAGATGGATTATTGTTGGAATATTTCATTTGTACACGACATGAAAACATAGATGAACAGATTGGTATTGAAGATAGTTAGATACGATACTTATTTATTAGGGGTCTGATGAAGGAGAAGCATAAATAAACCTCTTGCCTCTGAATGGGGGGTCCTTTAACTCTGTGTGTGCATTATTCGAATCGCATTGCTGAAACGTCTACTACTTTATGCAGATGACCATATGCTTTAGCATTTTGCCAAATGTGAGATGACAAAACAGTTTTGACTTGTTATTAAAGCTTTGCTCCCACAACATATTTATACATTCAGGGAACAGTTTAACACACTGCAGTGTGACTCTTTTACTGGTATGTTAAATAGTACAGACTGGCTCAACTGGTCTGAGCATGGTGTTGTAGCCTAATGTGATTTGACCATTCGTTTAAAAATACACATTATTATTAGTAGTAGTAGTAGTAATAGTTGTATTTCTGTTCTTGATTTTAGGGAATTGGAGAAGATACTGCAATCACAAAGGGATAACAACTGTATAGCATTTATGTCATTCCCAACATTTTATCCTTGATCAGAGAAAAAAAAGCCAAGAGTATCAGACTTCTCTGCAAATAATCTGAGATAAGAAAAGCAGCCAAAAGCTATCAGTACCAATATACACTCTTGCAATGGAGTTGTAGTGTGTCGCTATGTTGACAAAGATTGACTGAACTCTCTCTGTACATTAGAGGCACTGTGTGATGGGAAACAGTATTTGGGTAATGCAGATGGAAAAGAGAAAAAGCCAAGTGTAATGGCATGCGTTCAATGCTAATCTTGAGGTTGGGTTAAAGCATGACGTTCTTGTTCAGTGTAACTAATTGTCCATAACATGGGGAGGTCTGTTTAGGCCTACTGAATTATTCAAACCACACACATACACAACATATCGAACAGTTCTGGCTAATGTGAATCATTCAAGACACTACATTTGACATTTTCAACGCTAGATAATTGTTACTTTGCCTGGCATAACTAGAACACTGTTGCTGTGATCTTATACTTCTTCCCCCAGCACCTTGTTTTACAAATGAATTTGAAAGAGGTTAACAAAGTATTGGATTTGTAGCTTGGAGAAAGATATCCAGGCACATTGTACATCAGTCTCCACCAACCTTTTTTTGATAAAATGAGAGAAACCTTGTTTTCCTTGGGAACTATAGAATGCCAGGGCTTGTATTCCACTGTGAGCATCATTCTTTGGGGGGGAAAAAACATTTGAAGTTTAAATGTATTGTACATGTTTAACTTGCAGTTGAATACCATGTCTCCATTGCTTTATTTCTTTTCAGTTTTACCACGCCTGTGACCAGCCTGGGATTGTGGTGTTCTGTATAATGGAATATGACGTGCTACAGTTCTGTGACTTCCTGGGATCCCTCATGTCTGTATGGGTCACAGTTATTGCTATGGCGAGACTGAAGTCCATCATTAAACAGGTGCACTCATTATATCTTACATTATATCTTATATTTAATTTCTTTCTCTCCTTCTTTTTCTTCCCCTTCTTCTTCTTCTTCTTCTTCTCATTAATAAAATGCTAATGGAGCAATGCCCTGTGTTGTTTTATACGTAGCATGTGTGTTTGTCAATGGTATCAATTTAGGGTACTTGCAGATTACATGCAGAGGTTTCACTGAACAGATGTTCCCCTTTCTAAGGCCACACGAGTTTATCTTCTTTCTTGTGAATTTAGCAAATTTACATTCAACAGATTTTGTAGCAGAATGAGAATACTGTGCCATTCCCCAATGAAATCCCCATTAGCATCAGTCATTAAAGCACACAAACGAGGATATTGTTGTGCATTACTTTATTCCTTATCTGTCTTGCATGTAAATGCCAGCAAACAGCTCTTCTTAGTTGTAGTGCACATGCATATGCGTGTGAACGGCTCAGGCAGCCCCACTGTTTAGATCTATCACTCGGTGGCTCTCTTCGACAGCTTGGAATAGCCTCGGTCAACAGCTCTTGGCAGCAGCTGTGTCCCATGGCAGGTGCTGTGTTGAGATGCACTCTGGTTAATCTAAATGCACACATTGTTTCTGCGGGGGAAATATTTCTGACAGTCACCTGCTGGCGCACAGTAATGCTGCCCACTGCTTGAGACGGATTGACTGATTTCTAGCATCGTGTCTGACTGTCACAGACTTCCCCAACCTGTGCTCACCCAGGGAATCTTGCATTTTGTAAATGGCATTAATACTGTGGCTTTTTCTCTTTGTTCCCCGACACAAGGTGCTTTACTTGCTCGGGGCCATGTTGCTGTCAATGGCTCTGCAACTGGACCGACACGGTCTGTGGAACCTCCTGGGACCCAGCCTATTTGCCTTGGGGATTATGGCAATTGCTTGGGTAAGAATTGCTCATAATGCTTAAAATGTGTTCAGCTCTGATGGCAGTATTTTGGGAAAGTACATGTGAAAAAGAATTATGGATTTTAAATTTGAAGTGCTTTGTTGAGAGGAGAAAGTTTCTGGTATCAATGGGTTGCTTGTGATGAAAGGTCTGTTGAATTTGATGGAAGATCTTTTCTCCTCTGTAAAATAAGAGGTTTCCTAATAAATGTTCTCAATTCCTACCGCTTGCCCTTTCTGCATTAAGGCAGTCTTAAACCCATTTGTAAGCAGCTAGCAGATCATGTTTTCTCAGTCAAAAGGTCTTGGCACAAGCTGAGATGTTTTCTCACACAACATAGCACTTTTATCAGAGGGAAAGCACAATAACTGTGAAACGCATTCATAGTTCTCTTATCCTTTGCATTTTACTATTAGTCATGCTCTTCACTTCCACCTTTAAGCTACATGCTCTTCTCCTGACTCTTGAATGTCCTGACACAAGAAGATATATATATATATATATATATATATATATATATATATATATATATATATATATATTAGCAAACTCCTTTCTATTACACTCTGAATATATATCACAGAGTTCTGCTCCTCTCTTCTTATTGCGCATCAACAACTTATCGTATGGAAGGGTTGTCGGTACTGAAGTTGTTTAAAACCAATCTTCAGGGTGTTGTCCTTCTTTTATTTTATATATACATCTTCTTTGAAAATCTCTCTTTTGAAAGTTTGGCGATTAATAAGGAAGGGGGGAGTTAATTTTAGACTCACGCTGAGTTTCTTTAATGGTCTCCTTAGTATCAGATTATTTTCCGAGCCTAGGGAATGTCCCAAATGCCCATATTCTGCATGAATATATAACTATAATAACAGTGTAATAACAATAGTTATAACAATCTATAACTAAGACTCTCAATTTTCTTTATGTATTAATTAATAATAATGGACCATTTAAAAAATGGTGAAAAGTGAAAAGAAAAAGCAAAATAAAACAGAAAAACACTTTTTTCTGTTCTCTTTTGAATGCCATTGTGTCCTGGGGGTTTTGGGAAATACCCAAATTGTAGGTCAAGCTTCTATTTTCACTTCTCCGTGTTTCTTTTCTGTCATTAGCTTTTCTTTTTTTTAAGAGGTTATGCAAATGCACACACCACCCTACCCCAGCCCTCCCCCCTTCCCTTACTTCCCTACATATCCTGGGGCTCCGCCATATGGGACTTCCAGATTGTGTGGAATTGTATGGTGGCTTTGTGAATTTGGAAAAACAACCGTTGGAGCCTCAGGGCATCAACTCACCAAATCTATTTAGTTTGAGCTTGGAGTTTAGATCTAGCTTCAGGGTAAAGCTTGTGGAGATTAAATATTTTACTGCACCAATCAGTGTCTTGTACTGTATCATATGAGGTCTCCTAAGGGTCAAGGTTTTAATTTTCAAATCCATTGAATTATAATTGATTTAAAGCAGGCACACTGGGAGCTAATCATTTGTTGTTGGCCAAAAGGTCGTTTTCTCCTTATCAGAGAAATTACAATGAATCAAGCCCGTTCTGTCTTTTGAATGCCACACATTCCATATTATGGATCCTTTCTATCAACTTGTCATTTGTTTTTCTTTCCCAGGCTTTGCATCTTGAATGTTCACATTCTCAAATAAGATCACTCAACCAGAAAGCAGAAATCTGTTTTATGAAATGTTACAGTTCAGCAAAACAACTGCGATATCACAGGCAGGGATGGGGTTGGAAGGGAAAGTGTAGAGAGAAATATTCAGGATTATATGACAAGTGGAGTTGTGGCATTTATTAGTATTCCAAATTCATTCATTTGTAGATGCGTAGGAAGTTGACAAACACACGTGTATATATATACTACATATTAAAAATATGTACTACTGATAAGTGTCTAGTATATACATTTTGTGTCTTGCATTTTTTTAAATCAAATAATACGCAGACAAGCACTTCGTAAAAGACTGAGTGAAATAAATACTGGGGTCTTGAGTTACTCTGATGCTACAGGCTGTCTGCTATAATAGCTAATGTCTGGGGGTTAATTTGTTGATGAGCTGTAATGGATTAATGAACTTCACTTAAGGTGTCACACTGAGCTCCAGCCCTGGGGGTGACGCTGTGATATGATCAAACAACATGAAACAATACATAAAACCTGAGTGAGTAAACAGTGAAAAACATCTATCACTGTTCTGTAATTGGATATGGACTTTTTCATTTCCATATCCCTAGGTGAATTATTAATCTATTTGATGTAATACAGAAGCAAACTCCTACATGGGCACAAGGGAAGGAAAAGGAGTCAAGTTTGAACTTTGTGGTTCAGGAAACTGCAGAGGAGAGCCATAATGGAGTAAAGGATTCATGTTATTCCTGTTATTTATGATCTCAAGACCTGTTTTTCCCTTTCCCTGAACATCAGCTATGAAAGGACTACCCATCAGAATAACTTTCAGTTCTCTTTAGTTCTCAGTTTTTCCTGCTTCCATCGGTAGTTTTGATGCACTTGACTTGTTTTCCAATCTCGTTATGTGGCAGTAAATCTGCTGCAGCTTACATCCGTTACATGGTAATTAAGTTTCTTCTACTGAAAAATGTCTTCTGAAAAGACTTTTCGGGGCTTACACTAAGGAAGGAGCTTGGGTTAACTTCAGAGGTGTAGCACAATGTTCGGAAGCCCTTTCATCAACCGTTGACTTCTGAAAGCAGGCCGTACCCTCTTTACTCTTTCATTTGATCACATTTATCCTTGACACAGAAGTATTCTATCCTGTGAAAGCTGATTACGAACAACAAGTAAGAAAAGAAGTGAAGGAAGCCGTGCTCAATGACATATCTTCGTCGCAGAACACTGACAGTAAATGCCTCTGAAGGTCCACACTGTTGCACGTGCACCCTGGATTACATTTGCAACGGCTCATTGTGTGCCACACGTTAAAACATGTCCTCACACAAAAGGGTCATACTTTCCCAGAAGAGAGAACCACGTGTACGTGACTCTGGTTGACAAAAACCTGATATGACAAGCACAACTTAATCTGAAGAGGCAAATAAGCTTGGATTCATTCCTCATATCATCAAAAATTCCGCTTAATTTCTCCGTATTTAGTCGTGGAGATGAAAAGGCAAACACTCGTCAGCTCTTCTCCCTGACGGTGCCACAGAATCAAACCTTGGTTATTTCCATTGATTAATAATTCCTTCTCTTGAAACAGTTTAGGTAGATAGAGTTTAAGTAAGAGAAAGATTCCTTTTCACTGTGTCATGAGTTACATCGTCCCACAATTTTTGTATTCCTCTGACACGTGTCAATTATATTGTTTATCTTAAATGATGGCCCTATTTGTTATTTAATATCTTTTTTAATGAATGTTAGCATTACTGAATGACTTTTGCAACATAATTGTAGTGGGACAATCAGGCTAATTAATGGGGTTGTTCCAAAATTAGTAGATGCAACAACTCCCCCCCACAAAAACTAAACAAAAACAAACAGAACAAACATCATTTTAAGCACATTATGTAACATATTTGAATTGCAACCCTAAAATGTTTCCTCCTCTTCTTTCTTTCCCTGTTTTATTAAAACTTCAGATTACAGACTGTGAAGCTTTTTATCTATCCTGGTAATACCCACACACTTTTTTCATAAGATTTATTTTCAATAAGTAAACCAGCTCGTGCTCTCAACTGTCCATTATAAAAGGTCTTTTATAATATATAAAAAATATATATAATTCTGATTTTAAGAAAGAAATTAACCAACCCACTCTTTGATGTAGAGCAGTGGTTGCTTTGGTAATTAAGGTACAAAGGACAATGTTTGTTACCGGCCATTGAAAAAACACCTTGAGTAAGATCTTTCACCTCTTTCTGCTGTTTATTTTATGGGGTTGCTGCATCTTCTCCCATGAAGCCTAATTTGCATGAGACCTCAGACGTGTTTCCCCAAATTAAAGCTAGTCGACACATAAAACAAAAGCCAAATGAAGGTGCTACTTGTATCTGTTCTTTTGAAGCTAATGAGAGTTTGTCACAGGTGTCTTCATTAAATATTTTAAAAGGCATTGTATCTGTTTAGCATTCAGATGAGAGTAAGAAAGGGTTCTCATTAAAGTACGATTTCTTGCTTCCATAATAACAAGTGTTTTTGAGCCTCACATTAAAAACAAATTGGGACTTAAAGTTAATATAATTATTATAGTAGCATAAATTAACTAAAATCCAAAATGTGGGGGTGAAGACTGGATAACCTTTGAACTGCCATCCCATTGATCTCTGAAAGTATATTCCCTTTAACTCAGTTCAATAAACGAGAATCTTAACATACTTCTTTATTTTCAATCAAGGTTTGAGAAAGGGAAGATTTTGAGTATTACTGTGACTGGAGGAATTAGAGATTTAAATATTAATCCCCCTGTAAACCCCCAAACTCCCTGAGTCTTAGAAAGCTGTCAGTGAATACACACATGCACACATTTGTCAGTGATTCAAATGCAGAGGAATAGTCGAGAGGACATGCCCCCCCCACACTTTTTGAAATATGTCAGATATCCAACAATCATTCATTATATAGCACCCCTGCCTCCCTGCCCCACTCAGCAACTCACAATAGGACTCACAATGAATGCACCCCCCCACTCCAGAAATGAAAGTTATGCCACTATGAAGAAGATACATGACATCTGAAAACACCTGGTAAATACAAATTGAATCAAGCTAGCTGTTAAAAAGATGGCTTCTGGTTATAGTTACTCTTTAGGTTGTTCTCAGTGTTACAGTGATATAACAAGTGTTTCTGATTTTAATCTGATTTAACTTTTAGTTTAGTTTAGATTCCGGTTGCCGATTTAAGCAGATTTAAACTGAAAGTTTATTTCAGCATTTTGGGTTCAACTGGAAAACTCCCAGAATCTGAGGAAAACTGAATAAAACCAGATTTCTACCCAGATATGTACTATTTTTTTGATCAAGTATGAAACATTTAAATTGATTTTTTCGGTGTAAAATTCTACCCGATTAGAAAAAACAACCAAATTTAGAAAGCAATTCAACTGAAAATCAGAACCCTTAGATATAAATTGAGGCAGAGATTAATGTTAGCATTGAACTTGTTACTGGGGTAGATCAATGTTAATAAGTCATTTTGAAATGACTTTTTCAGGTTGAAGGATATTTTGATCATTACAACTGATTGGTTTAGAATTGCTCTGCTCTCCTCACAAGTTTTCCAAAAACCTTCATTCAAACACCATTTTCTAAAGATGTCATTAAAACCGAAACTCCTCTTTGTGCTATTAAGTTCTTCCTCCCATTAGAAACAAATAAATAAATAGCTGACAGTTTTAATGGCGAGATTAAAACGTGATGAGGCATCTGAGCAAAGCAGCTGGAGAAACACAGAGGCCGTGATTAAACCAGACAATGCATTCCAGCACTGTTTAAAGCCAGACCTTGATTGTGTGAGTCCCCTCAGTTCAGGTTAACTCCCCATCAACAGAATTATGGGGGGCAGACAAGGTGCAAGGTGGGAAACACAACGCAAATTGTTTGGGTAACTTCACAACAAAATGTAATGAATACAACTTCTTGTTGACCTGCAAACTCCTCAGTCAGTGTCTTTCTGTACCCCTCCCAGGAAACTGAGAGCCTATACTTTGTTTTGTGCGGCACTATAAGGTGTTTTGTTTTGATTGCAGACTGTCCGTACAATCAGAAGACGTCGCTGCTACCCACCCACCTGGAAGCGCTGGGTTTTCTACCTCTTTCCTGGAACCATGATCGCCACCTCAGCCGTAGCTCTGTATGCCTTTGTGGAGACCGAGGAGAACTACTTCTACATTCACAGCATCTGGCACATGCTGATCGCGGGCAGCGTCGGTTTCCTCCTGCCGCCCCGCGCCAAGCCCGACGACAAAGTCACGCCCATGCAGAGGAGGAGAGGCTGCGGCTACCAGCTGTGTGTCAATGAACATGAGGAGATGGGTCTTGTTGACCCAGCCATTGTGTCAATCAACAGCATCTGCACAAGCTGATATTGCTGTCCTCGAAGACTTTTATTGCCTTCTATTGTTAAAAAAAAAAAAAGGAAAAAAAAGCCAGAGAACTTGAAGAGCGATGTAAATAGCAAACAAAGGCTCCGGAGTTTTATTATTACTGTTACTATTCTAATTATTATTATTAAAATTAATTTATTACTAGGATTTTTTTTACCTGAAGACACTATTGTTTGTATATAGTGTTTTTGTTTTTGTTTAAGCTAATCACTGCTGCTAATTCACGGTGACTGTAAAATGGTTCTGTATTATTTGATGTTAGTGTGAAGTTTTCCAAACAGACCAAATGTTGAATTTCATTTGGAGGGGAAAAAAAAAAAGGAAGAAGGGGGAAAAGAACGAGAAAATGAAAAAGGGCACGGCTTTTCTTTTGGATATATCTTTTGCACTGAGACACAAACAATGTGATATTGGACATTTTTTAATATAAATATAGATACTGTATGTATAAATATATATTAAGCATCACAATGTTAAAAAGTAAGAAATAGTTGTGTTCCGTGGTATGTTCGATAGTCTGTTGGATTGCGGTCTGTTGCTTCTGCAGGTGTGATGTATGTGTAGTTGTCAGATATGGGAAGGCACTGCCTCAAAGCTGAACAAAAAAATGCAGGTTTGTTTCACAAAGCTAGGAAGAAACATCTATGGTCTGCTGTTCCTGGCTGGAGTTCTCCATCATGCCCATGGTAGCAGCGGGGGGTGGGGAAAACACAAATAAACTTTTTTCTTTTTTTTTCCAGTTTTGAAGTTTTATATTTAAGATTGGTTTTTCTTTGCAGGTAACCCAGAAAGCCCCTAGTTATATTGCCATTGTCTCAACACAATGCTGTATACTGTATTTCTTAACTACAGTCATCACTGTTGAGAGATAAACAAATGCTGTCTTTGGAAACGTTAATGGGCGTTCAGACATATCGGGGTGACAAGAACCCAGCAACACCATCCTGAGTCAGATGACAGACAATGCAATCTCTTTGGCAGAACAGTCTTAGTTTGCTGCTTCAGATTATACTGTACATGCCACCAAGGCTGTGACAGTTCAAATAGAGTATACAGTTCGAAAGTCTTTTTCATTTCTTGTCTCTCTAAGACATGATATTCGTCGAAGAAACAGAGCTTCCACGCTTTAACATGTGTCTACTGAATTGTTTCTCTTTTTTAATTTGTTCAGCACGGTGCTCTTGTTATCTTCACAAGACAGTGTGGATTACAAGACAGTTGACACGTTTATTCAAAATTTCTTGGGAGGGTAATCATTAAATAAATACATTTATTCTAATGGCTGCATGGATTTTCCCTCTCCCCAATTCATGGAATCAGACATTTCTTCACAGTTATTGCATAGCCTCATATAATGCTGATAGTCTTGTTTACGGTGGTTAAAATATGGAGAGCGGAATGATTTGACACAAGTTGATACGCTGGCAGGCCACATTATGAGCAAGGAAGGAATGATGAAAATAAATTGCCAATTTGAATAAAATAACAGCTTTCTAAAAAATAAAATGCAGCAGACTTTATTTCTTTGCTGGCATTTTACAGGAAATGTTTCTATTCAAAATGTCACACTACAATATTGAAGGTCAGGCAACTGGGGAAACTTGCATCTTAATGTAACCAAGTTTTTCTTTCTTTCTTTCTTTCTTTCTTTCTTTCTTTCTTTCTTTTTACTAATCTCTATAACAGCCTTATCTGTTGCATGTTTACTAGTCTTCATGTCCTGGGTGTTCTTATCATTTTCACCTCATCAATGATTTTCAAGGTGCAACTCTCCGCATTATATAATTTTCTCAAAGCTGTCTCTTCTGTTTCACTTGATGTGGGCAAATTTAAGTGACATTTAAATCAAGTTGAATACTGGTTAGGAAAGTCTCCACCTTGACTTTTGCACAGTCTGTTCACTCCTGCCCTGTTCTTATTCTAGTTTTTGCTTTGGCTGCATTTCCTTGCATAGCGTCTGTTTCTTGCAGACAATGGCAGTTTATCACTGCACCATCGGCCCATTTTTGTCACTTTCAGGTCATAGCATGTTAAATAATATTGAGGTATGTATTTAATTATTTTACTCAGATAATCGGCAAGATTGAATAAAGTTGATCTTACATTATTGGTTTTACAGAAACAATCATCAGATATGAGTAGGCTAAATAATTCACAATATGTGAAATATGCCTTTTGCAATTAAATATATGTCTTTAATTTCCAGCAACACAAATTAACTATTTATTCAATAAGCAGATGTTTTTCTACAACCTTGAACCAGGCAGAGTGTTCACATTACCATATAAACTCATTCCAGGCAATAGTATCTGCCTTTTACATCTATGAATGTCTATATTTATACAACAAACAAATCTTCCTTCAGAAAACGTTTATGGACATTTTCAACTCAACAAGGAACAGCACGTACAAGTGTAGAATAAATAATGATTTTACGCATGCTGATGTGCCCTGTATTTTATTCTAAAAACACACACACACAAACAAAAATGTTTTTACCAGCAAAAGAAAGACTTGTATAATGTGAGTGTTGATTATATAAATGGAAATGCACTTGATCTTTATATCCCACTTATATAGGCTGATAATTATGTATATCTTCATTTGCTGAAGATTAGTTCAAATGAGATACAGTAAATGCAGTCAAAGACAAAATTATACATTATTCACATTGCAACAAAACCGTGAGGGGAAAGGATAATGCAGTGAAGGTTAGGGTCAAAACCATATTCATACACTAAATATAAAGAAAGAAACAGTACAATTCTCAAATAAATAATACAGTGGCAGGACTGACCATTGCACTACAGTTGATTGGTTGATTGCCATGGTGCTTTCTCCCAGGTGTCTGATTCGATCAGCAGAAAGCAGGGGAATTATTCACTTTCATAATGAAGTCAAATCAGCCAATCTGACACTTGGGTGGTTGTGCCCAGACATATAAAAGGCTTAGTTCAGAGGTTGAGTAAGTGGAGCCAATGGATTTCTTTGACTAACCCAGCATTCTGGTTGGGTGCCAGGTGTTTCTTGGATGGTAAGTCACTTGGCTGGTTGAGCTAGCAAGCCTTTGATTGTGGATTTGACTGCCCTGACTATATGAAAGAGTCTAATAGAGTCTATATATAGCATAATTTATTTTAATAATACATATATTCCTCCAGACCACCATGGTCTATCATCTCACAAGTACATAGTACAATACGTTTCTTTGGATTAAGAAATCTGGATTTCAGAACCTGATACAATGTGTGTGTGACAATATTCACATGGTTAAATAATAAAGATACTCTAAAATATGTAGATCCTCATTAACACAGACCACCAATTATGCAAATCATTTCCACATGGTGACAAACTATCACAGAGATTATTTCTATCATCATATTTTTCTGCAAACAACAGAGCACTTATTTGCACTATAGGTGTGATTATTATAGAGTATTAGAGAAGCCTCAAAAAGCTATTCATACATTTAAATAAAGAAGGCAAAAACAGCCCAAACATTACAAACATGTTTCATATTTCTACAGATGAACAGGTACAGCCAGGATCCTACCCACAACTGGAAGGCTGTTATTCATTGCAATAGATCAGATTTCTGCCCCTTTTTCATGCCTTTTCATTAATGAAGAACTAATTCATATTTCTGAGAGTCATAATAAGAGCTAGAATCTGCCATCCATGTTGATAACACACGTTGGCAAGCAAATATTAATACAAATTGGTTGTCACTGGCAAATAACATAAAAACATAACATAAGACATGTTTTTAGCACAGAATGAATAAACAATAAACTATATACCTAGGGCATCTGCATTACAAAAAGTTAAAAAAACAAACACATAAAACAATGACACTGCTG
This sequence comes from Amia ocellicauda, assembly GCF_036373705.1. NCBI lineage: Eukaryota > Metazoa > Chordata > Actinopteri > Amiiformes > Amiidae > Amia > Amia ocellicauda. Next base: position 19,918,879 of record NC_089857.1, read on the forward strand.
TTCAGCCTATCACTGACTACCACTAAGGGAGATGTGTTCAAAATCTGTAGACACAGTTTTCATTTCCATGATTACTATTAGTATTTCCATGTATGTGTGACACTGTTTCCTATTGAAGTAGGGGTGATATGAAATTGAAACATAAAACTCTGGGTATGAAAGGTGAGAAAACAAGATAATGTTTTAAATGAATTCTTCACAAACCGTCACATCAATGAAAACTATTAACTGTGAAGTCTGATTTTAGATTTCAAGGCTTCCAACTGATTCCACTGATCAATTTATAGGATATAATTAGTAACATGTTTTGATTGCTCTGCTGTATTGATTTTCCTTCCCAGCCGTCTTTTTCTTTCATCTTTAATTTTTTTATCGTCCTGTTGTTGACAGAAACTGCAGTTACACACATTGCAATAATCTACCACGGAACACATTAAGATAGCAAATCTGAAGAAAGAGTCACAGGTTTGACAATCGCACTATTTTAAAATGTCATACCCTTGTCATTTCTTGATTTTTTTCAAGGTTATTGTAAGATAAAGCCTTAAATCCACATGCAACCACTTAACAGTGTGGTACCTCACAAACTCAAACTGCATGTAAATTAATTATTAATCCTTCAGATCACCTTCAGATAATTTTCTCCCATTAGTGGAACTGTAAATGTGTTTTACTCAATCTCCCATTTTTCCAGAGCCTTGTGGTAAACCGTCTTTGGCAAAGTAATCCTGGTTGTCACTCCATGGTTGAATTTTCAATGTAAGGAATAATAATCACCTTGACTGCTTGATGGTCAAAGTTGTATTCCTCCTTCATTAGATATTATTCACCCAGAGCTCCTATCTGTTAAAGAGTTTGTCACCTACAGTGAGGGGAAAAATTATTTGATCCCCTGCTGATTTTGTACGTTTGCCCACTGACAAATGGTAGGTGTATTTTAACAGTGAGAGACAGAATAACAACAAAATAATCCACATAAATGCATTTCAAAAAAGTTATAAATTGATTTGCATGTTAATGAGGGAAATAAGTATTTGATCCCCTATCAATCAGCAAGATTTCTGGCTCCCAGGTGTCTTTTATACAGGTAACGAGCTGAGATTAGGAGCACTCTCTTAAAGGGACTCTCCTAATCTCAGCTCGTTACCTGTATAAAAGACACATGTCCACAGAAGCAATCAATCAATCAGATTCCAAACTCTCCACCATGGCCAAGACCAAAGAGCTGTCCAAGGATGTCAGGGACAAGATTGCAGACCTACACAAGGCTGGAATGGGCTACAAGACCATCGCCAAGCAGCTTGGTGAGAAGGTGACAACAGTTGGTGTGATTATTCGCAAATGGAAGAAACACAAAATAGCTGTCAGTCTCCCTCGGTCTGGGGCTCCATGCAAGATCTCACCTCGTGGAGTTTCAATGATCATGAGAACAGTGAGGAATCAGCCCAGAACTACACGGGAGGATCTTGTTAATGATCTCAAGGCAGCTGGGACCATAGTCACCAAGAAAACAATTGATAACACACTACGCCGTGAAGGACTGAAATCCTGCAGCGCCCGCAAGGTCCCCCTGCTCAAGAAAGCACATGTACAGGCCCGTCTGAAGTTTGCCAATGAACATCTGAATGATTCAGAGGAGAACTGGGTGAAAGTGTTGTGGTCAGATGAGACCAAAATCGAGCTCTTTGGCATCAATTCAACTCACCGTGTTTGGAGGAGGAGGAATGACCCCAAGAACACCATCCCCACCGTCAAACATGGAGGTGGAAACATTATGCTTTGGGGGTGTTTTTCTGCTAAGTGGACAGGACAACTGCACCACATCAAAGGGACGATGGACGGGGCCATGTACCGTCAAATCTTGGGTGAGAACCTCCTTCCCTCAGCCAGGGCATTGAAAATGGGTCATGGATGGGTATTCCAGCATGACAATGACCCAAAACACACAGCCAAGGCAACAAAGGAGTGGCTCAAGAAGAAGCACATTAAGGTCCTGGAGTGGCCTAGCCAGTCTCCAGACCATAATCCCATAGAAAATCTGTGGAGGGAGCTGAAGGTTCGAGTTGCCAAACGTCAGCCTTGAAACCTTAATGACTTGGAGAGGATCTGCAAAGAGGAGTGGGACAAAATCCCTCCTGAGATGTGTGCAAACCTGGTGGCCAACTACAAGAAACGTCTGACCTCTGTGATTGCCAACAAGGGTTTTACCACCAAGTACTAAGTCGAAGGGGTCAAATACTTATTTCCCTCATTAACATGCAAATCAATTTATAACTTTTTTGAAATGCGTTTTTCTGGATTTTTTTGTTGTTATTCTGTCTCTCACTGTTAAAATACACCTACCATTAAAATTATAGACTGATCATTTCTTTGTCAGTGGGCAAACGTACAAAATCAGCAGGGGATCAAATACTTTTTTCCCCCACTGTATAGTTTACCAAAACAGCTTCAACTGCCACAATCTGTAGAAATCATCAAGGTGCCGCTAACATGTATCAGACATAGCAGTCCAACTTCCCATTTTGTATCTGCAGGAAGGTTTTCATGCATGCCTTAGTATGTGGACAATTTAAACAATGTATAGTATTCCTAATGTATACATTAATAACTAAAACTAATTGGTATTGGTATAAAAAGGATAATTAATTAGCTACCTGCCATCTCAATATCAAAGCATAATATGTGCATTTGCTTTATGTGTGTATGTATGTACTTATTTATGAATATTTATTCATTTCAAACCTAAAGTAATACAATAACAATGCCCAGGGCGAAGCAGGAACAAATGTGCACACAAGCCTGGCAGTGCATTTCAAAGGGATGGAGAAAAATAACAAAACGTGTAACTGAAAGACAGTTTGAATATTCAGCAACTAGAACTGCAATTCCAGCTCTGACAGCCTTCATGTTTTTACTGATAAGCTATATCTCTTAAAGTCCCCCCTCAATATATATGTAATACTTGCACTGAGAATAAATTAAAGATTAATTATATAACAATAGCAGCAGCCTTTAAAAGCTGTATTAATCACGGCATAAGGGGAACAAAGCTACAATTGTAAATGCCCTCTTTTTAATCATTTGAATCACCTTCTAGGGCTATTATTTCAATGCAGCAATTTAGCAAGAAAGATAAATAGCTTTTTAAATGACAAGCAAAGTGGTGTTTTTCATAGCTTTTAGTAGTCCATTGTATCAAACGGGGGGAGGATGGCGATACCCCATGGTCTTACTGCAAATAATTACTCTTTTGAATGATCACAGATCCCATCTGAGGCTGGTCAGTGTTCACGGTACCCAAGGAAATCAATATAGGAATGACGTAGGAAGCTAATCGTGATTGTTCCGGTGGGCAGACTATGGTTCACTTCACCCTGTTACAGCACTACAGTGTGCAGGTTGAGACACAACCAGGTGGGCAGCAGGGTGCTGTTCAGGACCTGATCAGTAACTGGTGTAGGCTAGAGATACACACGAGCTAAATCAACTAAGAGCAGAGGAGGACAAATCAGGAGTTTAATCACTTAATTAAAAGGCACGCTATCAGATTAGGCAGAGAAGAGGGAAATGTATTCTCTCAGTCCCAAAATACCTGCTGATGAGATTTATATAATTGTATATCAGATTATGCCGATTGAACCTAATTAGATCAGTCTTAAATCTGGAGGCTCTGTTGGAATTACAGCTTTGAAATTAAATAAATAATAATTGTATTATTAAAAATGTTTATACATATAAATACACACACATATCATAATAATTTACAATATCATAATATCTCATGGGCCCATTTTTATTAGCTAACTTAAGCACAGGGAATCTGTCCTTTCTTCGCAAGGTAACTTAAATCAATTGAAATTCATGCCAACGGAGACCTTATACTCACTGGGATTTGAGGATTTACATCAAACAATAAAATTCACTCCAGGGAGATATTTTTTGTATCAAACAATATCATTCACTGTTTATGTTGCCTACTATGTGGGCTGTTGGAGAAAAAATAAAACAAACTTAAGGATCCATTACATATATTAAATTCCACATTGGCCAGAAGCTATTCCACTTTCAAGACTGATCAGAGATCCAATCAATCTTCGGATGTTAAGCAAAGCTGGGTGTGGTCATTATCTGCACGAGTTATCATTCACATGAGATACTTCCTTGTGGGAAGCCAATGCTCAGTCACCCACGAGTTAAGCTTTAATGAAATTAATTCCAGAGTCAATGTGAAGTGAATACCAAGCATGTGTGGGACTGCCGTGGATCGGGAGATCTGAGAGGACAATCAAATGCAACGGAGATTATAAAACACTTTTACCTTTTTCGAATTCCCTTGAGTTCAGCTGTTAACACCAAAAAAGCTCAACCACCATAAAATGCCTCTTCTGTTTTTTATTGAAAAGAAGAAGGCTCTATGGGGAGGATTTATCTGCTTCCCTTCAACTACATTACCAGAGAGAACTAAAAAATGAATTGCACTTCACTGATACATTAGGTATATTATATTTAATTTAGGGATATATATATATATATATATATATATATATATATATATATATATCCAAACAAAATGTATGCATTCCAAAATGTATGTACAGCATTGTAATATACATAATAAATATATATTTATCTCAAACTACCCTCCATACCCACCCCCCACTAACACCAAACTGCTGTGGAAACCCCCAACAAAAGTAAAGCAGATTGTAATTGTAAGTATCCAAGTATCCAACAACGATCTCTCTCTGTCATAGATTGTGGGTTGCTATTGTCTCTTTCATTAAAGCTCAAAACGCCGATATCATCTTATTTCCAGTGTGATTCCAGTGAAATTGTAACTCAGGGTTGCAAAGCATCTTTTGACCAAAGTGTGCAAAATTATTATCTTTTAGAAATCATATGTTTGTAAATGTTCACAGCACAAAAAAAAAAAACACCCTTAATTTAATGTAATTTACTTTAAAGTACTGATAAGAGCCTTCTATTTCAACTGACCTTCACTCTTGCTTTCACTGGATGGTTAAATGTTTTGGATTACAAAGATGCTCGATGGCTAATAATATAATGTACTGATAACCCACATAATTTTTAGATGATGTAGTTTAATATATACAAGCCTGTATCTAAAATATTACACTGTACCTTGCCCTAGAGATCATATCTTGCTTATAATCCTTCCAAAAGCCAACAATGACATGGTTTCTGAATCAAATGACAAAACAATGTGCACCGTATGTGTGTTTCACTTCAACACATATTCAAATATATTTTCTTCTGTTATTACATGGGTCAAGCTTATATAATCTTATGATACACAGCAGAAAACAGCAGAAAAAAAAACTGGATTGCAAGAGCTTATATCTTCTTAAAGAAAATGCATACAACCAAGAATTGAACAGAGTATCTGAATCATAATGGAAATTGGATGAATCAAGCGGCATAGCAAAAGGTATTTGAAGATTTTATAGAAACAATGTCACATCGATAAATGGCCATTCAAATATTCTCAACCACAACAGAATGTATCTCCTATATCCGTCCGTGCATTGATTATTTTCATTAGTATCCATCAGTGTATGCATTTGCTGCAGGAATACCAATTGCCCCCACATGACCTGCATGAGAATCTAATATGAGGCCCAAGAAGTCTGCGATGCTTTCATTGGTAGCCCTCAGCTCTGGCTCTCTGTCTAACAATAACTGAAAAAGAGCCGAGCTGTTTGACACTCCAGACATGTGCACTAAAAAAGATTCGGGACCAGTCATTCCCACATGGAGAAGAGGGCTCCGGAGAAGCTCTCTGAAAGACGTCTCAAAATGCACTGCGTTGACAATGATCTGAGCCACGAGAAATGGCACAGACATGCCACCGGTTACTCCAATGCCGAGAATCTCGTCCTCGCTTTTGAGCTTTAGCACTGAGGGACAGTTACAGGAAAGGGAGCTCGCTGCAGAATGCATTGTGACATCACTGAGGGTAACTCCGGTTGAAGGCAAGAAGCGTTTCGATCCAAATGAACTGTTGAGTGAGGCAGAGATTATTAAAACATTACCACTGCTGTCTAGTACCCCGATATGACTCCCCGCTGTATTTAATGCAAATAGATCTCCAGGGCTTTGGTGTTCCATAGGCAAGCTATTACTATAAATTAGCTTGGCTGAGTTTAAAAGATTGATGTACGAGGAAGCGGTACTGTTAAGATCTGCAACACTCCAAAGGGACAGGTTCTGCTCGCCGGCTTCCTTTAATACATCTGATATTATCCTTCCAGAAACTGGCGAAGCGGCTGTAAAGACTGTATACGTCTCCTTTTCCACAATAAGAGGGTCATTGATTTCTCCTCCACACCGCTGAACGTTCCTAACAAAATCTTGCTGCTCTATCTGAGGAAGATCTGCAGCCAATTTCATGGCAAGCGTTTCTGGGAAAGGTGCATCGTTTAACATTAAAACACTGACACTCCGTAAAAGCTCAGATAAGTTGTGGTTAGTGACGTTCGAGCCTTCGCCTTTAATGGCTCCATTCTCATCACAGAAAAGGTCACACAATCGCGATGAGTGTATTTGGGCCTGGTTACGTTTTAATGCTCTGGCAAGAGATTCATCAATGGAAAATCCATCCTTTGCCAGCCGTATCGCACTCTCAAACAATTTGGTATAGTTTAGATTTCCAAAATGTTGGTGTAGCAGTTTAAGAGTCTGAAGGGTGGCTGGAACTCCGTACATGGTTGATGGTGTCTCAGGACAAAGCGACTGTATTGCTTTTGAAATCCCAGAGGTTCCATTATAATGTATGGCCGAAAATACTCCACCTTGAAGATACAAAATAAAAATATAACATTTTATGAGGGAATGTACAAAATTAATGCCTTCTACTTTGTTTCCCAATTGCAATGATTTTTACATTGAAGATACATATATATGTGACAAACACAAAGTATTTCGAAGTTCCCATCAATTGCAATACACTTTTGCCAGCACTGAACCAGGCACTGTATTTTCAGTTTCTATGAACTCTTCATTACATTCTAAGATAGGACAGAAGAGCATTGTTTAGCCGATTCCACATATACTCAACATAGACACTAATCAATGCTAAATTCTGTGCACTGTGGCTCCACTCAAGACTTATGAGCGAACATCATCTCACAATTGTTTTTAAGTCCTTCTGCTGCTATGAAAGATTAAATAATTAAAAATGTTGCATGAATTTGGCACTGGAGTTTTTGGTTTGCTGTCATTTCTCGTAATGTTCTCTGTGCTAAACTGCTTAGACATTCATGATTTGGCTCATAGAATTCCTTGTAAATGATTCTCAGTGTGATTTAGCTTCCAGGCTCCACTGGAGAAAGTGTTTTAAGGCTAGTGAAGGCTAGTAAATCCAAGTCCTTCACAGCAGAGCTAGTCAAAATTATTTCTACTTAATGAACATAACCATAAAAATGACAAATTGCTTTTTCAACAAGTCTTTAAAGTTGTGATATAAATATACAATGTCTATTTACATAATTTTTAAAGGCCTATAAATCTGTAATTCTAGCAGAATTCTGTATCAGCATTCTAATACTAATGGTTTTATTAATAGAAACAATCATTAATTGCCCTACATAACGATGCGATTTACAATCCTTCTGAGACCTTGTACATAAGCTCTGCGTAATGCTGTTTGGGCATGCTTATTGAGACCACACACATTTACCACCTTAGTGTTTTAAAACTGAATTTATGTAACAGCAAGTTATGTCTGTGGCTTAAAATGGATGCGAGCTTGCATTATACAGATTACATTTGACCTTTAACCCTGGACACAATGCATCATCACTTAAGATACAACATTTTCTAATTGTATAATACTCCTAATGTCATTAATACAGTGAAATAGATTTGTACAATATGGATGTGTTCCCAATGATTGGAAAATATGGTAGTTTCTCCATTCATGCAGGTGTGCACATGTTTGTACTTAAACAAATTAATTTTATTTGTTGTATAAAACATATATAATTGTTGGTTGATTAGAAATTAAAATGATAAACTTGAGTAAAACTATATTTTGAAATGTGTATATTTAGATAGTATTCTGTTCAAGATGGTATTCTGTGAATAAATAAATTCACTAGGATGAATAATTACAAAGCCAAGCCCAGATATTTAATTTCAGTTTTTAATTTAATTTAAATGGATCAATTTAATGATACAAAAGGACCTAATTAATCACATTGCAGCAAACTGCACTTGAATGCAAAACAATCTTAAATATTGGGTCAGCTTCTGTGTGTCTCCTATTTTTTTCTCGATTGCTGGAAAATCAAGGGTTTGTATTTATTTAAATTTTTTTAGCTGTTTTTGAAGTTCCTATTGTTGGGCAGCAGTCTGGGTATACAGCTCTGGAAAAATTTAAGAGACCACTGAAAATGTGTACATGTGTGGCAAGCCATTCCACTCCATTCATATTTTTATTTGGAATTTGGGACACATGGTGTCAGTAGTTTATAGAATAAAACAAACATGTTCATTTTACCCAAACACATACCTATAAATAGTAAAACCAGAGAAACTGATCATTTTGCAGTGGTCTCTTAATTTTTTCCAGAGCTGTACATTAGGGTATCATCATTGACCTGTTCCATTGTGAACTAGTCATACATATCATGATGAATGATTTAAAATCAAGTCCATTCCTGATGTTTAAATCTAAATGTCTACTCGTTTATGGGGCGTCTTCTCACCTACTCCAGCTGTTTGTGGATGAACAACTCCAAGGCAAAGAAGAGCAGCTATTCCTGCATCCGCTGCACTCCCCCCATCGACAAGAATTCCCCGGCCAACCCCAGAACAGACAGCTAAAAGGCAAAACAGATAGTTTTCTTCAGTGGGTGTGTCTGTACAGGGGAAATTCAGAAGAAAATTTCCAGAATGGACTTTTACCAATATTTCAAAGTGTTCCTGCAATCTGAATGCTTCCTCTTATAAAAAATATTTTCTCACGAATTCGAGTAAAGACTCCGTAGCTATTGCTAGTTAATCATATTTTTTTCCCCTAATTTCAGTTTTCATCTCCAAAAAATTCTGGCACCGTAGTTTCAGTTAAACTCACTGCTTCACTGAGTTCTACTATGTTTAATATACAGCCAGAACATTGTCGATTACAGTGACTTCCATTGCACCGAAAACACTAATGATCTTTTCCCTCTTCAGACTGAGAAATTAATCTTTCTTGTATTTCAACTTGAAGAAAGAGGGTTATCAAGCATGTACAGATTAATAAAAAAAATATCTTATAAGAGTAGCTGTAGCAAAGAAAGCAAAATAGTAATACAGAACAAAACAACGACAACAAATACACAGCAAATGCCATAGTGTATTAAAAACCTATTCTATGGCCTACCTGAGTCTGTAATCACAACGCCATGATGGTACAATGAGGAATGGTGCTCGTCGGCATGCTCGTCTGCTTCCTCTCCCAAGTGACTGTGGTCCTCTGGGTTTCCTGTATCTCCATGGTGATGGTCCCCATCTCCTCCATCATCATGATGGTCCTGACCTTCTTTGGTCTCACTATTCCAAATATCCCCTGCAGATGCCGAGTGATTATGGAAGTCATTATCTGTCTGCAGGCAGCCGTGCAATTCACAAAAGACCAAACCTAGCGCCACAGTCAGGAACACTAAAGCTGCAGCTACTCGAACCCAGGTGTGTCTCTCTTTTTGCTGTATTGTTCGACGTGCTGAGGTGCTAAAACATGAAAGAAAAAAAACATGATTAAATATGAGTTACATTTTGCTCTGAGCACTGTTTAGTGTGGACCTTCATGAACTAAAAAGAAAAAGGATTGCATTAAAATCAATGTGCAAGGAAAAGAGAGGTCATATACTTCATCAGACTTCTAAAATCATAACCTTCAGTCACCATAGATTTCTATCTGTCTCCTTTTCATAATTATATTCAGATATATCAAAATACCACTGCATCTAAGCAGAACATGAAAATTGCTTGAACTAATTTATTTCTCACTCAATGTTCTTCAGGGTCTGCTAATAACGCTGTCTCCAAAACAGACGCAGAGACAGACTGAATTAGAAACAGAAGCCTCTGTCTGGTTCAAATGTCATATGGAAGACTGACACACTTAAAAGTCAATGGATACGTGCTATACCTAGAAATGGAGATGCGGGTGTCAAGGTATCAAAAGCATCCAAGCACTTTTCTTTGTACCAACCCTCAGTAAGAACACATAATCTTTTATTGAAATCTAAGCTGGCCACTAATTTAAAACAAATGGGTTTAAAAAAATGATATATACATATACAGACGGGTGACAAATTAAAGGATTAATTTCAAAGAATTAAACATAAAGTGTCTCAATAAGTTGTTGGGCCACCACGAGCCACCAGAACAGCTTCAATGCTCTTGGCACAGATTCTACGAGTCTCTGGACTCTACTGGAGTGATGAACAACATTCTTCCAAAAGATATTCCCTCATTTGGTGTTTTGATGATGGTGGTGGAGAGCGCTGTCTAACATGCCGGTCCAAAATCTCCCATAGGTGTTCAATTGGGTTGAGATCTGGTGACTGCGAAGGCCATAGCATATGATTCACATCATTTTCATACTAATCAAACCATTCAGTGCCCCCTCATGCCGTGGGGATGCAGGCATTGTCATCCTGGAAGAGACCACTCCCACCAGCATAGATGTTGACACTATCATCCTATGTTTCACCATAGGATAAAGGTGATCACTTTGGTGATAATTTGCAGTGACCCTTCCCTTTAAGGGGACAAGTCGACCCAAACTATGACAGGAAAATAACTCAGCATAACAAAGCCTCCGGACCCCCTCACTGTAGGGGTCAAGCAGTCAGGCCTGTACCGTTCTCTTGGTGTCGCCACACATTCTTATGGGGATGTGCTTGTTTGAATATAATGTTGTCTCTACACGTTTAGCTCTTCCTAATATCTCTTAACAGAAACGTGTATTTATTACGCTGTTTACAATCATGTATAGCAGAAAGAATAAAATAGTCCTCTCCATGTCAGGCTGTATCACTCATAGTGTTGTTCTCTGTTTCTGTTTTTAAAACTAAACACAAACCACACCCACAGTCGCTCTTCTCCTCCCATAAGAGGGACGGATTTCACAACAGCCTGGTTTTAAAGAAAAAGCTCTGGGACGCGTCCAGCACGGCACGGCACGACACGGACGCTTAAGCCAGTGGATCCGAGGCATTAGATCCTTTCCTCTTACCATCTTGATCCAAAATCAGGTCAACTGGGCCTGCTTAGCATTTGTATACATGCCACAGAGCATAATAGGATGTTAATTGCTTAATTGTATCATGCAGTTGTTTGAAGGCATCTGCATTCGTTATGTTCCTCCACTCATTTATTCAGGTTTTTCCTTTAATTTGTCACCCATCTGTACATGGGAACCAAGCTAAACTGAGCTTATTCGAACAACATATGATGTGCCGATGACATTGTCATGTTCGCAAAAACGCCTGAAGCTTCAATTTTAAGAACACTCAGATGCCAGAAAACTGGACTTAACTGGACCTGAGTAAAACCAAAGTCATGTTTAACAGCTTTTTAAAATCTAAGAAAATTGAAGTAGATCAATGGATACTCTAAGAAGTCATGTCTACCCTGGACGTCAAGTCAGCACAGACAGAAAAATTTATGGAAGAAATCAAAATAGTAAAAATGGGATGGAGTGCATTAGGAAGAAATGGCACACTGTTGAAAGGAAATCTATGCACTTGCCTGAAGAGAAAAGTATTTGATCAATGCGTACTACCAGTGCTCACTTATGGCTGTGAGACCTCGTCACTTAATGCAAAAATGATACAGAAACTGTGGCCGGCACAAACAAGCAAATATGTCTGCATGGAATAACAAGAAGGGACAGAAAAATAAATGAATGGATCCAAGAACAACCCAAAATATGTGACATCATCGAAAGAGTGAAAATGTTAAAAGCGCAATGAGCCAGACACACTGCAGAAGAATGGATCAAAGATGGACAAAGGAAGATATTGAATGGATCCCAAGATATGAAAAAAGACCTCATAGAAGATGGGAAGATTAAATAATAAACTTTGCAGGGGTGATGTGGAAAAGAGAAGCTGTAGATCTAAGCAAGTGGAGCATCATCCAGCAGTGAACTGATATGGGCTGTTGGTGATAGTGGAGGTGATACCTGCATTTATTTGACTTAAAACCTACACTGGGAAGCAGGTATTCTCAAGAAATCCACATAATTATTGAAGTGGACATTTTGTCTTCAATACTATGCATGTAGTGAAGGGTGCTTAAAGTGGGTAAGATAATGATTACATGTATCTACATTGCATAATCAGATACAGTACTTGTATCATTTAGAGTAAATATGGTAATTGACTTTTACTAAATTAGTTCTGAGTGGGCAAGATATAAATTACTTTCAAAATGAACTTACAGCTAGGTTTCTGCATTGATCACTTTAAAAGTCTCAATTAAAAAAAAAATCATAACAATTAAGTTTTCATATTTTCTGGTTCTAATCTATATCAGTTTAGTTTCATTTTATGGAAACAGATTGTGAATGTTTCAGTATAGCAGTCCAAGCTTCATCTTGCAGTTATCACTGCTTGTGTGCAGAGAGAATCTGTTAATGATAAACACATTTCAGTGTGTACGCAATCTGGGAGACTAGATTAGGGTCCAAGGACGCAGTTGTATTTTTATAAGCAACTGATTTACAGCCAAATGCTTTGCAATAAACTCACTGAGATGTTTCCCAAAAATAAAAGGATCATGTCTGAACTATTTTAAATTCTTTCAAAATGCACTTACCATTTCCACTGAAACACAGAACACAATCATATATCTGGACGATGCTGAGGTGTTAATACAAGGAGGCTGCTTTAAAACCAGCAATGTAACCTGGCACATTCCTCACTGCGATGAAGCAGGTTTTGTCAGATTTCTGTTCGGCAACTGGTGGCATTCAGTTTCTTCTATTAGTTCATTTTCTGAGATATGAAAAAAATTAGAAACAGGAAAGGGGAATATTTGGCCACTTAAATAAAGAGTCCCTCAATGGACCTAAATGCACTGTGATTTTAATATGCCAACTAGGTATGATATTCAATATAGAGAATTAAAGGGGAATAGGTGTAAATAGCCTTGATCATTGCTCCCTTTCTTACTCTTGTTATGTATCTAGGGGATTGTTTTAATATTGCCACGATACAGCTTTTGTGAATGTGATCATAAAACATTTCCAAGTGCACTGAACTGAGAGAATAAAGTAATGAAAACTATGAATTCGCTGCATGTAATGAATGCCACCTTGTGTCGCTGTGCTGCGGCGTGTAACCCATATACACACTTATTTAACCCCAGTCCTCAGAAGAAGAGCACAGTTTGCAGGCCTGGTCCCTGACCCAGCGCAGGTGAGCTGGACTTACGGGCGCAGCATCGCCGTCACCCCGTCTCCCTCGCCCGCCGGCCCGGCGCTGTCACTCCCTCCCTCATCGCTGTCGTCCCACTCACTGCGCACCTTCTCATATCGCACTGAGAAATCGTTCACCATCTTCTTAGCCCTGTTTCTCGCAGATAGAAATCTTCCCGAGACTTACATTTTCTTTTAAATATATGTATGTATATAATACGCACTCTGATGTCGCTCTTCCTGCTTTTCCACTCTCAACGGTGTTTGTATGGCAACCACAGCACAACCTGACACCACGCCCTTAGCTGACACCGCAGCTTCCCACGCAATTAGCAGCAGCAGGGCTAGTGCTTTCTGTACTTAAAACTGTATACACTCACCTAAAGGATTATTAGGAACACCATACTAATACTGTGTTTGACCCCCTTTCGCCTTCAGAACTGCCTTAATTCTACGTGGCATTGATTCAACAAGGTGCTGAAAGCATTCTTTAGAAATGTTGGCCCATATTGATAGGATAGCATCTTGCAGTTGATGGAGATTTGTGGGATGCACATCCAGGGCACGAAGCTCCCGTTCCACCACATCCCAAAGATGCTCTATTGGGTTGAGATCTGGTGACTGTGGGGGCCAGTTTAGTACAGTGAACTCATTGTCATGTTCAAGAAACCAATTTGAAATGATTCGACCTTTGTGACATGGTGCATTATCCTGCTGGAAGTAGCCATCAGAGGATGGGTACATGGTGGTCATAAAGGGATGGACATGGTCAGAAACAATGCTCAGGTAGGCCGTGGCATTTAAACGATGCCCAATTGCCACTAAGGGGCCTAAGTGTGCCAAGAAAACATCCCCCACACCATTACACCACCACCACCAGCCTGCACAGTGGTAACAAGGCATGATGGATCCATGTTCTCATTCTGTTTACGCCAAATTCTGACTCTACCATCTGAATGTCTCAACAGAAATCGAGACTCATCAGACAAGGCAACATTTTTCCAGTCTTCAACTGTCCAGTTTTGGTGAGCTTGTGCAAATTGTAGCCTCTTTTCCTATTTGTAGTGGAGATGAGTGGTACCCGGTGGGGTCTTCTGCTGTTGTAGCCCATCCGCCTCAAGGTTGTACGTGTTGTGGCTTCACAAATGCTTTGCTGCATACCTCGGTTGTAACGAGTGGTTATTTCAGTCAAAGTTGCTCTTCTATCAGCTTGAATCAGTCGGCCCATTCTCCTCTGACCTCTAGCATCAACAAGGCATTTTCGCCCACAGGACTGCCGCATACTGGATGTTTTTCCCTTTTCACACCATTCTTTGTAAATTCTTTTCACCCTGGAACAGAGGAGACTACATGGGGACTTGATCCAAGTCTTCAAAATCATGAAAGGCATCGACCACATCAAACCAGAGGAGCTTTTCCAGATCAGCAGGGACACACGGACCCGGGGACACAAATGGAAATTGGGCTTCAAGGCATTCAAGACTGAAAACAGGAAACACGTCTTCACACAGAGAGGCATCACAATCTGAACAAACTCCCCAGCGATGTGGTTGAAGCTGAAAGTTTGGGAACATTTAAAAATAGACTGGATAGGATCCTTGGATCACTTAGATATTAATGGACACCAAACGAGCACGATGGGTCGAATGGCCTCCTCTTGTTTGTAAACTTTCTAATGTTCTTATGTTCTTACACTTCATTGGCATTAACAAAGATCTGAAACACATGCAGATCAATTTGGGACAACAGTGTCATGTTATTTCCTTTAGGTTTAGCTTTGACCCAGAGTCACCATCCTTTTCACCCTTTCCTCCCCATGTCGCCATTGCTGATAAACTCTTGTATCTTGCAACTCTAATGTAATTGTTTTCTATGTTTCTATTCAGCAGCATTCACATGTCACTTAATGGATACTGTTATTAAAGCAATATTTTCTTCTTGCCATTCCTACTAGAAAAGCGTGTGCTTTCCCCACAATGCCGGAGAGATCACATGATGAGTCTGCAAATTGAGCTCGAGGTGATGAAGGATGGTGCATTTATGGTAAAAGGATTGTATTGGAATATATTTCTTTGATTTCTGAGGAATCTAATTAGCAGGTTTTCTGATTGCACTCTTGACCTCAAATGTTATTCAGTGCTTAATGTGTATTAGAGGTCTCTGAACATTTCTAAACCCCATGGTCACTAACTGTAAAAATCTTCACTTATTTCTTGTACAATATGTACAGATAGCCTTGCAGGCAATTGATATATTACTGAATATGAAGTCGTTCAACCAATTTGTTTTAATTGAAACCAGCAAACTTGTTGTTGAAAGTTGTTAAAAGGATATAGGGCAGGAAGGCTAAACACATAGCAAAGCATCAGTGACAGCTCCCGATGTGATTGGTATGCATTTCAGTGATTTTTTTTAGTTATGACTGTGCTTTGGTGATTGATCTTATTTGTTTTTCAGATATGAGCTAAGGCTTACTCTTTAAAATGTTGATGTTGACTGAAACTAAATACAAGTCCTATAGAACAGCATGTCCTTTCATTATTGTTGTCAGGTTGCACAAAATCCAGAGACTTGAATGATTATATGTTGTCAGCCAAAGATGACATCCGTGGTGCTTTGTGCTTTGGTTCAATAATAAAACATGGCAATTCCTTGCAGTGCCTTCTGCACAGTTTCAGTAAAACATCAGAAAATAAAAGCACTCACATCTTGCTAGTTTTCAAAGACATTTAAGTGCACACAAATAGTGGGACATAGCAACATCTAATGTGGTAAAACAAAAGCAGACACCCCAGAGTATTACAGGTCTATGACACTTCTCCCCACTCTACATTCATCCAGTAGGTAGTGTCTTGTATTGTGAGTCAACTGCACAATGTTATGATGACTCCAAGCAAGCAGCAATTACATTTCATCCCCAGGGAGCACAATGAAGTCCTAGGGCACCTTCTTCAAAAAGCAAAATTATCAGAAAACCTAAACAGGTGGTAAACACAATTTATCTGGCTTTGCAAATATTTTACAAGTATTATACAAATAAGCTGTGCCAGTTACATGTTATTGGCTTTCTAATCAGAAAACAGGATTTCAGATCTGACAGAAGTGAAACAACCTCTAAAGAGAAATAAAACTAATCCTACCACTCCAACAAAATTGCCTCCAAACAAAAGTCTGTATAATGTCTTTTCAGCTAAGCTGTTACATCTGGATCAAGCTGAACATCCCTCATCAAGATCCCAGTCACGTCACCGATCTGGTGACAGCTGTTCAACTACAGATTTGGATCTATAACGCTTTATCAGTGTAAAGTGAAACATGTTCATTTAAACATTGTCTATTAAGTGTAATGCAATTAAAAAGATAGCTGTGGGCAGTGCAAGCCACCAGTACTGTTTTTGAAACTAATGATGATGATGATTATTATTATTATTAAGTGGGAAATAAATGAATCAGTCTAAAAAAAACCTAAAAATAACACGGCAATCATATTTATATCAGTCAATTGTCTGCAAATATCATATATGTATTCAATTAGAATACAATGTTTGCAGACAGATGAGAAATATGAATGTAATTATTGTGTTATTGGGTATTGTGTTATTCTGCAAGAAAGATTGCTCTTCGGTGTAAATTGCAGAATTAAAAATAAGAAGTGATAATGCTGAAGCCTTTTTCCACCAGTACCTGGGTTGTGAATTGGCCAGGTCACTGCAAACATCATGTGTACTTTAAAAAACATATGAGAAATGGAAAAAACATCAGTGTATCAGAGGAAATTAAATGTCCTTAGAAAGTCCTTCTATATTCATATTACAGTACCAATACCCATCCTATTACACACCAAGTAGTAACAAAAAGTGGCACAAAAATGTTAAAGAAATATAAGATCAAGAGACAATACAGATAAGCAGACACTGCTACAAAAGGAATATTCTTCTCACAGATAATCCATTTTGCCGTGACGTGTGACACTTCACAGATTTGATAAACACCTCATTGACAAGCAAGAGTCCAGAGCAATCACCCTTATCTATACAAACAAATGCTGTTCTACAACTTATGAAACTAAGTGTTATCTCAAATATGCAATACAGATCAACACTGATTGGACAACATACATCAATAAGCAGGTTTAAGGAATATTTATTATACAAAAAGAAACGAAATGATGCCTTCTACATGCCATAGCTTGGTTTAGTTGCAACAAACCTGCCAGTTAATTTTAATAATAATTTATTCTAGGACATATATTATAACATGAATACACAAAGAAAATGGGCATCAAGGCGCAGTGATGGTTTTCTCACGCATTACCAGTTTAGCCAGTTGCTTTGAAATCCAAATGGAGTTCAGCAGTTTATTTATGCAGGGGGCACCCTTGAAACTGCCGTACAGTAATTTGAATGAATTTGTCATACATTTGCAAATCATCAGAATCCTTGCATCACATTACTAGGGTGAGGAGCATGCATTTCTAAAGTGAAAACACAGATGGAGAGTAGATTGTATATTCATCTTGTGTAAACAATGGTGGATCTCCACAGAAATGTTCTCAACTTCACAAGATATCACGCTGTCGGCTCTTGATGTAATCCTCAACCATGACACTGTGAGAGGAAATGGCCAAATGATGTCCAGACATACTCTGCTAACAATTATTTAGTTGTTCTTGGAAGAAGAAAACAATTCTAAGAAACACATTTACAAATAAATACGTAATCTATGTGACTGATGTATTTATTTATTGAAGAAATACCACATGATTCACATTGAGATCAGGTTTGGCTTGAAAGGTTGAAACTAATACATACAAATAATGCTAAATGCCATATAATAGCATATACAATACTTTTGTGCGTGTCATTGTAAGGTGCTGATGTTTGTAGCTGATGGATTCTGTTACAAAATCTTAATCAAAAAAATTAAAAGATCCAGAATGCATTCCCGTAGAGCTACTGTCAATAATATTTCTGACAGTACAAGCAAAGACTAGAACAAAGCACAGCAAACTTTGATCTGTGCACAAAGGATGTGTCACTGCTAGAAAACCAGGAACACAAATTCCAGCAGGTATTTAAATTAATGTTGACATCAATGTGATAAGTACAGCTAGCAAAACTGAACATTTTATGTGAATCAGGAAACTTAATAAGAAAATATTTGCATATTTGTTTTTAATTCTAATACAAAAAGATGATTTCTAGTGTATTGTTTCATACTGTAATTATAGTATTGAAGTCTAAGGAGGACGTTACTGTACTGTATTATATGTATTATATGAGTACCTTTCATTCAGAATCAAAGTGTGATTCAATGATTTAAGTAATCTCAATATGTATCACACATTCAACTAAAATATGCACAACAATATTGAAGATATTTAGGTATTTATGGGTAGTAGGCTTTCTGTTTCTCGTGTTGGTGTTTGGCAATGAATTGGGTGTGTTGTGCCTTTAAACACTGTCTTGTGTGTTCTGGCCAAAGGTTGAATATGTTTACCCTGCAGTGAGGCCAGCTCTGTGTGTGTTAACTGATTAAAAAGTGATCAGTTCTGATTACACTGCTTAATAAATACCTAAGCTGGCTAGCAGCCAACCAAAAATGAGCCATGGTTAATGATGCCTAAAGCTCAATCTAATTAAACGCAGTACAATGCATCACAAACTAACTCATCTGTAGGGTCCTGCATTTCCCACGACTTTTGAAACCATATTTCAGTCATGCAAAACACAGGATCTGTCTCGTCTGATATATATTTTTATTAGCTCAATTTACAATTCTTTCACAGATTTTTATTAAAGGACGTCCCTGAGCAATCCACATCCTCGATTTCTCTATATCTCTGCAATTTGTCATCACATGTGTGTGTGTATATATATAGTTCATACTGAATTCATTTTGGATAGGTATAAAGGTGAAGACTGAGTATTGCACATGACTTGAACTCAACCCATCTGCAGTTCTGTCAGGCCAGAAGAGATACATGTAGCTTGAACCCAAGAGGTAGAGGTGGAACGATATCAATATATTGATATTCACACAAAATTGAATGCAAAACCCTTCCAATGCCCACTACAACTAGGATTAAAGATTATGGGGCATTCTTTTGCAATATATCTGACCATCAGATTAACCTCAAATGTTAGCAGGTCTCATTTGACACTCAAGGGGAAAGCAGAGACTGCATTCTCTAACATAAATATAACCCATGAAGAGCGAGATCCAGAACCCTTTGGACAGCTTACTGTTATTCTGCTAATTGGTGAAACTAAGCTCTCCAGTGAACAGCATGCCAGCCAGGACAGCCCTTATTCAATGCATTTCATCCCACAGGACCTGATACGGCCTCAATAAGCAGAAAGCTGATTAGGTTAGTTACCTCCTGGAGCAAAGGCATATTTCTTGTACCACACAGCCGAAGCGTTTCACTGCCCATCATGAAGCTGCCAAGAAAGCTCCAGGGAGTGTCCCATTCTTTGTTCTCACTTTTATTTTTCACACTTCATGAACACGGAACTTTATAATGAACAGTTGCGAGCTGTTTACTGTGCTGATTCTTTCTGCAGGCATTTTTAACCGAAAGACAAATCTTTGTTTTCCTCCGTTTCCCTTGTGTGAACGAATTGCATCCGGCCTTCAATTTCAAGTGCAATGTTTCAAAATTAGGCCCCTTTCCATCTTACTGCTAAATTAATTTGGATTTCATTTTCATTTTATACATGGGAACACGAATATGTACCTGGAGTTCCAATGAAAAACACAAAAGGCATCATGTAAATCGAACAACTGCATGCTGTATACTGATTACATGAATAGCTCCCCACTGCGAGAAAGCACACAATGAATAATGCCAGCTCACAGTTAGCTTCAGTGCAGTCTATGTGTGTGAGGATGCACAGTACATTTAAAGTGTGCAGGCTGTTCATACTCAGTGTACAGAGCATTGTGTTGCTTCATTCATTATTGATGCAAATACTTAAATGCATTTCTGTGGTGTTAGTGAAATGTTCATATTAGGAGATTTGGAATCCACATCTGTGATACAATCTGTTAAATTGGTTCTGGCCCCATGGCCTTAATAATTTAGTGAAAGCTGTATTTATTATTTAGACTAACATGTCACTTGATTTAGTGAAGCAAAAGTATTAGGGGCCTGGAATGAAAACCGTATTTAAAGCAAAAGAAGCTCTCAACATTTTGTATGTAAGATTTGTTAAATTATAAAATGACATGGTATGCATGTAAACGCTATAATATCATCCAAATAAGTTGAATAAGTTCATACCGGAAAATACGACTCACTGGGCAGCAGTGTGGAGAAGTTAGGGCTCTGGACTCTGGAGCAGGGGGTTGTGGGTACAATCCTAGGTGGCGGACTTGTACTCTTGAGAAAGATACTCTACCTAGAATGCTCCAGTTAAAACCCAGCTGAGTAAATGGGTAATTGTATGTAAAAAATAATGAGATATAGTGTAACAATTGTAAGTCACCCTGCATAAGAGTGTCTGCTAAGAAATATTATAATAGCTTTTGTTTCTGGTAAGCCACATGGAACCAGTCGAAATTCTCTTTGGAATCAAATTAAATGAAAATGAATGTGTAGAAAAAAGGCAGCAAGGTTACGAAAAGGTAGAGAAGTATAGTGCAGCTGACGGATTCTCTTTGTGAATCAGTTTCTTTAGCTTACAAAACAATGAGTGTATGGTCGTTATGACTATTTTTTGCCACATGCTAGCAGTTCCTAATGTTGGCTGCGTTACAATAGACCCATAGAGTTAAAAAAACAAAACAAAAAAAACTAGTTGGGTTTCTAAATCACCATGGCAAGATTTGTCAGAATAATAGCAAAATCCCCCTTTGTAACCATTGTGCAGCCACAGATTCTGGTCCAATTCAAAATATCGTGAAATTCTTAGGCCAATGTGACACAGCAAAAATGGACAGATCTGGATGCTTCAACAGGATTTATAAGATTAAAACTAGAATAGACTGAATAGAATAGTATTAGACACAACCTATGTAGAAATTCAAATCTTTTATTTTTCATGTTGGTAGCTGCCGTCCCTTTCATTTTTTCTCCTTTTGTAATACTAAGGGTTTTTTTTGTTATTAATGTTTCGAATGTCACAGAGGGATTACACAGGTTTTTGCTTTAGTTTTCAAAGCTAAAAGAGTGAGTCTTTAGGAGTCTGTTCTTTTATTATTTTAAGCAAATTTGTCATCCTCCCACAGAGCAAATGCTCAGAGGGCTTGTGAGATGGGGGTTTTGTGATAAGAGTTCTGATCTTCAACCCCTTGAGCTCCTTTGGTCAACCACTGACAGCAGTTTGATATGTATGACAAACACGCAAAGCAGGCACACGCACACACAAACATCCCTTCAAATACCGAAATAAAAATGAACCAAATAAATGTATACAAATAGTCAACATTTCAGCAATGTTTTCCATTTCTCAATGAAGGGATTTACATATCAGAAGCTAACTTTTTACAACAGTACAGAGCTGGCAAGTCAATTTGCACTTTATATAACTGTTTCATTATGCTGCTTACTCATACATTGCTAGAACTCTGGTTGTTTATTTGTGATTTCTCCTATGCCCCCTTACTTTAGCTTTACCTATTGGAATAGGATGTATGATTTGTGTTTTATATTAACTGTATATTTTACCTTGTGCACTTCTGTAATTTTTAAACTGAAATTGTATTATGCTTGCTCTGAAATTTGTACTGTATAATTGCACTTTTGTACTGCTCTTGTTGGATTAGGGCGTCTGCCAAGAAATAAATGTTAATAATAATAATTGCATCATCTGAGACCTATGTAATTTACATAATAAAGAACTGAACGTTTGTAATAACCCGTTGTTTGAGGGTAAGATGTTAGAAGCAGCATCTGTTTAAGTGTGTGTGTGTGGGGGGGGGGGGGGTTGGGGGGTGTCAAAAAAACGTTTAGCTTCACTTAAAAAAACAAAAGCAAGCAAACAAAAAGCTGTTAAAAAAAGACAATTAATCACAATGAATCTAACCAGTACAAAACTGGTTAGATACATTTAAGGCATAAATACCACATGGTCACAAGATCTCAAATCTTCCACATGACCAACAGTACCTAACACAACGAGATGGGAAGGGGATACAGGGACACAAAAAATAAAATAATATGAAAAGCAATAATAAACTATTATGACTATGATGATGATGATGATGATGATGATGATGATGATTCATATTATTACATTAAAACAATCTTAACATAGGAATATATATATATATATATATATATATATATATATAATTAAAATAAAATCCCCATGTTCACAATTTCCACCCAGTGTGAATTATGTCAGCTTGATAAGGTGCTACAAGTGTTACATTTGTAATCTACTGAACATTTAAATGTGCCCACTTTTAAAGGGACAATAACGCCTGTTTAATGTACTTAGCATATGGTACGGTTTGTAAGCCAATCACTGTCCTCGGCAGTGTAAACACAGTGTTCATTGGCTGGGGCTGTCCATGGCTTTCAATGGCCGGGTTCAGACCTATTGGTCAGGCACGCT
The DNA here is from genome assembly GCF_036373705.1 of Amia ocellicauda. Classification (NCBI taxonomy): domain Eukaryota; kingdom Metazoa; phylum Chordata; class Actinopteri; order Amiiformes; family Amiidae; genus Amia; species Amia ocellicauda. The sequence continues at coordinate 19,941,877 of NC_089857.1, forward strand.
GTCAATAATGAAAATAGGAGGGGCTGACAGTGGAAATCGAGCTTTCCAACTAATGCTAATCAGTTGCAAATCACTTTTTGGGGGATGTTTTTGCGTTGGGGAGGACTTTATTTACAGATCAGAAAACATTTGCAAGTTTTAACTGTTTAAGGATGCAGCCAAAAGTGTGTAAATGGTAAGTCTAAAGATTGGATATCATTTGAATAGAGACATATCCTGAGCATCTGCGTGTTTTGCAGCAATCTGTCTAACCGCGTGGTATTCAGTGTGGAGTCCTTCAGGTGACATCGGATTTTACTTTTGCTATTTTTAGTAGTAGTAGTAGTAGTAGTAGTACCACCATGTTTCGTTTTATTTAGATGGAAATAACCAGTAATAATTAAAGCCCTGAGTTGATACTTGCACTGAGAAGTTTCATTCAGTGGGCTGCTTGGTATGCGTGGGCATGTAGCAACACATGAAACTTTAGTTTGTGGAAAAACAAGATTTGGGAGAAAAACAAGCCGTTGCTATAAAGTAGATTGAATCTGCATTGGAGTTGAACAATTAATGCAACGTTAAGGAGGAGTGCTGTCTTTATTAAACTGTAAACCGTTACCAAATCTAGCAGTGCAGCCAAGTGTGCAGTTCATTGCGTATTAACCTTATGACAATCAGTACTGTTAAATAAAACCTACAGAACAGAAAATATACCAGACTGCACCAAGTTTAACAGCACTTCCGCGGATTTGCACAGTTGTCTTTTTAAATGTGCTAACTCTGTACTGTTTATGAAACTATATAAAATATAATCGTTTTTCTGTAACTTGTCATTTGGTGTCATGCGGAGTCCAGGTCTGCTTACTACTGAGGTGGCTGTTTCCAAGAGAAAGAAAGTAAGAAACTCGTGTAAAACCATTACTGAACTAGTTGGGCGTTATTTCATTTGTTTTGTATTAGTGATGTCTATTATTTTCGTTTGTCCAGTGCTTATTCATATGCATGGTATGTTTAACATGAAGTTATTTCAGTCTTAAAGGAGAGCATTAAGTTGGAGAGCAGATGATGATTATTTTGGTATCCTTTATCATGTCTAAATGCTTGGTGTGTTTTACATTTCGTTTGGGTTGTCATTGCCTCATATATTTCAGGAGGGGGCAAGGGCTTGGACTCTTTCTTCTTAAAACACTTTAAACTAGGTTTCATCTGGAATTAATCAAAACTCAAGACATCTGATTAAGCATCTATGGAGATATTTGGAAGGCCAACCACCTTGTTCATTAATCACGCTTAAGAAATGCATGGGACATTCATCTTCATATGAGTGTTTTAGTGCTCACTTTTTACCTTAATCGATGTATTATTAATAAATAACCTCTAATGCTTGCTTCATTATCTCCATTAATTATTTGAAGTTGGGTATAACATTGAGAAAACGATGAGAAACGTACGGTGCCCTTGACACAGTTGGTGCAGCCCTACTAAACTAATATAAATAAATGAAGGGGATCAGAGGCAGGAGTGAAAATGGCAGGGACTTTCAACTGCCCATGGTCCACATGCATTCCTCTTTCAGGCCCTCCTTTGTCATTTGTAAGGGCTGGACGCAGGCTATTGTATTGCTCTGGGTTTCATTCACAGGTGTAAAAAGTATTTAAAGTCCAAGGGCAACATTAGTGCCATTAATCAGATTGGTGAGCATCGCTGAACTTCATGTCCTAAGGCCTGCAGACTGATTCCTCCCCTGCACCGAACTGTATATGAGGTTGTTTCTGTGGTAGATGTTATAATTCACTTTGTGCATTGACCTGAATAGCATCAAGAGGGTCTGGATACATGCTGCGATAATGCAGTTCAGAGCAGAGGTGGATGGGAAATGTGTAGTTATTAGGGTGACTGTGGATTGTTAAGGGAATTCCAAGTGAGTTAACTGCCAAAGGTGATGCATTATGTAGGTGCTTGGGATTGCTGGAGAGACTGTTACATACAAGCAGCTTTTCACTACTGTCTTAACCATTGAGAGAGAGGGGCAAAAACAACATCCTGCCTGACCCACTCTGTTTTGTTTTCTGTAAGGCAGTCAAGTAAATTATATGCAATATATTTTTGTATGTATTTAAACTTTAAATAATGCATTCAAAATGTTAAATGTTGTCTTCATTCTGTAAACCAAAGGAACTGATTTACCAAATGCATCTTATAGGAAAAAAACACATTTGTTTCCAATTGTGTGGAATAAAACGGCAAACGTCTCTTGATTTACAACGTTTTATCATGAGCTACTGGTTTAACCTTTGATTTCAGATCCTACAAGCAAAGGCACTATGGGCTGCATGCCCCATTTCAGTGCATTTCAAATATGTTAAATAAGAGATACGCATTGGTCTGGTGATGCATACCTTCATCGAATTAAAATAATTCAAATGCCTGATCTCACATGAGGAAGACGTTAAATAGTTTATTCCTCCTAGAAAAACTTTCTTGTATTTGAAATCCACCTTCTTTCAAAGGGATTATAGGTTGTTCAACTACTGTAGGTGAGACAACGTGAGTATTTTTCAGTGATTCTCATCGCTTTATACTGGAGATGTTGGATTTGGACCAGTTATTAACATTACTAATTTGTCTCTGGGGATAGTTGAGATCAACTGGTGAGCTGGTGGTGTTGAAATAGTTTGGCAAATCACTGTTTCCAGTAGTTAGTTCATGTCCTTCTCTTCCTGTTTTTAGTATCCTGCATTTTAGTACTATGATCTCAATGATGTAATTCTCATGTAAACAAGGACAGGGAAAATCTGCTTTACGCCCTGTGAACTGAATAAAGAGATGTGGCCAATCACGTTAAATAATGGAGTGGAGGTGGTGTAGACTGAGATTTGTTTCAGTGGGCATTTCGTCTCAGGTGAGGTCAGTGTAAAGGCAGTTTCTATTCTAGACCCAACAAAATAATAAAGACTACGTACTGTCCATGAAAACCCAAATCAACTGTGTTTAAATATGCCCAGACTCATAAAAAGTTATTTGGTTACTTCATGAATAATAATGATTTATCTGGAAGATCTTGTGCGTGTGAAACCACACGACTTCTTGAACCACAGCGATTATTCTGATGGTATAAAATACGTGAATCGGAATGAGAATAAGAATGGTAATCCCTTAATAAATATTAGAATTAGGTTACAAGCAGAAAACCTTGAATGACCAATAGTGAATTGTTATATCTGTTCAGTCGCCTACTGGATATATTGTGTGGTTTTCCAGTAAAGATAAGCACTGTGGCGTCTTTGGAAATGTAAACGATTCTTGTCTTTTTAATTTCCATTAATGAAACTTTTTTTTCCTCCTCTAACAGAAATTATTCCCAGCACTGCAATAATGATGAGAGACCATTAGCAACAGCAGTGCGACACAGTTTTAGATGCTGAAGACGATGCCTGGAAACTCTTCTACTATGGATTTGCCCAAGACTGCATTACCACCAAAGACTGGCCATGAAACAATTAACAAAGGAAACTACAAAGATCGCTGGAGTCACATCCTAAGTGGACAGCATACCTAGTAGACTGTACTTTTGCTTAAAATACTTGGGTTGATGGGTTGATCTTTGGAATGAAACCCATGTCATTTTCTCGTTGTGTCTCTGGACTTGTCTGTGCAAGTGCCTTGACATCTTCTCTGTTGCTTTTAAAACTGTTTGCCTCCATGAACCACATTCAGGAACACACTGAGCGCACTCTTAACCAAGGGCCCCATGGTTTTCTTGAGCTCTTCACAACTGTGAAGCACAGAACTGGAATACATTTTAAATTACTGCTGAACACTTTTCATGAACCTCCATTTTGTTTAAAGGGACAGGTTCTGATGATCCTAGTAACCTCTGCTCCCTGGCATCTAAAGCAAAGGAATGCGATACGAAACACATGGGCCAAAAAGCACGGAGCACCCCGCCACTCTTGGCAAGTTTTATTTCTGATTGGTCAGCGCTCAGAAATGGGTATCTCCCCAGAGGTTTTACAGGAGCAGCAGACCTTTGGTGATATTCTGGTTGGGAATTATGCAGATTGCTACCGAAATCTGACCCTTAAAGTGATGCATGGTTTAAAGTGGTCTGTGGAGACCTGTGAGCCCCAGTTCATTTTAAAAACTGATGATGACTGCTTTGTGAACACTGACAGGCTGCCTTGGTTTTTAGCTGAGTACAACGACTTGAAAACCAATCTCTATGCCGGCTCTCTGTTTGTCCAGGGAAAGCGACACGTTATCAGAGATCCACTGAGCAAATGGTATGTTTCCCGAGAGGAGTACTGGGAAGATGAGTATCCTCCATACGCCAGTGGAATTGGGTACGTGCTTTCAGCTGACGCGGCACGAAGAATCTTGGAGGTCGCCGAGCGTGTTCGTCCGGTTCCCATGGAAGACGCTTATGTGGGCATTCTGGCGAAGGAGGCCGGGATTTCGGTGAAGTCCAGCGGACGGTTCACAAAACACAATGTAAACTGGAGGGTGTGCAACTACAGGTACCTCATGGTGATCCATCACTTGGATGTCAGAGAGCTTCAGGTGGCTCAGGAAAACATGATTAAAGCCAGAACCTCCTGTACTGAAACACAAGAAATCACGAGGTGGAAATAAGACGTGGATATGGGACCATCCATTGGAATTGTGTTGATTAGAAGATGGAGACAACATCCACGCTGTAATTTCTGCAATGGCGTAATAAAAAGCTACAGAATACACTTATATATTACATTATGAATGAAGCAGTTACATGTTGTTCAGGTTGTCCAATAAATTATACAGGATTGTGTGGCTTGTACATCCATATAAAGATGAAATTTCCATCTGTGCACAAATATGCATTGTATATACATATTTTATACCATTTATGCACAATTATCATTTGTTAATGTGGTAGTTATCCCCCCAAAGTTGACCTTTATCCATGCTTTAACTTAATTGTATAATGGAATCAAATTAATTCAGGATTGAAAGCAATTTTGCTGTCCTATGAATTATTAGTACTAGGACAGCGAACTTGTTTTACAATAAATGTGCTTGCAGAAAACTTAAGCTGATGACCATACATAATACAATTATGTTCATCTTTCCAGTAAAGTTGGTTTACTTTGCTAGAATTCCTTAAATTATAACAGAGTGCTATCTTGCTAATAAACGTACAGACCACACAAAAAACCATCAGACCAAACTAGGACTGGGCAATATGACGATATATATCATGTGACGATAGAAAAACGTCTATCGTTTCATATTATGCTCTATCGTTTATTTTGTTGTGTCGCAAATCTCACTCTTTACGGCGGTATTTTTCATCATTTGGACGACGCTTTGCGTTCTTCCCGGTTCTTCCACACGTGTCGGATACGGCAAGAAATGTGCATCAGAAACACAGACAGACATGAAGAGAGTGAACTCGACACAGAATAACCAATATAACCAAAAGATACTTTAATGCACAAGCGCACACGTCCCGCCCTGCTCTCGTCGCCGGGCTAAACTCAATCTGCAAGCACCCCTGACAATACCCCATTGCACCCCCCACCCTGCTAATTTAGATGTATATAATTTATATCAAATTAAAGCATAATAAAGTTGATTTGCATTTTAATACATTTGAAAGCATTGCAAACACATGCAGAATGTTTCTTTTTATTAAGATGGTGAAGTGGTACAACAGTTTATTATTATTATTATTATTATTATTATTATTATTATTAATAACTATTTTGTATTAACACATGCTGTACCGGTAAGCAGAATCGAAATGCGACAGTCAGAGAAAAAATGTCTCTGTCTGGCAGATATTAAATGCGCCACTATTAACCCGGATGTGGTAAATCTACCTGAATCTGTACCATTTTACAGCACATGTGTTGCATGATTACTATTACTTGTGTTACTGTTATGTGACAATAAATCATACGGTATACATGTATATAGCCCATAACAACATAACACACGTAATAGTAATCGCACAAAACTTGCGCTGTAACGTGTTGCATTATATATATATTTACCATGACAGCCTGCATGTGGTATTTGTTAGTTTTGCATAATTAATGATTAACGAAATACTTGTAGTTTGAATGTCTTTGGTCTTATTTTGTAGCTTGATTTGATAAAAACAAGAAATATCAAGATATATATTGTGTATTGCCCAAACGTCTAAAAATATTGAGATATTATTTTTAAGTCATATCGCCCAGCCCTAAACCAAACCAAACTGTTTCCTTTAAAGAACTGTCACAGAGCACATCAACTATTTGACTGCAGGGAAATATCATTTCCAAGGGAAGAAAAGGAAGCCCCACTTTCACTGCATGGTGAAACTGCATTCCCACCAGGGAGCTCACAAATAGACTTGTGCCCTCCTTTCTTTTGCAGAAGAAAACAAACATAAAATATAAAAATTTAATTAGATTACATTAAATGCCTTCATTGTTTATCTATAATTGAACTGTAACCATCACGCATGCAAACTGTATTTCAGCACACACCAAATGGCTTGGTGTCCATTAGGCTGCTAGTACTTTTGGATTCCATTGTCAGGATGATATCCTGTAATGCAGCTCTGTGTAATTAAGGCCCTTTTAAAATTTCCAGGTCCATTATAGCATAGCAAGCATTTATACTTCAATAAATTTTGTCTATAAGCTGCAAAATATTTTAAACATCCAGGGCTCAATTGTGAGGTGATAAATGCTGGAATCAGAAGCTGTGAATGTTGTTTTTCACTGCACCACTAACCTTCCATTTTAATAATTACCACAAAAAAAAACAGCTGCACTGTTTGAAATTAAGCTAATTATTTCACATACTTATTCTGCATGGGAAGCAGAGCTATTATAAAGACAATGGCTTTGAAGACTAGGAATACAGTGACTTTCTACCTAATTAGGATTTGTGTCATTCTTTATTTTTGTTTAGATGTACGGAGACGTTCTGTAGAAGAATTGGGGTAAAATATAGACACCTTTGAAAGACATTTGAGGACTACAATTAAGATACTGGTAATTTGCATTTTGTCAAAAGCATAATGTTTGTCAGATTGCAAATGCAAGAAAGGGTCACAAATTAAGGGGCAGTGTTAGGCCAATTATTCATTCCTCGGTATCAGAAGTTTTGATTCTACAATCACTTCAGACCATTTCTAAGAGTAATTTGGGCAATCGAGCACTGCAGCTGTGACAACCCTAAAACTATTGGGATTAAAATTACATTTCAGCCTCAGGAATGTGTTAATTTAAGAGCTCTTAACATGTAACTAGTATTAAAATGAACCACTCCTTGTTAGGGACATGAAGGGAATGTATGTCAAAGAACTTGTCCCTTTTTCTGAAAGGAACAATCTTTTTTGTTTGAAATTATTTAGTAAAGAGTTTGCCCGACTGAACCGTATGGTAAATCTAGCCGAGTCAAATCCGCAAATGTTAATTTACATAGTTAATTTTTTTAAATATTTAAACAAATGTTCAGCATCTTCTATCTTGCAGAAACCTATATCAACTCACTTTCAGGAGAAAAGAGCGTTTATGACAGGGATGTGCAGAGTTCTTCAATGATGTTATTTTTGTGGAATCCTATCTCAGAGTTTCTTATTTTTAAGAGCTGTGCATGAATAATAGATGTGTTTTCTTATGTTTCATGAAATCATCTGAAAAGCTTTGGATATGCTTTTTGTGGCTTATCTGTGTCTGCTGATGGTACAGCCTGTATACCTCTGCTGCCTGAAATGAAACTTGAGTTATGATTTCATACTGCAGAAAATGATAAATTGCCATAGCGTACTCATGGGATGATTTATAAAATCTGCATTGATCAAGAGTACTGAAGAAATGTGGTAACTGCTATTATATGTTACAAACCGCTAATGCGACATTTGCGACTGTAATTTCAAGAAAAAATGCACAGAATGTTATTGTTCAGTCAGCCATTGGTGGCAGTCTCAGGACAGGCTGGTTTTGACACCTTAATACTACATTGTGATGCACATTTTGTGTAAAATGTTTTCTTCCTGTGCCACTGATATGTCCAAAATCCACAATGCTTTAAAATATTTTCAAAACTATTTGTCAGGATTTTCTTTTAATGTGTTTCACAGGTATGAAAAGAACATAAGATGTATTATTTTACAGTTAAAGCACATAAACTTCAGTTAAATTGCAAAGAAAATATTATTATTTTTCCAAATGGTACAATGTATGTCAATTTGTTTTAATACACCATCCTCACAATATTACTAAAAAGACCATGAACATGTTTTTACAATTAATTTAACACAAACAAACTAAAAACAATACATGACTTCAGGTTTAAACCTCAAGGCTTGAATAACTATACATATTTTTGTTTCAACAAAATACATATATTTAATGAAATTAGAAATTGCCATTATCTCTTACCTGGTTAAAGAATTGCTTTTACCCAGCAGCATGGTTCCTTCTAAAGAGGTTTTTAGATAATTTACCCGTAGTTGAAGGATGAAAGATTAAGGTATTCAGACCACCAACTGGGTAGATTCAAAAGCCCTTCTTTGTAGCATACAGTGAGGAAGATTTTCTTTATTATTTTCCATCATTAAAACATTTAAATTATCCTAGGACCCAGGGGATGAAAAATGCAGGTATTTTAGGAAAGTAGAAAATGTAGTTGCTAAATGGAGTTAAAAAGTGTCTATAGAGGTGCACTTATATAGTACAAGTATAATTCATTCATTCATTCATTCATTCATTGCCTTTTCTGAAAGAAATGAAGATGTGGATGTTTAGGAAAATAATCTAAATTAGGAAAATTGCCCAAGTAATCCCAGTTAATTGGGAACACAGATTATGGCTATGGATTTACAGATACATAGGTTGTTTATAGAACATTATTTTGATTAATTTGACTACATTCTGAATTTAAATTAGGATACATTTTTAAATTAGCATGACATTTTGGTCCAGGCTATTGTTAGTGCCCCCAGTAAACTGTAGATTTTGTATGGGCCTAGTTTCAAATGTTTGTGTCCATTAGAGTTGGGGTTCAGGCTGTTGTTTGGGCCTAAAATGGGGTAGGTATGGTAACCAGCTGATGTGATTGCTTATAGTGTCACGTCTCTTTTCAGTACTATAATGCAATATCACAGTCCAGAATAATTATTCTGATTATTATTTAGTATTACGTTAATATGTTTGTTATCCCCATCTGAAGTAAAGATGTCTATACTTAAGGTATCTATGTATAGCACACTTGTTGGGAAAACTGCTATCTATCTTTATATAAATCCATACTTAGTCCGATGACATATCTTTATTCTCAAACCATTATGTCACATAATTTAAGGAAGAGCAGATTTTTGTAATGAACCCAATCATGTAGCCCAATCTCCTTAGAAGAAAGTGGAAGCAATTCTTAAATATTTATTTGAAGAAAATGCATAAAATAGGATTTTTGAAATAATTCTGTAAAAAAAAAAAATATGATTTTGTATTCCATGTATGTATCTGTGGAGAAAATTATTTAGATTAACTGCCAGTAATCGTGCCTCTTCAGTAGCAGTAGGGGAAATGTATCAAACAGCTTATTTAAATTCTATAATATGTAAGCAGACTGTTACCCTAATTTTTCCACTTGACCAGTTATTTTCTTGTGTGCTCCTCTTTGACAGCAACACAATGACACTAGGATTATGGGAAAAACAGCATTACTATTCAGCCTGAGACAGTTACTAATGGGACACTGAACATTTAACAGTTTGTGTCAAACTCTGGTAGTGACTGGTTATTTTGTGTCATGGTTGAGTTGCTTTCTGGTGGCTTAACATTTTATTTCCTTTAGTAGACCTGGTTCAAGACGGAAGATGCAATAACAGGAAACAAAACACAAAGGTCACAAAGTGGAATATGTACTTAATAATAGCACTGACAAATATATGATTCTGCATGTTCATATGCACAATTGACATCACACTAATTAGAGCCCAATAGCCAAATGTGTCTGAGACTCCAAATGTCTGCCCCACATGCAACTATTTGTTATAACATGATGTCATAAGCTGTGACAACAACAAAAACAAATAATAATTCAAGTGGCATCGATGTCATTCTATTTACCCCTACAGACAAGCTAGCAACAATAATTGATGTTATCAAGAGAGCTCCCCTCAAGCCATTTATGGGCAACATTTCAAAATTCACCAGAAACCAACCTGGAGGTTTGTGCTTTCCAAGGGATGGAAAGATAACTATTTGCAAAACCAAACTGGGATATGAAAACAAAAAAAAGGGATATCTTTAACTTAAAGAGTGGAATAATAGCTATTAATGTGTTGAAAATACATATACAAAATCTGAGATGTGTACATGTATATATTCGATGATGTATCATGCTCAGTGCATGGCAAAAGACAGCATCAGTTTAAAAAAAAAACGGGTCTTGACACAATGTCCGAGCAAACTCAGGGAAATGAAAACAAGTCAAGTGCATGTTTTAAATTGAAACTTACAATTTTAATTTTCGATGAATGTAATTGTATTGTGAAATATGTTTATTAAATATATGCTTTTCCTGAAAGGTGTAACACAATATGGTCAACTCAGCTGAAACATAACTATTTACTAAACTTACTTTTGGGGAAAATGCAAGAAAATGCATATTATTAATAAATTAATTTGAAAGGTGTATAAATATGTATGTATACTAATGGAAATGTAATTTTTATATACAATGACTGAAATATATCTATGCATTTTCAGATTAAATAAATGGCAATAAATATTATAAACAACAACCTTACATTGTCTTTTAAGTATTAACTGGGAGGGAAGTTGTCTTTCATAAACAATCTTATACAAATATCCAACTATTTGTCTAAGTCTAAAGTATTACATTAAAGTGTTTTCCTTTTCTGTAAAGGAACATGAAAGTACAATAATGCTATGTATATTAAATGAAACATGTTATTCTGCAAATTGTGTATTTTGTATTTATAGCTTTATCTTGTATTAGTAAGGGCAGATTTCACTGTCTGTGTTTCTATATGAAGACAAATCTGAATATTCTGAATAAAAATAAAAATAAAGTTTATTTCACATACTCGTGTTAATTGTCCTTTAAATAATTGTTGAAGAAGAACTCTTCACACTACGGGAAACATTTTGTAACAGGATCCTTTTCTCTGCAGCATTTCCAATCACAGAGCCATTGTGCTGAACTGCATTCATGATTAATCTTTTGAAGCCAATCAAAGTAACTATTGCTTTTCTATTAAATCTTGAATGACGTTTTACTATTCCAAGACAATTTACAGTCCGGTTTGTCATCTGGTAATGTGTAATTCTCAATTAATTTCATGTCCGCCCCCATAACTGCGTGAGAACGTCCTGATGATTAAGTAGTTCACCTTTAAAGTAAAGCACACAGCTCAAGGTTATCATGACCAGGAATGACTGAGCCTCATTTCGAGGCCATAAAACTGAGCAGGTCATCTTCTGTTTTTAGCTCAAGAAGACACCTAACATATATATCTTCAACATCTCTTAATGGTAACCTCCCTATGGCGAAGGAAGCAAGCTACTCCACTTGATAAATGTATGCAAACCTATCTGGGGTTGCTCTCATGGCTGACTGTAAAACTAAGGTAAAAACCGATTGAAAATGTGTAGAAAAAGGAAAAGGTGTGACGGTATTGAGCAGAGGAATATTGACAATGAGGAAAAGCTTCCCAGTAACATTATCAACACATTGTTTTGCGTAATCAGCAGTTGGGTCAGCGTTTGAACTTGATCTGGGCCTTAGAATAACCTTGTGACTATAATTGTGGATGAACCTTAGCATATTGTTATTTATTTATTTATTTTTCTATTTTAAGGCATATTGTAACTGTAAGAGTTGGCAGCTTCAACAACAAGAGAAAGAAATGTAGTAGCAAATGGCAATTGACTGTTCATTTTTTAACTCCATGTTCACGCTTCACTCTACAACCCAGCTATGTTTTGAGATTGTTTTAAGAGGATTATTTGAGCGTAAGGCAATCACTCTGGACAGTCACTCTTTTTAGGTTTGATTTCAAAGAGGAAAAATCCTGCTTCGTTTCAGAGCATATTCTACACCTGTGCATAAAACGCTAACCGCGGTCAAGGACGCACATCGTTGATTAAAGCAAAAACGTTTTCAATCTCTGGGAACAGAATTGTATCGCGCACCAGCAACCCGGTGAAGGGAGGTATTGTTTTCAGATGGATGATTTAAGCGCTCATTTCTTGTCTCACAATTTCAGTACTGTTGAGCGCTGCTGGATGGCAACTAGTTTCACCCAGAATAGCCGTCAGCGTCGCCGGCCCCGCCGCACACACAAGAGCAAGATATAATTCTTGGAGAAACAAAGACGCATGAAGGATGTGACAGGAAAGTTTCATCTTGAATGTGGTTTGTTTAGCTTTTAAGCCGGGGAAGATGGTGTCGGCCTGAGCTTGTTCAAAATAAACGTGTTGTTTGGCACTCAGCATTCATACAAGTCTTACTTTAATGACTGGCCCCATTAATGACAGATCTCAGGAACAAACATCAACACAGCCTGGGCTATGGCCCTACGTCTACATAACAAAGACCCTTATTATGCTACCCTGACCCCAATATTTCACATTGAATAAACAGAAGATGTTTCATTAATGTGCACTATGAAGTATTTTTAAGAAGTTACAGTTATTAGCAGGGCAGCTGTATAAACCCAGCTAAGCATCTAATGCGTCATCCAGCGGTTTGCTGACTGTTCAGTAGCTGCTCTGGCTTTGTAAAATGTTAGTAATTAAAGTCCAAGTGTGGGGAAGACTGACTGACCTTGAAAAGCTTGTAGTCTTTGAACTGTGGGTTTATATAAATAGAAACGATAAATCAGCTGAATTTCACTTTGGACCTGCTCTGAGGAGCTGGTGAGTAAATATCTTTACTAATACCTTACTTCAGTCAGAATCGCAACTCATTTAAGACACCAAAGCATTTAAAAGAAATCCCTGGGCAACTGAAAATACATTATCTGCTATGTACCTCCTGTGCATTTGTGAAAGAAATTTTTTCTGATGGGCTGCTGCACAGATACGCCAAAGGCTTGTGAAATCCTAGCTTCTTGAGATACTGTAGATGTATTCATTGTACAAGGTAAGCGGGATGAAAACACAACAGCAGATGATGCTAAAAACGGTTGTCATTTATGTATATGTTTTTTATGAACACTATTTGAACAAAGTGACTATATTTTTGGGATGTCTAATATATAGTGGATCAGGGTGCCATTATTAAGCATTTCTCTAGATTGAATTGAACTTGACTGACAGTTTAATACATTACATTTTCAACGAATTTGCATGTCAAAGGGCATCACTTCCTGGCCCTACTACTATATAAGAGTCTGCTTATGAATTGTAAATGAAAAAGCTGTTCAAGTGATGCAATAATTTGAGTTTATAGAGTTAATGATCACTATTCGAGTTCATATACAGCACTTACATGAGAGAGATTTTTTCTTCCTGAATACATAAAATGCAAATCCTGAAATTTGAAACAGATTACTTATGTGCAACTTACTTTGATTAAACTCTTGATTAACAATCTCCATGAGGTAAAGACTCCTTAATCATGATTCTGAAGGCTTGGGAGTTTTAATTAAGTTTGTGGGGGGTGCTGGGGTAGGTTGGAGAAAATACTCCAAAACAGGTTGACTGTGAAAGAGAGGCTTTTGTTGGTCGTGACATATGTATTGGCTAATTATGAAAATGATTGAAAAAGAAAAAAAGCTGTTACAATGCTGAGGTTTGCAGTGTTAAATGTGAATGTGCACTATGTCAACTAAACACTTCACATTATTGATGTTTGTGCATGCTTGATAAAAAATGAATTTACTCCCAAATAATTATACAGGTAGTTATAAGTGGGGTATTTATTGGCTTAACTTGTTGTTCTCCTAACAGCACAATACTTGAAGATGTTCATACCGTCAATATATAGGTACTGTGCTCATAGTTTGATGTGGATCCGAAAAGCAGACATAAGCACAACCATGGTATATACCCTGACCTCTTTTCAATCTAAATATTCAGCTCTGATGTGACTTCCTACTATATAGATTCCCCCTGCTATAAAGCTCATTATACTGGAGTTCCTATTCTCTCTGAGAGTTACGCTGTCAATTTTTATTTCCTTGATTACCTCTTCTTTTTTATTTTATGTCAGGTAGCATGCTAGCACAACTTATGTTTGAGGAACCCAGCCAAATATAAAACCAGGTACTACAAAAGCACAACAACCACAATGAAAAAGCTTTCCACTGAATACGGCATATTTGTAAAAGTGCAGATACCACTGGAGTTGTGTGTTTTGTTAGGGGTGCAAATAACACTCCCATGCAATGTTTTTTTCCTATACATTTTTTTTGTAGTGGTAGACTATTGTACTTCTTCTTATGTGGAAGCAGATTCTCCAAATGCCTGTGCAAATGTACAAAAAAAAGGTAACCAGCATTAATTATCCATCACTTGGTTATTGCTTATTTACAGAACCCTGCAGCTTGATAAATGTGGACTTGCTCAAGCAGCTGTGTAATATGTATTGTGCCTATTTATTTAGTCTTATTTCTATCCTTCCTCACTGTGCCGAATGGAGTCTGTATTTAGTCAGAAGGTATTTAACTGTTTACACTGAAACAATTTCATCAACAATATTTCCATGGCTGCCAGGTTGTCTCAAACAACCCATGTGGCTTTACATGTGCTAAGATGCGTAACTGATTGATTTGTCTCCTGACAACTCATTAAAACAAAAAAGAAAGATTTTGGAAAAACAAATTAATACGGTTTTTGTTTTCATAGTGTGTTAAAAAGTGATTCATGTGATACTTCCCTGTCATGTCAGTACAAAACTGTAATGAAGTCCTAGAAATGACTATCAATGCTGAATCAGATTTGCAAATTGTCGTTTCCCAAATCACACAATGGTTCAATTAGCTGTCTAAGGAAAAAAGAGTCACACTGACATAGTAAATACTGACATATCTACTCTCTAGTGTATCTCAACCCTGGTCTTCAAGTGTCTTCTGGCTTTTGTTCCTGCTGAGTTTTAAATCACAGCACTCGGTTGACGGCTTTGTAAATTGAACATTTTTAATTGTTGTCAACCATTAAACTGTTTGTTCAGTTCAGTTAAGGATTCAATGGGTATTTTCATTAGTTCATATAAACCAACAGAGCCATTTGGTATGTTTGGTTTCCCGCAGGCTTAGTCCTAGGAGTTTTAGAGAGTAATGTCTGCTTTTCATTCCAACTTATATTTTTAATTGCGTAGTAGGACCCATTATTTGTTGGCTTTGTCATGATTCACAAGATCTCTACTCGCTTTAGCCACAGTTTTAAATACACCTATTAAATTTCTGATTAATCTTCTAGTTGTTGAGTCAGTTTCCACTGTTTAAAAAGCAAGTGCACTCATGTAATAAAAGGTATAGGTTTCATTTGAATAAGAATGCCATTCCTAGTAGGGAGGGAAGGCCAGCTGGCTCTTCTATTCTAATCAAGTTCCTAATCCAGGCTACTCGTCTAAGAAATCCACAAAGGACAGCAGTGAATCAGCAGCTATACTTCAGTGTCACATCACAAAACACCCACGTCCCTATGTATTATTTTTTCTCTTTCTTGTTTCAAAGTGCCTCCTGGTTCTGTCCTAAATCTATTTCCACTCAATTTCCTGATATGTCCTCAGGTTCTGGTCTCTGTTCTAATCTTGAGTTTGTGAGTGGATATTTATAAACTTCAATCAAACCTCCCCGAAGCTTCATCTGTCCCCGACTGAAATATTTCTTCTTCTTAACCCATCCATGAACAACGCTGTCTCCTTTAGCCCTGAGATTTGACCAGTGGCTCCAGTACTGAGATTAGTCAAGTGTATTTTTAGCATTTCAGTGGGTTTCTTTTTGTAACGTGGAGACAAACAATTAAATATATAAAGACATACATTTTGGGGGTCTCAAAGGAACTGCATGCCAGTCCTTTTTCTAGCTTCCACCTTACATGTTGCCTTTTCACTGCATTATAAAGGCCATAGTTAGAACCTGTTTTAGTTTTATGCCACCTGTGTGTTACCAGGCATAGCTAATAGCAGGACTGGATTTGTAGACGGTCCCCTGTGTACAAATGCTGGACTGCAGCTTGATAACTGACAGCAATCAAATGTGCAAAAAATATGCAAAAGCCAAACTAATTTGCATGAATGACAGAACCATCTCCAATAGTGCCCCCCATGTCTTCAGATCTCTACTGCGGCACCTCGTTAATTCCAATATGAGCTACTTGTTTAAAAAGGAAGATGTTCTCCCTGAACAATAACCTCTTCTTTAACTGTAGTGTGGGAGGACTATCAGTGTTATAATTTAAAGGTTTCTTTTTTTGAGGCACTGGGTCAGATGGGGTTCAAGAGCCAGACTCATCTATAATCATCCTCATTGTCATTTTATTGATTGAGTCAAGATATTGGTATTGTTTCATACAATTCTTTAATTCCATATAATTGATATAAAGCCATTACAGTCTTCATTTATTCATGTTCCTTCTGGAGGGTCATGGGAGGTTTTCTAAGATGGTCTCACTGCAGCAAGACTGTTGACACGAGGGGCGAGCGATCAGCACATTTCTGAGAAACACAACCACAGCAACACGATAAGTCCTTAAAGAAAAAGAGAGCCAACTGCATGATGGATAATATACATTTATGATATCACTGTCCAATTTCTGCACAAGGCACTTGAACACTAACAGAGGTGATACACTGCAAAATAAATGTATAGATCTATATGTTCAGCAATAGTTGCATTGCAATTGGCTGCATAATTTTCTTCTTCATAGCATCTGAGTAACCTTCCAGACCTTATATCATGGAGGTAAGGTTATTGCCACCATTCAGCATTTTTCCATGCATTTAATATCCAGTTGGTATTCAGCATACTCATTTAGTGGAATGTCAAGACACCCTTACACAATCAACGTGATTATTCTTCATGTAGCAGCCACAAGGTATTTCACAGATGAGTATAACTTGTACTTTAAGTAATACAGTTTATACAAGGGGAATGGAAAAGAGGAAAACTGCTTACTTGCATGCATGGAGAAATTCTGCCTTTCATAAATCACTGCAGTGTCATAGACCTGCATTTAAAGCAGATCAAATGAATTGCTGTCAGGTCAAAAATGTCAAACATTCCTTGTAATGTAGGTACTGCATTAGAAACCTCATTATTTATGTATGTATATACATATATATATATATATATATATATATATATATATATATATATATATATACACACACACACACACACACACACACACACACATATATATGTACACCTTTATTTCTGTCGTTGTTTTGTAATGTAATCCACACATTGAGTCTCATCCAAAAATAATTAAAGTTTCTGTATAGCCCAGCAAAAATAATGAAGATATAAATATACACCAGAAAGACTGCATGTGGCACATAAACAGCATGCTTTACTGACACCTGGTGTCTGGTTAAAAATAAATAAATAACTAAGAAGAAAACATGATATGCAGACAAAATGAGCATTCTCTAAACATGTTAATCCAGGCTATATGTCTTAACTGAAGAGTTCATAACCTGTCATATTGGAAAAGACAGCAGTGTCTAAAATAATTCATAAAGTGTCTTTTTGCATAGGTAACAAAGTGCCAGACCAGACTGAGGAAATATGAGGAAACACTGAGGATATTTAATTATTACTGCTATATACAATCCTTAGATCAATAAGCTATAACAACCAGATGAGCAGGGCAGGGTGTTTGATCTCTTATTGCTCATTATGTCAGTATTGTTTTCTTATGTTTACTGGAATTTGCAGATCCATTATCCCACTTTTCTTTGAGGTGCGTATAAAATCCAACTTTGTATTAGTAAAGCCACGCAAACCACTTTAGATTTTCCTCATTAAGTCACTGTTTGAATTATTACTCTACCTAACCTGTCAGCTATATTAGATCCAGCAATTATTGCAGGTTCCTAAATTATTGAAAGGGTTTGGTTTCTAAATAAGTCACAAGCATACTTAATGTATTTGAGGCTCCTCTGCTTTTGGAAACCACCAGCAACCCTCTCTGTAATTGTCACCTCGGGAGATTTCTCTAGCTTTTGCTCCACTTTGATTGTTTTTTCAAGACTGCAGTGCCAATGCGTACGGTGAAAGGTTTTGAAAAACACTGTGGTATCTGTTTGAATATTACATCTACCTGAGGAAATGGGATCTATTTTAATTCTAAACTACTGTGCTTATGCTTCTGAATGAGAATGAGGCAGAGGGACACGCAGCTAAAGGGGAGAAAAGAAGCTGAAAAAGGAAGGGAATGACATGTATACCAAATGCATGAGATTAATATTTGTTATTCTTTTATTTTTCTGGCAGTTGTGCTCCAAGTGATTGGAATATACTTTTCCCATATTCACGACATAATCACGCTGTTCTCAGAGGAAATTACTAGAAAGTGGATAGTTATGAAGAAGAAGAAGAAGAAGAAGAAGAAGAAGAAGAAGAAGAAATATATATTTTTGTGGTTTGTGAAAGGTGCCCAATGTTTACTTTCTTGTGGTAGAAGAGTTGTCTTACCTTGAGGAAAAGCAATAGATGTCAACCACTGAAGGGATACCTGGAATACTAATCATTACTGCTTATTTGAATTTACCTTGAACTTTTACTTTTAAAGATAAACAAACAAGTAATATATTTTCTTCACTTCTTTGGCAGTGGTGCTAACAATTATTTTTATTCTATTTCCATTTTTATCCTTTAATAGGTTTTGATGAACTAAATAAATAAACAATGGAAGCCATGTAACTTAATGATATTGTTCTAGTGCATTTCTGGGAAAACACAAGCTTCAAGCATTATTAACTCAAGAGTATTGCTTCGTATCTTGCCACAGCAAAACCATTATCCCTTAATTAGTCCTACACCATTTGGACTCTCACTTGTAGTTACTTCACTGAAGCAAAACATTAGGGAAATTATCTCACCCGGCTCATAAAGAGACAAAGAACACGATGTTTGATTTCAATTCAACAATACCTGATTGCGCTTTTCCCCAAAAAGTGTTTTTCATGGTCTAAAAGCTCTGTTGTTAACCCTGATGTGTACAACACAGAACAAACAAACAAACAAACTACACATATTGTCATATATAGATACACAATGGAATATACAGTCATTTAAACAGACTGATTAATCAGGGATGGTTGGGTTTGTAGTTTGTACTTAAGCAATTGAAACATGTTCACCTAAAAATACCTACTTTATTATTGTTATTATTATTAAATATAAAGCGATAATTCCCAACTCCCTGCAGATAACTTTTACTTTGAAGTAAGAGCTACACATGTATGGCCTAAAGCTACTGTACCAAATTCAGGACTTTATATATTTTCTTCATAGAGTAATTTAACAAACTGTAACCTACATTTAATAAAATCTGTTTCTACTTTATGTGCTCATCGATCTAAAGTAGCTCTAAAGCCAGCAATATTAGAGAGCCTGCCATGACACCGTCTATGTCCAGGACCTTAATTGAATTATCATCTGTGAAAAAGAAGACCAAGCTGTTTCCTACAGTCCGCTGGGGGATTGAATTAGTGATGAGTGAGATGGAAATTCCTCCACCAGTTTGTTAAAGCCACCGTGGACCTTCACACTGAGCACACAACCCAGGCCCACTTTTGAGGATGAATGACACATTTGAAAATTGGGGGTTAATTCAAAGACCTTGGAAAAAGCACAGTACTATAGTTCCTTTTTTCAGTTTCTTGAGAGTTTTAATAAGCCAAACCCAAAAGGGCTTATGGCAGTCATGTATGCTAGTAGGGACTGAGAAAGGTTCTCTCTCACTTTAAGGAAAGGAAATGTGGCCAATTTGTTACAGTCGAGTAGCGTGAGGAAAGTCAGTCAACGGGGAACACGAGACAAAGGAAAACCGAACAAACACTGGTGATTGATTTTCCGACACATTTCAGGATGCTGTAAAAGCCGAGAGTAACCTATAATTGTGCAGCCACCTATGAAGCAGACTCGAGCAAAACAAAATAAATAAAAGAAAAGTTCTCCTCCTGTAGCCATTTGGCTTTTGATGAAAATAAAGGGCCTTCCAGGTTTGTGAAGACCTGTAGACAAATGCTGCTGGAGGAGGAGTGATTGCTCGGTGATAATGGCCAAGCAATCATTAATCTCTCCAATTAATAACAGGGAAGTAGAGCTTTTCATTAGCCCTTTTCCTTTAGAAACAGGTTTTATTTTAGGATGGTTTATTCTTGTCTGCTGTTTTCTCCTGCCATGATGTGTTATTTTTCTTTCTTTCTTTTCTTTTTCTTTCCTTCTCCCTCTCTCTCTCTCTCTCTCGCTCTCTCTCTCTCTCCCTCTCCTTCTGTCTTTCTCTTTCTTTCTCTCTTTCCTATTGGCAACACTCCTTCACTGGAGTAATAAAATAATCAGTGAAGTGCATCCTTCCTCCATGGACTTTGCATTAAATCCATTAGTATTGTTTGAAAGTAAGATGCTTCAAGAAATAGTAAAAAAAAAAAAAAAACACTGTAGGAAATTAAGTTTTGTTTTAATCTGAATATATCTGTACTGCACAAACAAGCCATAAACTAGATTGTTAACGAGTAAACTTGTATTAGTTTGTTGTTTATGCAGCAATATTTTGAAGGATGAGGATTGGTCTCAAGGGTTACGCATATATATTAAAGAAAATATGCATTTTGAGCCCATTAGGTTGTGAGACCTGGCTGGTACATTCTTTATTCTCTCTTTATGTTGCTGACCTGAAATACTCGACTCGCCAGTTCTTTATGTGTGCCTTCAAGAATGTACTCTCCACTTCTTGACTCATATATCTCAATTATATGTGAGAAAGGTGTGAAATTGTACTAAATGATGGGTTTCTGCCTTGTAACAGGAAAATGGGCATTCAAGTGTCTTCATTTAAATGCATAATGAAGAATTTGAATGCAAACAAAAGCAAATTTTTATAGAGACTTATCTTCATTATGGTGAATTGCAAACAGCATTTGTAATAAACTGCCTCCAGCATGAGACCTTTGTTTTCTCACTTAAAGGCATGTCATTTAACAAATGATTGCTTGATGGTTTTACTTTTGATGTACACTATATTGAAGAAAGTACCATTAGGATCTTTATTACACTACATACTCCTTATATAGCGCTGTCTGGGGACTCATTATTTAACTCTGATAACAAACACAATAACACACATTCAGTAAAATGCTTAGTATTAGGTAGTCTCTTTAATGTCTCTTTATATGGATACTATTTCAATGCGAATAATATTTATAGGATATTTACTCATAAGAACTAAATACAATTCTTGGATCAATAAGCTACAACAACTGTCCATAAGATACAAATTTGTATTAGTAAAGCCATGTTTACGACTACAAATTATTTTACTCATTAATTCACCTTTTACATTCATATTCCACCTCAGCAATGATTGCAGTTTCTTAAATGATTGAAACAGTTTGGTTTCTAAATACACACAATATGGTCATCTTTGAAGAAATCGGCATTAGAAAGAATGGGGGAGAAAGGAGATTTACAATAAATACTGTACAAGCAATCACTGCCAAAATCAGTCATGCATATTGGTCCAATAGCTGGTCAAATTAGTTTCAGTTCAATGAGTTTGGCACAAAGGAAACTGTAAGTGGATACAGTGGATTTGTTTGGACTCTGAGATGTCAATATCTAATCCTCTTCAGGTGTCTTTGGCACAGGTATCTTACAAGTGTTTGTGTGGGTGCTCAGCCTCAGGTTTATCCAATTTTTGAATTTTGTTTATTCACTTGTGTATGTTTTCTTGCCCCCTCTCTCTTTCTTTCTGTAAGAGTAGGAGCTGACAAACACCAAACATTGTTTTTTTCTTTCAGTACATTTCAGCTTTTTTACATGCTAGTGCTGCTGTAGATGGCAGAAAAAAAAGATACCGGTACTTGAGCAGCGTTGCTAAGATCAAGTGAAGCTGTTATGTTTGAACCATACTTAATGGCCGTCAAACTCTTTCTCACTTCATCACTAATTGGAGTCATATTGCTCAAAGGAATGAAGTTGCTTCGTTCTTTTAGATCATCCGCGTGCAACTAATAGGGAACACACTGTCCTCCTGCTGCTCGTGCTATTACTTGAAAAAAATTATTTTCCACAACTGTGCAGGAATGAAACCACTTCATTGGTGATGGAGCTCTCTTCCTGTTAGAATGCACATCTTTTATTTTGCCTTCTTTTATCTTTGTTTAAGTTCATGTTTCAGTTTGGAACGAGTTACAACATAATGGCTTTATTTGCTAAAAGCCTTTGCCAGCAGATTTCAACCAGCACAAGTGGAAGTCATACATACATTTGTAAATATTTTAAGAAGCATTTAATTATGCAAATATTGTAACTTGCCCAGTCTTGGAGTGGGGCCAACAATACACTGCTGTTGGGTGTAAAACAGAGCCCAGCCCAGTGGCTGTTCTGTGTGTGATGCAAGCATGGGGGCATACCGCGGTGGAGAGAGGGGCAGATTAACACGAACATCCTTGGAGCTGGTCCAAGGAGCATGTATCTCATAATTACTGTCTTGCCAGAGATTCTGGACATTTTGCCAGAGCGCAAGTATGCCTGGCTGGGTGTGGAAGATCTGGGTTTGATTGCCATTACTGGCTGCCAGTCTCCTACAGTGTTACAATCCTTAAGTATGGATAGGAAATAGACACAAAACCTACAAACAGCAAACAGGAACTGAAAATCGCGTGACAAATCATATGACAAATGTCTCTCAGTTTAAAGGCCATTCCCAGACCTTTAGCATTACAACACACAAAATTATGGGTTTTAGTTCTGGAAGGAATTTGTTGTGGGTTTGTTTGGTTGTTTGTTTGTTTATTACCAGATATAACATGATAGAAAAAGCAGGGTATCTTATTCAACACAGTAATCAATTCATAAACTATTCTTATTAATCATTCATAAACCAAAACAAAACAAATCTGTATTCCAAAAACCTACTGCCTGCTCATTTATCATTGATGTGCAAATGCCTGACAGCTGATAAGCAAGACAGACAATATAAACTGCACAAAAACACTTAAAAAATAACATCCCACTGCAGCGCTTTAATGCTGTCCTAGTTTTCTCTCTGTTCAAAAAACAACAATAAAAAAGTAGAGACAAGTTAACTTCTCCCCGCCACCCCCTACACCCAATTTCAAATCAAGTACAGCATTTTTCAAGATGAAGGTTTGGAAAACAGATTGAAATGCTTCACCAGGATTGCAGTAGGGTCAAGTTTATATACGGTCACTGAAACACAAACATGTCAAAGCTCCTGACATTCCTTTAGCTTGATTTTTTTTTGTTCCTTTCCATCAAACCTTGCTGTTTCCTACGGTAAGATATACAGAAATAGGTAATTCTAGTACATTTTATTTTTTATTTATTTGTTCATGTGTGTCTTTCCCAAAGTTCTGCAGCACACCTGAAATGAAAGTATTTAACAAATGGTAATGTTTAATTAATTAATTCATCAACCACAGCGCACTGGTTGAGAAACACTTCCCTTGTCCCATCTAACTCGCCCTTTTCACAGACATTTTGAGCAGTTTTCTCTGGAATCCTACTCAACAGACGTATTCTCCTCAAATAAAAACAGGCTTGATCTTATCTGCTCAGCTGAAGCATGATACTCTGAAAATGATTCCCCTTGACTTTAAATTCCTTAATAAAACATTGGGATACCATTTCCATCATTATCATTCAAAGTAACTGAAAATTGTATTCTCAGTACAATAACAGACAGTAAATAATGTATTATTCCCCAACACTGTATATAGCTATAGACTTTTCATATATATATAGTTCTTCACAAAAAAAAACTACAAATAATCTCCACCTCTGTTCATGAATTTGAATATATTTTCTGCTAATTCACTATGCATTTCCCCTTGTTTTTAAGATATTTTGTACTAAATTATGAACCTGTTAAGAGTCAAATAGACCAGTTTAAGAAAGAAACAGTTTATGATTAATCTCTTGGCAACAACACACCTACAATTTTTTCATTCTTTTTTCATTTCTAAAACCAAGAACTAAAAGCAAAAATAATGCAAAAGAAATGGCTAAGCAGTAAGAAAGTGAAAGTGAGAAAAATGTCAGTCTTTCACAATTCAAACCATTGGCAGGATGCTTAAAAGAAATGCAGAGGTTTTTCTTAAAGGGCTGAACCCCATGAGCTAAAGAAAAGAAAGCTGCAGTGATTTACCCAAGTACTATTTTAGACTTCAACAAAGTCAGAACTAAAGGGAGCAGATGGCTTTGGACTGTTCCCAAGTCATTTTCATAAAAGTTAAATTCATTGAAAAGATAATGGCAAAATGGAGGTCAGGAGTGCTTCATGAAGGAGATTTATAAAAACTTAACATCCTGCCAATTTGGTAATTATGCGAGGGATAGAACAGAATTACCACTTCTGCCTATCCATCATTAACAACCAAACTTTTCCAAGACTTTTCTCATTTAGAAACCTTTCCACAACCTTTCATGTGGTTATATTCTGCTGTGACTTTTCTCAATAAAAATAAGATTGTTCAGATTTTTTTTCTGATACGTTTTCTGACACATAGTTATATTAAAATACATTACAATAATTAGGTTTAAGAAATAAGTATAATGATCTTATTCTGTTTAGCTGTTTATATGGAACAAAGGTATTATTTATTTTAGTAGAACCATAGTCTTCAAATTTGTGTCTCACTATGTATGCCTGAACAGTGGTCATTAAAAGGCAATCTAGTACCCTCTGAATTCTTGCTTAAATGTAGGTTACTGTTTTCTGTATGGAGCTGGATGAGCATAACAATTTCTCTTCCAATTTTTGGAGACCTCAAAAATCAGTTTGAAAGTGACAAGCTAAATTATCTAATTAGCATAAGTACATGACACACAAATTAATCCCCCAAACGTTATTTGCTTATCTTACATGTTGTCTAAGTGTAGCTTTCTCTGCCATCCTCTGTACATCTGCAGTTTGTGACGACTGCCTTTGAATAAATTACAGATGTAATGAAGCATATATTTGCAAATTCTATCTTCTGAATAAAGACACTTTAAAATCAGGAAAGGACATTAACTCGATTTCAGTCCTCACCGCTGTCACCTGAAAGCGTTAATCTGTGCAAAGTCGTTCAAATTGTGGAATTAAATAAACAGGGAAGCCTTCAACTCATCCCCCTTCATGTTACAAAGTGGAGTCTCGCTTTGTTCGGAAGTTCAAAGTGGAGTTGTTTGAGTTGTAGGGCTTAAGCAAAGTCCTAGATGATCTTAATAAATCCCATTCATAGTAAAAAAGGATGCCTCTCTGATGCTAAAGATTCTACCATAATCTAACAGTATAAAGGCTGACTTATTACACTTTATGATAGTTAATTTTTTTTTAAACCCAGCCTGCATAGATAAGAACCTTATCTTGTCAGTTAAACCAATGCACTTGATAGCTTTCCTTATAAACAATCGTTTAACTCACTACCGAGAAGGAACAAATGGACTGCAAAATAGAAAGACCATTATTAGAGGCACTGTGTGTTGTAAAGTGAAGCTGGGAGTCAAATTACTTATTTTTAAAAGCACAAACCAAGTCAGTGAGAAGAATATTTGCTCCCCATTAATAACCCGTGGCACATAGAAGCAGAAGTGTTAAGAAAGTGGTCAACAGGAACTGAATTCCTTTGAACAACAAGTACAGCAGGCTTTCTGTCCCAAAAAGGCATTTTCCCCCCTTTAAAGCTTGGATGACTGCGACAGTTCAAATTCTGCTTTCAAGAATTTCAAACAAATTGTTACCACTGCAAGTATCTCCACTCAGCTTTAGTTCTTCTCATTTGAATATTGGACAGACTGTTATGTTGTGCATCAGGTGGCATCCCAACCATTGGTATGTATACAAGTGGTTGACTTTATACTGTCCTGTATTGTATTTGCATCGCACGGGTACTCACGAGGAACTTGTTGATATTGACGGTTGAGCTCATGTCATGCCACGGCATTAGAACCGAGGAACAGGATTATCCAGCGACGAGAAAGATACTGCATTGTGAGGCGTGAAATAGATACTAAAAGGTTAAATTGAGTCTATTAGCTCCCAGTTTGGAGAAAAAGATAAAAATCTCACCTTGAGGGAAGATTACAGAGGCTCTGGGATCAGCCACCTGTAACCAGCCACCAACAAGCTTAGAGCCACTAGGCCTCAAACCAGATGCTTCCCATCATCCCAGCTGACACCTGGATAATTACTGATCGAGGAACTGTAGCCCTGTCTGCCTCTGCAACACCAGTGGTGTTAAAGTCACTGCCTGGGAGACTTTCATGACACCTGACTGAATCTGAAAGTCGAAATTGCCTTGTTTGTGCTGAAACCGATATGAGGCTTGTGTTTCATCATTTTAGAATGAAGACATTTACTGATAATATCACAGAGATAGGGAAAATGGTCAAGGGGCACACAGTGGACTTTGAAAGGCACAGAACCGAACCATACTGGACGTGTTTCAGAATGATGTCTTTGAATAAGACAGAAAGTACAAGTACAAGTTCTTGAGAATTTCTGTCACGTGAAACAGAATGGGGGAACCAAAGTAAACCATTCAGAAGGGAGGGGGAAGATACACTGTGACACAGGGAATATTTATCATGTGACACCCATATATGTTCAGCTTATTCACCTAGAATAAAAGGTTGCATCAGTTTTCTACTGTAGTGTTACTCATTAGTGTGTTACTCTGTAAATAGAAACATTATCAATTAATTTCCCCAAGCAAGTCATTCCCACCTGTAAATATCTGTATCCCTGAACGTAAGGAATATATTGCAGCACAGTTTTTACAGAAATTGCAGAAGTTATGCAAGTACCATATATTAAACATGTTTTCTCTAGTTATGGTATTGTTGGCAGTGCTTTTATTTACCAATTATGTTTTTTGGAGTGTGTCTATGTGTTCATATATGAAACTGTTGTGTAAACACTGAGAGTTCACAGCAGCAAATATTTTAGTTCAAAAATCAGGGAAATGACTCACTCTGAGATTCAGCTGTGGGAGCAGCAGGTCCTTAGCATTCGCTCCTGGTTTCCCACACTGCAGGGAGAAAAAAAACAAGAAAATGAATCAGTTTAAAAATGAAGTGTGTAATTACAAGGTTACTGTGCTTGTTGTTTTCATGAGTGGGAGTTGTGTCTGATTTGTAGTGTCACAATGAGTCTATAATTTGAGAGTTAAATAGCAATAGCTCTGTGATTGCATAAAAGAAAAGGGACAAGAATTGGGTGAAATCTTCCATCTGTAACAAATGTTTTTAAGCACTCTAACAAGCTGCTGTCAAACAAGGAAGAACACTTTAAAGACCGTCTCTGGGAAAAAAAACAAAAAACGTTTTATTCAGGAAAAAAAAAATCAATAAGAGATTTCTTAAACCAAAGGGATGAGCAATATTCATACAGAATATTAATAGCACATTCAGTTACAGCAATGTGTTTATGTTGTCTCCTAACAGCAGACACATTTCCACTGAATAAATGGATATGAAGCATTTTTGAAAAGTTGAAGGATTTCACAAAAATACCTAGGAAGGTGTCAAAATAATACATATACAGTGGCTCTCAAAAGTATTCACCCCACTTGGACTCTTTCACATTTCATTGTGTTACAACATGAAATCAGAATTAATTTAATCAGGAGTTTTTGCAACTGATCAACACAGAACATGTCCATAATGTCCAAGTGAAAAATATAATCTGCAAATTGATTACAAATAATTATTGCTATGACACACCTGTGGTGAAACCAACTGTCTGTAGAAGTCATGTAATTAATTGAATGGAGTCCACCAATTAAGGTGTGTCACATTATTTCAGGTTAAATACACCTGTCTCTGGGAGGTTCCAAAGTTGATAAGTACAATTCCTAACAAAAACTACATCACGAAGACGAAGGAACATTCAATGCAAATCCGCAATAAGGTTCTTCAAAAGCACCAATCAGGGGTAGGATATAAGAACATTTCAAGGCAGTACAGTAAAGTCCATTATTAAGAAATGGAGAGAATATGGCACAACTGTGAATCTGCCAAGGTCAGGCCGTCCTTAAAAACTGGGTATCTGGGCGAGAAGGGCACTAGACAGGGAGGCCACCAAGAGGCCTATGGCAACCACCGCTGAGCTGGGAGACACTGTGCAGACTGCAACAATAGCCTGGGTGCTTCACAAAAGTGGCCTTTATGGGAGAGAATCAAACTCACATCAAATCTTGGCTAGAGTTTGCCAGAAGGCATGTGGAAGACTTTGAGAACAAGTGGAGGAAGATTCTATGGTCTGATGAGACCAAAATAGAGCTTTGTGGCCTCAACACTTAGTGCTACGTTTGGCGCAAGCCTAACACCACACATCATCCTGAGAACACCATCCCTACCATGAAGCATGGTGGTGGCAGCATCATGCTATGGGGATGCTTCTCTGCATCAAGGCCTGGAAACCTAGTAACGATAGAGGGCAAAATGGATGCAGCAAAGTACAGAGAAATCCTGGAAGAAAACCTGCTGAAGTCTGCAAGAGACCTGGGACTTGGGAGAAGATTCATCTTCCAGCAGGACAGTGACCACAAACATACAGCCAAAGCCACACTGGAGTGGCTTAAAAACAAAAAGGTCAATGTCCTGGAGTGTCCCAGTCAAAGCCCGGACCTCAATCCAATTGAGAATACAGTGAGGGAAAAAAGTATTTGATCCCCTGCTGATTTTGTACGTTTGCCCACTGACAAAGAAATGATCAGTCTATAATTTTAATGGTAGGTGTATTTTAACAGTGAGAAACAGAATAACAACAACAAAAAAACCTTGATTGATTGATTGCTTCTGTGGACAGGTGTCTTTTATACAGGTAACGAGCTGAGATTAGGAGCACTCCCTTTAAGAGAGTGCCCCTAATCTCAGCTCGTTACCTGTATAAAAGACACCTGGGAGCCAGAAATCTTGCTGATTGATAGGGGATCAAATACTTATTTCATTCATTAACATGCAAATAAATTTATAACTTTTTTGAAATGAGTTTTTCTGGATTTTTTTGCTGTTATTCTGTCTCTCACTGTTAAAATACACCTACCATTAAAATTATAGACTGATCATTTCTTTGTCAGTGGGCAAACGTACAAAATCAGCAGGGGATCAAATACTTTTTTCCCTCACTGTATATTTATATTTATATATATATATATATATATATATATATATATATATATATATATATATATATATAGTGATAAGCATGGGTATTTCAGGGGAGTAATCCAGCAACTGTGTAAAGCTTAAAGGATTACATATGATATACTGTATATAGGGTTGTTTTTTTCCCCAGGATATTTTCTCATTTATGTGATGTCAATATGTACAGAGGTACATTTTGCAGGGAGTTTTTAAAATTCGGAGAAGCCTTGCAGCAAACAACAAGTGCCGTTGGTTATTTTATATTCTGTCTACAGGGTTACTCTTCATGGGTAATGTCTGAATCTCTGTATCATTGTAAACAACTTTCAAAGAAATACCTGTGGAACTGGATATATCATAATGGATTACATTATGAATATGCAACATTTACATTACCTAAGGAAACTTTGTGCAGAGGTACTTTGTGTGAATGAGTCATTGAGCAGAGAACATTACAAACAACACAACAACAACCAGAAAATGACTATACAATACTGAATGCATTAAAGGTGTTAGCATTGCTACCAATTAACCATATATTTATCCTGCATAAAGAACATAAACACTGAACATCTTCTTAGAATACTACAGAGTATAATAAATCCTTTAATTTATCTTGATTATATGTATGGTGACAAAAAACAGACATCTAACATATTCAGTCACAGATTGAAAGATGAAACAACAGTATAACCTGTAGCTCTATACTGTGCATTGTTGCCAAAGATTTGGTGATTTTTTTTCCCCTAACTTATCTGCATTGCTCTGCAGTTACACTTTTCAGAAAGAATCTGACAGCAGAGCATCATTCTTTGGTAAGTTATCTGGTTCTGTGGATCTTTGCATTATCCACACAGATACAATTATAATACTGGTCCATTTTATCACCCAATGAATGCATCATACCCCATAGAGAAACAAATAAGTACATAAACAAAAAACAAACAAAAAACAAGAATCTGGAAAATATTAATTTACATTGCTAGTCATATAATCGCTAATGTTAGCAGACATCTCATCCATTATTAACTCACGCCTAACAAGCAAAGCTTTCTGAGCAAGTTTTTTTTTTTATTCATTTATAATATAAACATAGAAAGGAAAATAAACAACAGTATAAACAAATTAATTGGAAGCGACTGCTCATAGCATCACCCATTGCAACATTTTAGAAAAGTATGTGCAATATTAGTAGATTCATTTGCATACATAAAGAGGAAATTAGTTGAAGTAGTTTCTACAGATTTAAATTCTTCAAGTTAAGTCAATGTTTTGTTGTGTCTTACTTCTGTCAGCCTATATTCAAGAAGTATCATTGTTTTGTAACAATGTATCCATTAAACAATGTTAATAAGATCTCTCTCATCTTCCAAAAAATAAATTCTGTAGAGAAAAACCTACCTTAAAAAAATACATATTGATTTAATTTGATCCCAATAACTTTTTATATGTTGCACACATACAATACAATTTACTTTTGCCTGTAAATACATACTTTAATTTAATGTGACAACACTTTCCTGAACTATAGTAGAGATAAATACAGTTTTATTATAGATAATGATAGTGCCAATCAATACAACTCCTGTGAGGTCAATGAAACAATATATGGTTGAGTGATGCTTGAACCAAAAGACAAACTTATTGTATGAACAGTTAATGTATAGAAGGTAGAATTCTAAAGGTCTCCACTCGATCTGAACACCTTGTTAATAAAGGGAAAACAATCTGAATGCCTGTTATTAACCTTGTACTCCATTGATACACAAGGAAAGAAAATGAAATATTTGTAAGTATAAAACTGATGATGAATAAACCTATTCAGTACTGTAGAGTGAAGTGTTATATAACAAAAAACATTCATGTGAAATATAACTAGATTTTGTTGTGTGGTGCTTCTGTGCATTCACACTGATTTCAAACTGTTTCTGTTTCTTACTAATAAATCTGAGTAAATAACAATTCTGAAGGTTACTTAAAAAAACACCCACGAGAAAATGAAAACCAAAACAAAATATTGTGTGATAATATTAAAGCAAACCAATTATATGCACAAGGGTATGTTAGGTATAGGCTAGCTGTATGAGCACAACACAAATTATATTAACTATCCAGATGTTGTATTGCCCTGGATAAGGGCGTCTGCTAATGAATAAATAAATAAATAAATAAATAAATAAATAATATAATATAATGTGGTACTGGTTAGTTTCCTCATGAAGTAATTAATGTCAGTGAAGTATGTGGGGGTTGATTATGATGTCCACAGATCATCATAAAAGTATTTTAGATTATATCAGAGGATTTCAAACCTGATGATACTTCCTGGATTTTCCACGAGGTGTCAGAAAAAATTATGGATAAGAGGTAGTCATTAGGCCCATCAGTGCTTATATCATTTGTAACACCTGACTGATTCAAGAAATTAATTCTGAAGGTTCTTGAAGGACCACAATAAATCAGTAGTAACTGCATAACTTATTCCTGACAGAAGGATACAGGTGAGGCAAGGGGATCAAGAACCTCAGCACCCAGCCAGTGCAATTGAAATGCTTCCAGTGCTGTTGTACTGAGCATGTGCAGATTGTGCTCTACTGTTTTATTATTATTATTATTATTATTATTATTATTATTATTATTATTATTATTATTATTATTATTATTATTTCTTGGCAGACGCCCTGATCCAGGGCAACTTACTGTTACCAGTGCACTGATTGTTCCTCAACAAGTAGCCTACATTTTGCAGTGCAGATGCTCCGTATGGAATAGGACAGGATGTTCCAGGTTGAGAATGCAAACTGTCAGGGAATGTGGAAGACTACATCTTTAAGTATTTAAATATATCTCTAAATGTATTTAAGAAATCTTTAAATATTTTGAGATATATTTTAAGCCCAAGACTATTCTTGTTCACTTGTTAATTCATTTCTAAGTAACTGAATGAGCAAACAGAAAGTGTTAATCTCAGCCGACATAAAGAAAGTCATTCAAAGATATCTTGAAATTATTTGCAGATATCTCTAAATGAATTGGAAATATCTTGAAATGAAATAAAGATATATTTCTATGTATTCAAGATATCTTAAAATTAATTTCAGATATCTGTAAATTGAGTTAAATGAGATCTCAAATTCATTTACAGGTATCTGTAAATGATTTAAAGATATCTGGAGATGTAATTAAAGACATATTTAAATGATAATTTGGCTTGCCATATCTGACAGACCTCACACATAATAATCCCTAGATGGCTTTTCTGATTGCATCAACTATTTCCACTTAATTCCCTTAATTAATAAATGTGTTTTTCTATATATATATATATATATATATATATATATATATAGGCAGATTAATATAAATCATACAATTAAAAACGTGTTCATTTCAGACGTGTGTAGCCTGGCACATCTGATTCGGAGTTAGGGTTAGGAATAGGACCAGGTAGGTGTCTGGGTGGGCTGCTGTTGAGGAAGGTGGGTTCATGCTAGGGTTTATAGATCTCACATTAGACTGAACTCTATGCTAAAGATGTTAACCCTTCATCATGACTTGCTTACACTTAAAAAAGACGGAAGTGAGCAGCAAGTCCTTCATATTACTGTGATCAGGGCTGTTCTAATAATCATCCTCATCTCTTTATCTTATTTTGAAGTTTAATTGTTTTTCTAGTGAAAATAATATGTTTCTAACGAACTGCTATCAATCAATAAAGATAAACACAGATCCGCTGGTATGATTAATTGTGCAACGAGGCTCCACACACTACGCATCGCTACGCCAGCAGACGCTACCGGCAACGCGGCACCTCAGCCAGAGCCACTCTGAGAGGCAGCGTAGAAATGCGCCAATCACGGCCCAGGACACGCCTTCTTCAGAACTCTTAATGGTGTCTGGTAGGCTGAAACAACTGTCAATCAATATATACGCCTCCGTCCCACCTATTACGGTAGTGTTGCATCAGCACGGGAGCGGAGTCGCATTCGTCACATCCGGGAGACACACTTCCACCGGCGACAGAGGGGCTGTGGACGCGTGGGTTTCGTGTTTTTTTGATAGATATAAAACAATACATTTGATCCCCTGAATAAAAGCAAAACACAGCAGAACATGTCGGAAGATAAGGTCACTCAGGAAATGAAGAAATTGCAGGTACACGAGGGAAAGAAGGTAAACAATCAGTACATCGTTAACGTTATGGTCGTTTAGGCAATAATGTGTCAAATAATGTTGAATTGTACTGATTGAAGACGAATGAATGCGTACAAACGTGAACGAGGTGTATTTTAATGCATTTGTGCATTTTAAATAGTACATCAGAGAAAGCTTTGATTAGTGTGGTTTTTGAATGTTAAATCAGTCTCACAAAGTGCCACATCAATGCATTTCAGTAACTCCAGTTTCTGTAACAAGGGTGCAGTAATGAAAGCGTGGAAATGACATAGAGTTGCATGCTCTACATTTGAATATACATTGTTCTATTTAAATGTCTGATTGAATATAAGCTACTGTTTAGCTGGGAAATGTCTGTAAATAGAGGAGACGATGTTGGTGGACTGGATTTTCTAGATGTGCTACTGTGTGGTGTTCAGTCCAGCTGTGCTCTTGTTTTCTGCAAATGGTCAGTGCACAACAAGACAGCTGAGTCTCAAGTGCAAGTGCAGCGGCCCAGGCTTACTGCTTTGGATAGTTTTAATGTTTCTTATAGAGTGACTGGTTGTGCCAGCTGAGTCATGCTAAAAGAGAAACTCTGAAACAACAATGACTGAAATAACCTCATGCAATTGTAGGGTTGCGAGGGAGCAGAGAAATGCAATAAAGAAGGAGGAAAAAAGAAGAACAAGGGAGGTGCAGATGCCGGCGTTAGGCCTGAGGTAAAATACATGTTCAATCTGATATTAAAGATGGTACCAGTGGAGAACACCCACTACACAGTAATGTGAGTAAAACACATTTACACAACACAGATACTATAGGGAAAGCTTACCGATACTCCCCATTTACGTTTAAATATCTACTATACATTTTGCTTCTCTTAACATATAGACTACTTCATTACGTGGCTAGCATTTCCACAACATCCACACACCTGGGTGGATTCAGGCATCAGTGGGTGGTAGTGATATGAGGGATTCTGGAGCTGAGCACTGGTTGCTAACTCTGGCAATTTTTCCTGTCTTTCATTTCATCTGCCTGGATCTCCAGTTGAGTCCCTGGCCTCAGTATATTGATGAGCGTCTGGCTCTCTACAATAAGCTGAAGGAGGAACACGATGCGTTAATGGCAGAGAGAGCCGCCAAAGAGAGCAAGCCCATTAAAGTGACCCTGCCCGATGGGAAGGTGGTTGAGGCCGAGTCTTGGAGAACCACACCGTACCAGATTGCCAGTGGGATTAGGTAGGTGTGTGGTGCTGTGGATGAGTGTGATGGAGTGATAGACTGTTTAAACTTAGTATTGATGGCTTTTGTGAATGCCTTTTTAATGGATACAAACAATTAAAATAAGATTAATCCCAGTTTATTTTAAGTTATTTATTTGAGTTTCTGTGAAAAAGAGCAAAGGGACAGGGCAACAAGTTTTTATTTGTCTGGCCGCTACATTGTGGGGTAAATGGCACTCGCCACTGTTTATTGAAGAGATCAATGTTACATTTGGCTTGACTTTTAGTTTTTTTTTTTAAGTTACTGGTAACTTGATGAAATTTCATGAAAGCTGTGTAACAAATAGCAGATCAAGGTACTGATTAATCAACAGAAAGATTTCCTGCTAAAATAGCCTTGTGTTCTGACACGTTATTGCATCAGAATGACAGCTATTACTGTTGCACTAAAAGCCCAGAAAATGGGACTTCAATCCACACAGTTCAGTGGCTGTAACCAATGATTTCTGTCTTTTGTCTTAATTGATCAGAGAATGTAATGCTGTTGATGTGAAATGTTCTTTGAATCTCATTTTGCGTGCAATCGATAAAAAGAGCAGCGATCAGGAGTCTGCTGAGCTTTATTTACTGAGCACAGAACACATTCTCTTTCATTGCTGTCTTCGGCTCTAAGATATCAATGAGTGCCCGTTTGTGGGGGGTCCAGTTCTTGGTAAGGATGATTGGGGTCAGTACTTAGTGCTGTGGTGAAGCAAAGCACCTGAACACTGACGTGGGTGCGATCAAGAGGATTGGTAGATTGCACCCTATTCTTGAGTGAACTGGGCTGGGTTTTCAGAGTTAAAATTTGAAAATTCAGTAACTTTGTTTACTGTACATCCTGTGTGGCAAAGGAATTAATCAAATTTCTAATTTATCAAATATCTTCAGGCAGTTTGGGGTGAATAATGCCAGTCCTTCTCTCCCACTTAAAGTGTATTAATATTTCTTTATATGTGACCTCATCTTTTTAAAAATGTTTTACTCTGAACAGTCAGGGATTGGCAGACAGCACAGTGATATCTAAAGTCAACGGGGAAGTGTGGGATCTGGACAGGCCGCTGGAGTGTGACTGTAGCCTGCAGCTGCTGAAGTTTGATGATGAGGAGGCCCAAGCCGTGAGTAGTTGCATGATCTGGGTGAAAGATAGATAACCACACACTCTGAATCAGATGGATGAAAACTGCATCCCGACTAGAACTGATGCACACTGATTGTGTTGAGGATTCAGGTCCTGCGTTATCTTGCTTTCAAAATATATACATTAACAAATGTAGTAGTTTCTGGCAGTTTCCATGACATCAAAGCCTTTAGACCAACCCGTAGAACTACAAAGACAGGAGCTGTGCTGGCTCAGGTGTGTTGAGGAATCCTTGTGTTGACACCCCACGAAAGCTCCTTTATGAAACCTGACATACTGCTTTGTCAAGTCAAGATTGTGTTCCATCATGGCCATGGACTGCAAAATGACAAGTTTTAAACACATTTACTAAAACAGCCAATCCCAGAGAAGCATTTGTGAAAGTTGTCTAGTTGGGTGAATGTGTTTCTATGTTGAAAATGACTAGTGCGTTTTTCATTATAATGTATCGTAATGTGTAAACATTAGGATGCACCAAGTTGCAATGAAACCGTTGTGAACTCTCTGCTCAGCTGTGACCGTCCTTCCTTCTCTGCAGGTTTACTGGCACTCCAGTGCCCACATCATGGGGGAGGCTATGGAGAGGGTGTACGGAGGCTGCCTGTGCTATGGACCACCCATCGAAAATGGGTTTTATTATGACATGTACCTGGAGAATGAGTAAGTATTAAAACGTGTTTGTGTGTGTATGATAGAAGTTGGTAGCATGTAAAGTAAAAGGAACTGATCTTTAGCTATCTACGAGTGTGTGTTCAGCCTGGTAGAACGGTGCTCTCTGTGCTTTAGATCAGGGTGAGAGGCATTTATGACCGCAGCGTGTTACTGATGCCAATCTGTGTTCAGTTGATCCATCTCTTGAACCAAAATCTACTGCCCCTCCACTCTTAGTGCTCTAATAAATGGGTAACAATCTTGTGCTTGTTAACAGAGGGGTGTCAAGCAATGACTTCCCCGGCCTGGAGAGCCTTTGTAAAAAGATCATCAAGGAGAAGCAACCTTTTGAGAGGCTGGAGATCAAGAAAGAAACGCTGCTTGAAATGTTCAAGGTATGTCAACGTTGTTTTGTTTTGGTTTATTAACACTGTTTTATTGGTTTTGCAAAAAAAATTGCAGGCTATTTATTGTTAATTTTCACTTTCTGTTTGTGTTTTTTGCACAGTATAACGAGTTTAAATGCAGGATTTTAAACGAGAAGGTGAAGACGCCAACAACTACTGTGTACAGGTGGGACGCAGACCTCATTTATAACCTCCTTTAGTTTGTTACATGTACATATGTTGTTGATGTAGATGTAAATTAAATACAAATAAGCACATGGATATGAACTTAGTATTTGTGTTGGAGGGGAAAACAATCTTTCTTGCTATACCCAAAAGTGTAGAGTTTTAACAGTTAGTCATTCAATTCTGTGGGAGATCAGCACTTTCCACAGTGCCCTGAACTTTCAGCTTGATATTCTGTCCTGTTTGGGAGGCTTGATTGAAAATCGTCTCTGTCCTGCAACCCCCTTCAGGAAGAGCGTAGTCGGTGTGAGTAATGCGATTTCACTGTCAGCCTGTCCTCCCACTGAGGAGACCGAGGTGCCAGACTCTTCAGCTGTAATGGATTAGGTGAAGCCAAGTCTGTAATGGCTCGGCCACGTTGGATTTACTAACTTACTGCAGGATCAATTGTTTACACTTGCATCATTTCCCCAAAGGAGACACACCCATGTGGTTATTTTCATATCTTCGCACGTTCATCAGGATTATTCTTTCAAACTATATAATAAATCAAATACCTCTCCAAAACCACTTAACCTTCTTTCAGTTGACTTCTGCTGCTGCATGAAATTTAAAATGTGAACATACATGTCACTGTTTATGATGTTGAATAATTGCGGTTGTGTTTGAAACATTACAATCATCATGCTTTAAAGGACTTCAAGGACTGCTGTTCCCTTCCCTTCCACCTTCGGCACTAATGAGTCACACACACAAGTTAAATTGGTTGCTGGTTGTGCAGCTGTTAGATATTTGTTTTGTATCCTGCCCTAAAAACATAATACAGGTTCAACTGGAGTTATCACATGGGAAGGGTCAGAATTTAAATGTTTTTAATTGCCCAACTTAAAATAGTTTCAATGTTTTCCTATCACACCAAACCAATACCACTTGCCTTACTTTAAAATATGGTATGTATAGTTTTATAATTGTACAATTAGATGATTTCTAGTTCTCAGCCCTTCCAATGTATAATTTGACCCTACATAGTTTTACAGAAGTTTGAATGGGTTGATTTTAAATTAACTTTTTTCCCTCCCATACATTAAATTTTTTACTAGGTGTGGACCATTGATAGACCTCTGTAGAGGGCCTCATGTGAGGCACACCGGAAAAATAAAGGCCTTGAAAATACACAAGGTGAGCTTTTCTTTGCTTTTCTTTAATTTCAGCTGTAAATATGTTTGCCCTGTTTTGAATCGCCAGCATCTCCTCGTCCCAGTCTGCTCCTGTCCTGCTGTCTGTGCAGTCTATATGTGACTGGACTAGAACATGACCGTGCAACCAAACCAGGAGCCCCTTAGACGCACTGAACCCAAAGCCGTAACCGCTAAGCTGGTGATTATTATACACCGGGCCCTGCTGGGCCCTGCCACTGGAGTTTCAAGTTAAAGACGGACTCAGCTTGAAACTCACTTTGCGATTTCTATTTAGTTGGATGGAAACTTGTATCAGATAAACCACTGTGGAGACGATCGCGTCTTTGAAGTCATGCTTGGCTTCTTATTTCACAGATGGGCTGCCTCTGCCTTTTATATCAGTATAGTGTGGAAAATGAAA
Source organism: Amia ocellicauda (assembly GCF_036373705.1). Taxonomy (NCBI): domain Eukaryota; kingdom Metazoa; phylum Chordata; class Actinopteri; order Amiiformes; family Amiidae; genus Amia; species Amia ocellicauda. The sequence goes on from NC_089857.1 coordinate 19,980,585, forward strand.
TATCCATTGGGCGTGAATGTCTAAATATAGATCACAGCCAGAGTGATGCTTATCTTTCTGTAAGAAATGGGCAGAGAGCAAGTGCAGTGACTTGCCACATATTGGGATAGGGGGCACTTTAGTTCTTTCCTTTAACTTTAGAAATTGAAGATTTAAAAAAAGAAATAATAATAATATGGAAGTTGTGCTGTCATGTTTTGTTTCGGTTCCACAACCTCTGCCCTCCCTCCACATCCCCTTTTGTATCTGCAGAATATAAATGTGACGATTGTGTTGTGTTGTGCCAGTGGGTGGCAATCTGAGATGTATTTTGCGCCTCTTGTCTTGAGAGGTCAATATAAGACTCCAGGTTGATACCAGCGGGATAAAGCAGCTCAGAAGAACCTACTCGCCCTGCATGAATTCCAAGTAATTGAACTTCTGTGCTACTGCATTGATCCCTGAAGGCATGAGAGGAGAAGAAACTAATGCCCTGAACACAAACCACAGCAAGAAGTCGCAGAGATCAATCTGCAACAGAAGTTTTGTAACTGAGTTTGTGTTATAATGGGTGTTATGTGATTGGATTTCTTCAGGAGGAAACTATTTTTATATCACTGCTCCTGGTCTGCCTCTGACTATCTCTTAAACATGTGTTTATTTCTTAGAACTCTTCCACATACTGGGAAGGAAAAGCTGACATGGAAACTCTGCAGAGGATTTATGGGATTTCCTTTCCAGACCCTAAGATGTTGAAGGAGTGGGAAAAATTTCAGGAAGAGGCCAAGAACAGAGATCATCGCAAACTTGGAAGGGTAGGGGGCGGGGGGGAAGAGTACCTCTGCCAAGAACATCAATATAGATACTCCGCTCCATCTCTTGGGACGCAATGCGCTGAACCATTTGTCATTGTGTTCCTTTTGTTTTACTACTTTATATTACCTGCATTTATAACAGCCACCAATACAACAAAGCTAAACAATCATAAATCTAACCAAAATTGTCTGCAGACGCACAGTCAGGTGTTGTAATGAATAATAACACTTATGAATTAAGCCCTGGATTCATCCGTCTGTTTCTGAAAAACGCTTTAATGTGCCTCTCGATCCAAATAATGCAAACCCTTGTGTTTGGGACTAAACCCAACTAGAGAACAAAAGAGAAATGAGTAAAATGAAATAGTCTTTGCTGTCTTGGTTGAATGTATAGAAATACTAAAAACCAAAAGCATGCAGAATTACATGGGGTATTATTGACAAACCTGGGTACGGAAAAGAGGACTTGGCAGGGTTTTGAAGCTTATATGAAAGGTATCCTAATTAACTTGACTGCGTTTAGTCTTCTGTGGGCTTTTGACATAAAGTACAAAAGGATCGGCATCAGTTCTGCAGGATCAAGGCCCTTGGTGTAAAGTGGCCGATTAGTCCAACTGTGAGAGTTGTGAATCATTAATGGTGCCATCTGGTATCATTTGCTGACAGGTGCTTCAGTCATCTATACCGGGAAGAGCTTCACAAGCAAAGTCATGTTGTTTTCTTACAGGAGCAGGAGCTCTTCTTCTTCCACGACCTGAGTCCTGGCAGCTGCTTCTTCCTGCCCAAGGGGGCCTATATATACAACACCCTGATCGAATTCATCAGGGTAAGTGCCACCTTTGTTGGGTCAGACCTGTTTCACCAGGAGGGAAGAAGTGTCTTGGGGTCTGCAGGGGTGAATTAGGGAAGAAATAACCCCCTCTTCTGCTCACCTGTTGCTCTTAATTGGCTACTTCTTTTTAGTGTTCAGTATAAATGGAGACGAGCGTCAAAGTCCTGCCACTAGAGGGCGTGATTTTGTCACTGCACGTATACGAGTGTTTTATTTATTGACCAGAATGTTTTTAAATGCGGTTCAATTTTTTGTAAACTTGTATCAAATAGCTCAACTGATTTTAAATAATGTCTTTAAAAAGTTGAATCATGTTTTGTTCTTCAATTAAAGAGGGTATAGCTCTGATTTCCAATTTAAGTTTATAGCTCTATAATCTCACCAACATGCCTTTCAAAGTGGCACAATCGGATGCACTGAGCAAGAAATCATTTGAAATCTGTCTACGTTAAACCAAGAACCGAAGCAGATGTGATGTATTATTTCTGATTTAATAATGGTGTACCCGTCTCTGCCTCATCACAGAGTGAGTACAGGAAGAGAGGCTTCCAGGAGGTGGTGACTCCGAACGTGTTCAACAGCAAGCTGTGGCAGACGTCCGGTCACTGGCAGCACTACAGCGAGAACATGTTCTCCTTTGAGGTGGAGAAGGAGATCTTCGCCCTCAAGCCAATGAACTGCCCCGGCCACTGGTAAGAGCTTTTGTCTTCAATGCGTGAAACCGGTTATTACCTGTTATAGTACGGATCTAATCCACCACTTCGAAAATGGAAAGTCTTTCATTGTGAAGTCCTGCCTCCAGTTGTTTCAAGGCCTTTAGGGAGGACCGATACAACTCTTATTACCAGTGTTGAGCCAATCAGGAGCACTCCGTTTGTTCTTGAGAGAATCTAGTTCCATTGTCAAAGTTGTCTTGAGTACACTTCTGACATGGGCTTCTTGCCAAGACATGCACCCTGCCTCCTTGGCAAGGAACAGCAATTTAAATCACACGAGATGCCACGTTTCCTCTGACAGCGTACGGCAGTGGAAAGTAACCATGCCGTATCTGCCCATAAGCAACAGTAACTCTATACGTCAATCGGCACCGTGATTAACGCGGCGGTGAGTCACTTCCATGACAGCCCGTCACCTTGTCTGAAACGATCCTTTCCCTGTTAATTAAACCTGCTTTGTGTGGTTTCATATCAGAAAAAAGTCTTGTCAAAGTTTTTTTTTTTTTTCCTTTTCCTTTGCTTCTATTGTTTATCTTTTAAGTTATGGCTCTTTATCATCTCCGCGCACATTTCAGAGCATTGATAATGCTTTACAGTGAAGAACGGCAAAGCAGTCCACTATATTACATTGATTATGAAGTCATCTTCTTTGAATAAATCTTGTTTTTGCACCCCTATTATTGTAGCTGCTGTCTAAGTTTTATGAATGAGCTTCTTGTTCTTAACTGCTATTGTATGTTCTATACATTAAAACAATGCCTAACCTTCGCCTTCTGCAACTTGGCCAGGAAAGGTTTAGTATGCTTGTGTAAATTGTAAGGAGATTAAAAGGTTATTGTGCCAACTAATAAAAAGGTTAAGAAGTGAGAATTTAATCTTTGTCTTGATATTTGAATGCATATTATAAAAGAAATGGAAGTTGAGCTAATTAAATAAGCTGAGGAGAAGCAATGCAAGTCGGGTGAGCTCTGAAGCACGCCGCTGACGGTTTCTCTGACCTCAGCCTGATGTTTGACCACCGGCCGCGCTCCTGGAGAGAGCTGCCCCTGCGCCTGGCCGATTTCGGGGTGCTTCACCGCAACGAGCTGTCGGGGGCGCTGACCGGACTGACCCGCGTCCGGCGCTTCCAGCAGGACGACGCCCACATCTTCTGTTCCATGGACCAGGTGGGCTGAGATGTTGAAGTTGAGATGGACTGGCTTCAGATTGCATTTTCCACAAAATAGTAAACACATTTCACAGGCACCTCCTGGGCCAGTGAAGGTTTTTGGCAAATTCATTCAAAAAGTACTCTTTAGCAGCGAAGATTTAACATGGGACCAGACCAGTCTTCTCTCAGTAGAGCTAAACGCTGAATGAAGTGTTTATTTCACAAAGGAAAGAAGTTTTGTTTACAGCAGTGTCTTGTGGGCATTATCATTCAAACATGCAATTGATCTGCATAAACAAAACAACACAAATATCAGCTCACCTGTTTCTCTAACCGGTTTCTTTATTTTGTGTATGTATCTAGATTGAAGTGGAAATCAAGGGTTGCTTGGATTTCCTGCGCACCGTCTATGATGTGTTTGGATTCACGTTCAAACTGAACCTCTCGACACGTCCCGAGAAATTCCTTGGTGAACCTGAAGTGTGGGACCAGGCAGAAAAGGTATAGAGAGAGAGAGAGAGATGTCTAAGTGGTGATCGGCATCTTCATTTTGTTTTGTTTAGTCCACAAGATTTCAAGTGTAGCATTTGTGGCTTTGTATATGAAATACTTCCGTTTTTAAAACTGATTGTAATGCAGCTCCAATTTGGCATCTAGTTCATTTAATTGTACTTTTTTTTTCCATTTTAGCAACTGGAGAACAGCCTGAATGAATTTGGAGAGAAGTGGGTGCTCAACCCTGGCGATGGAGCGTTTTATGGACCAAAGGTAAAGTCTGACGTGCATCTGTAATGAAAAGAGTTTCTGACTTCTGTTAGGAATGTATGTATTTAATCGCATATAATACTCCATTCATTTCCATTTTCCATGTTTCGTGCTTATAAATGGTAGAATCTAATTGGTATGTTCTCCTTGTGTTAAATTTGACTAAGGTTATCGCTTTGATTCCACAGACCTACAATAAGGATAACTGTTTAAATTATGCTTTTGCATGAAAGTAATGGATCTAGTCATAGAATTAAAACCCAATCTTTAAAACTTTAAAAACAAATTAATCGATCACAATTTTCTTTACTACAAATGGTTAGATTTAAATCCACATGGTGTATTTTACAAACTAAATGTTATACCATAATGTTTGCAGATTGATATTCAGATCAAGGATGCGATTGGGAGATACCACCAGTGTGCGACAATCCAGCTGGACTTCCAGCTTCCAATCCGGTTCAATCTCACCTTTGTGAGGTATGTGTCTCATTGGATTTCATCAATATAAAACTTTGTACTAATGATAGGAATGTTCAGTTAAACTGCATGGTGTAGACCATTCTTTCCATTACCAGACATTCTGTCACTCTATTTCAAACATCATTCCGAAGGCATTTGAATGTTTGCATCATGATCTTTCTTTATCCTGGTCTAGAAATGGTTGATCTGTATTCTCTCCATTCCAAAGGCTGATTAGGATTCTACAACGGCTCATTTAACTACTGTAAACTATTCTGTTTTAGCAGATGTTACATTTCTTCACAAACAGAATAGGACCAACATAATAAAATAGTCAAACAGACTTGGCAGATGAAATGTCAACTGTAGATGGCATGCTGGGACATAAGGAAAGGGTCTTTTCTATATTGTATGAATCTAGTTTATCACAGACTTCTTTTGGTTTGTTTTCTTGCTCTCTGAAGCCATGATGGAGACGACAAGAAAAGGCCAGTGATTATTCATCGTGCCATCCTGGGCTCTGTGGAGAGAATGATTGCTATTCTGACTGAAAACTACGGAGGCAAATGGTAAGAAAACAAACTCACAGGTGAATTCAAACCAGCGGCCTTGGTACAGAGCTGCAACTCTCCAAATGTCAATCACGCCTGAAAAACACATCAGTGCCTGGCTAATTATGGGACTTATCTTGATAATTAGAAGAAAAACAAATCCAATATAGAAGCTTTAAAGTGGGGGGAGTAGACAGACTATTAGCCGAGCACTAAAACGTTTTAGAGGTTTTAAGTGGATTTTAATGACACTGGGCTTTGGCTTTCAGGTCCCGTATCCTTTGTTATTTCATGAAGGGTGTTCTTGGATAGCTCAGACATTGGTGACCACAGTTCTTGGATAATTGGCCATAAAAGCTGTAATATGGGGAAAGTTTAGTTGCTGCAGTTGTGGGGGCTGTATGAAATCTGGATTGCAGCATTTTAAGTGTCACAGACCCATGTGGTCTCCAGGAAATGGCCACTAATACACCCGTGTGTGCTGTTCACAGGCCGCTCTGGCTGTCTCCGCGTCAGGTGATGGTTGTGCCTGTTGGACCGACATGTGAAGAATATGCACAAAAGGTACAGTTTGAACACTATTGTTCTCTATTGGACTTTGGACAGTTGTAAAGCAGTCTTTATTTCCGTCTTCTGGACTAGTGAACCTTTTCAACACTTAAGCTCAGCTCCTAAGAAGTTTCTGGATCCGGAACGTCCATCTTGTTCCTTTGGTAAAACATTCTTTCCCCAAGGAAATGGGTTTTACAGATGTATTTGACTTATTTTGCCCCAATGCAGGTGCGACGTGAATTTCACAGCGGTGGTCTGATGTGCGATGTTGACTTGGATCCAGGCTGCACTCTCAACAAAAAGATCCGCAACGCACAGCTGGCACAATACAACTTCATCCTGGGTGAGAGGGGGTATTTCTTGACTACCAACATTGTTCAGAGCATGCTTCCAATATTGTTAATACGGACTTATTATAAGAACACCTATATGTATAATATGGGTGGCTTTATTATAATTAAATATTAATATATTATAAGCTTGTATGAGGACTCTTTTTCTTAAGACTCTTTTTCATAGTTAAAACATTTTCCCCACAGTGCGCTGCGCAGACTGAGGAAGGTGGTTTTCACAGCTGCCTTCTTTCTAAAAGCTTGATAAAGAATGTACTCAATTAAAGATATTACCAGTCCTGCGAGACAAATCCTGCATAGACTGGGGGAAGAGATCGCGCTGGAGCAGTTCGGAAAAACAAAACTTGATACGATTGAGAAACCTGAGTTGCGCAGACGTTTTTTGTTTGTTTAAATCCCCCCGGGTGGTACTCTTCAAATACTATACAGTTAGATATTAAAGCTCTGGTTTGGCATGTGTGAATCACTTGAAGCTAAGCACATCCAGCGCGGTTTGAAAGCTCTGTATATTAATGAGACGTGTGCGTCTGATTCTCTTGACAGTGGTGGGTGAGAAGGAGAAGAGCAGCGACACGGTGAATGTGCGCACCAGAGACAACAAGGTGCACGGGGAGCGCAGCGTGAGGGACTGCCTGGAGCGCCTGCAGCACCTCAGAACCCAGCGCTCCAGAAACGCCGAAGAAGACTTCTGAACCACGTGCAGAATTAACAATGCAGCAAATGAGAGAGAGAGAGCAAATACAAACCACTGATTTTCGGTTTGGTCATCTTATTTCCTGTTCTACTGTGCTTCTACCCGTTTTTATTTTTGAATTGTTAATGAACTTCTTGGTTGGATAATGAAGTCCTATAATGACTTCTCTAGTCCCTTTTCACTGTATGATCAACCACAGGGCTCTAGTACTCAATGCGTTTCCAGTTAAGAGCTCAAAGTGTCGTAGCTTTCTGTGCCCCGTCAGTAGGCAAGACCTGAAGAAACACTGACAGGTGCCCCATTAGAGAGACAAATCTGAAATTGCTTCAGAAGATAACCTGTCAGAACAGACCTCTTGTATTCTCACCTTGAACCTCACTGTAATTTGTTTCTCACGACAATTTTGTTCTCAAACATTTTCGTTGCCTCTGTACACGTGAGAGTAATTTATTGACCTGGGATGTGGGAGCCATGAAGGGGCTTTTTAATTAGCTAGGCTTAGAATAAAGCTGGAGAGGTGTTTTTTTGCCAGCAATGGTTAAAATTGTAAAGCTGCATTGCATGATATGATTAAAGATATGGCATTTACAATATACCTCAGACAGATTTGAATAAAAGATTTATTCTTTCAGTTCCCTGGTCTATGGCTGTGATGTTATATGTTTCGTGAAGCACAGGTAAGGTTATGTGCTCAGGATTGTGGGTTTTTTGTGAAGTTTTGCATTTGGATTCTACACCCTGGATGGCTGCAGGTTGTGGAAATTCAAATTCTAGCAATTTGTCATTTAGCCATATCATATGAAGGACCAGAAAATGTCCACACTATGGGAGGAATAGAACTAGATGAAGTAACGCATGAGAAAGACCTAGGAGTCTACGTGGACTCCTCACTTTCTCCACCCAGACAATGTGGGGAAGCAATAAAAAGAGAGAGAGACTGAGGGACCTGAACCTTTTCACCCTGGAACAGAGGAGACTGTGGGGACTTGATTCAAGTCTTCAAAATCATGAAAGGCATCGACCACATCAAACCAGAGGAGCTTTTCCAGATCAGCAGGGACACATGCACCCGGGGACACACATGGAAATTAGGCTTCTAGGCATTCAAGACAGAAAACAGGAGACACTTCTTCACACAGAGAGTCGTCACAAACTGCCCTTTAAACTCACATTTAAAGTCAGACTAGATAGGATCCTTGGAACACTTAGTTATTAATGGACACCAAATGAGCATGATGGGGCTCCTCTCATTTGTAAACTTTCTTATGTTTCTTATATGTTTGAAAGTGTAGTTTCGGGGTTTCAAAATGTCATTAAAACAAACAGGGTTAGTAAAAGAGTTGTCCATTAGAACTAGCTTAATTGTTCCTGTGGTTGGGAAGTTCTTACACACACTAGTACACACCACTAAGTCATTATTTTTTACCCTATTCCCCTCTATTTCGATAGCTATTGCCCAAATGTCACTTTTGGCAAATGTTCAACATACAAATCTTTGAGTGTCAATCATCAGGATTCATTTCCTTATCATCATGAAGGGATATAGCCACCTGTGCTCCTTGTGTAAATTCACTTCCAGGACCGTGATTAAAACAGTCATTTCAGTGATTTGTTGTTTTCCTTCAAGATGTGCCGCACAGTCCTGTTATTAATCTAATCTCGCCTATTTCAGATTACGAATAATGGGCACAGGGTTCGAGTTTGACCTTTCCCCATACATGGCATCCTATGGAAGTGTGCGTCAATCTAATTATAACTAGCTTTCACATGCACTTCTGCAGCAGAATAAACTCGTATGCCACTAGCATACACAACATCAAAAGAAAAACAAGATGTTTCAAAGGAATTCAAACTTAATGTCCAACATACAATAAACAGCTGACTTGTTTAACGCGTTGTTTAATGTGACTTTCGTTTTCGAAATCGTCACTATATACTATACGTCATTTACTTTCTGTTTCATTTTGGGTAAACAAATGTTATTTCTGGGAAACGGGGATGGCCGTGTCCATAGCCATACACATCCACTGCTGATGCCTGAAGGTAAGCTAGTTCTATTCAACTGTTGCCTATTGGGAGACAACAATGTCTTTAATTAATTACAATTACTGTACTGCAAAACTGATCATAGATACCAAATCATGCAATTATACCGCAGCCCAGAGCTGCCTGTAGTAGCTGCAGTGCAAACAACTTCTTGACCCATTCAAATCGGTGTAAAATCAGGGCCATGCAATAATTAACCGCTGAGATCATGGATTGCATTTTATTTTAATTGGTCATGTTTGCATTTATTTTGGGTCTCGAAAAACATTTGCAGCAGGACAATAATGCGACCACTACATGCATAAGTGTATTTCAATATTGCATTTCCATGAACACCAAACACGACGTTGAATGAGATATGATTTAGCCTTTTAACGTGGTTTGTGTTTGCAATTCAAGTTGTTTTTAGCGATGTCTGGACGTTTCACTTTCGATTGCAGTATCTTCCTGGGTTTCACTGCACACTGTTTATGGTAAATGTACAGCTTGGCGAAATCGAAAATATTGTGTATTGATCGTATGCAAAATCAATATTAATATTTAGCACCATGCAGACCTCTAATTAGAGCTGATCAGGGGGTAATAAACGTTTCTATCGTGCTGTCTTTTCTTTCAATGCAATGGTTCTCATGTAAGTGACCCTGGAAATTGACAACTCACCCACAGTATATACATATTACAACCTCAGCGTTTCTTAATTTACTTTTATTGTTTTACTTTATTTCTGATACCACGGTGTATATTTCGCTCTTCCTTTTCCCTTTTTTCTTGTATAGTATATTTCTCTGTCATAACTGTACCATCTAGTGGTTATTATGTGCATTACACAACCATTCAATGCAGGGTTTCTGAACTTGGTTGTAGTTTTAATTTAAATTGAGCTTCCATATTTTTTTAATAATTAGTTGTTAATATCCTTTCTGTCCAACTGCACATTTGAATGCACTTAGAAACATATATGCAGTGGTTTAGTAGAATTTGCTTTAAATAAAGAATATTGTCCTTTGAAGGTATTGATGTGTTTGTTCTGTATTCCCTGCTTGTTTTCAGACACAAAACAGCAACCTGTCTACACAATGGATTTCAGCATCAGCGACGAAGAGACAATATGGTTAGAAAGCATTTCATCTCAGGTATTTCTTGTTCGTTTCTTGTTTGTCTTCCAAATAGTTTGTTTTGTATCTGCATGATATGGAAAAAAAAACGCAGGCCTGTTTTTCGGAGCTGTATCTCTCAGTGTTCATACACCATGCTGTGACTGTCACCATTCAACAGCCATTAAAAACAATCCCAGACAGGAAAACATATTATTTATGCTAAGCCATAGCCTCATGTTCAGTGTGGAATATCATTAGTTATTTTCAAAGAACGATTTCTCTTTTAGGTCTCAGATGACAGACTCACACCCCTGGAGCAGCTGTTTCATGACCTTGCCAAGCCTCAGAGCCAGATCGAGGAAATTGCATTCGAATTCATGGCTAAACTCAAATTTGGACTCCTCGGACTGGACTTTGACAACTTTATGAACCGAATCACAAATATAGGAAGATGAAAACTGAACTCATTAAATTATTATTATGATTATGATTATATTTGTAATTCTTGGATTCATGGCTTCAAAATGTAAACTTTTTTTTATTCATACGAGGCGTTTTCCGAGTTTAGACATTGATATGGATAAAACCACAAGAACAACAAAAACAAAAGGAATCAGAACATGTTTTAGAAACTATATTCTCATACATTGACTTGGAAGGAAGATCTCTAGTGACTGCCATCAGCATCAAACAATGACCAAGACCAATGGAGGACCACAACTCAATATACACACCTGGACAAGCAATAGACTCTTGGGAATACTGGACTGTTGCTTACAGCCGCAAGACTACGGAGGAGTACGCTTTGTGCTTCTGTTTGTCGAGGTATAACAGGATGGTCTTTGTGTCATATTCTTTGGGATATAAAAAGGCTGCTACCTGGGAGATTCGAATACCATGTTCGAGTACACGTCTCATTTCAACAGTAAGAGGACTCTGGACACCCTACCCTCACACTAATTGGGGTTGATTTAGTTGCTGTGTGTGAAGTATCAGATCTGTGCCAACTTTAAAAAGCTGTAAAGGTTTAGCCTTTTCCATTGGCTCTAAAATGATGGTGTCTTTGGTGTTATTTCTTTACAAAAGCATGACATGATGATCATGTAATGGACTTAAAGTAAATTATTGAAACCAATATGTGTGTTTCTGTTTCTGTTTCAATTCCACAACAGCCGACAGCTTGAGTGAGTTCACTTTCAGTTGTATCTTTAAACTGCAACGGTTATCCTATATATAATATATTCACACTCCCGACCAGCGTAATTAGTCACAACCTGATGATTTGCATGCTGGGGGTTACAATTTCTTTCCAAAGAAATGGTGACATTATTAACAATAACAGATTGTTACTGCAATAACAGTCACCCACCTTGAAATAACAATAAGACTCTTATGTTTGTTTGTTTGATTTGTTTGTAATAAGACACCATGTGTTGTAACAGTACTAGCTGTGATGTCATTTCAAACACACTCAGCCACAGTATTCCTTTCACTTCCAGTGTGAGATGAATTAGACATCGTGTGAGGCTGTGAAGGGAAGGAGATTCATTTTGAAGCAAGAGCTCAAAATAAAGATAGAGATCAAATGCATAAAAAACAATCACAAAAAATCCATATTTTATTAGTTTTCTAAAGCAAGCAAAGGTCTCTGTGAAACAAAGTATATTTTTCTAGAATTACACTAGCGCAGAGAGAGTATATGTGTAGTAGAAAGTGTGTAAAAGTCTCAAGAGCACTTATTGTTAGTTAGTTATTGTGGAAGTGTTAGTTAGGACACTCAGATGCAGTATTGGAATGTCTTTGCTGTCTTAACAAAATCAGCATTAAAAGCTTTTTCATTTGTTAGCTTGTTAGCTATGAAACACCCCAGTGCTTGTGTATATTCAGCAGTGGGCATGTTTCATTCATTATTTTCAGACTTATGTTTAAAATAGCTCCACAGCTCAACCTGTAATAAAAAGTTTGGATCAGATCCTAGCTGGTGTCAGGCAGCAGCACTGTGCTTTGCTCCTGGCACCTGGTAGCCCCAGCAGGCCTGCATAGTTTCCATTTGATATCACCTAACCTCAGAGGGTGTACTTGCTGCAACCAAGATTTCCACAAAACCCCAAAGAGCTCTACACCTGAAATAATATGCAGGCAATTATTTAATTAGCACCTGACACATTACAAAATTGGTGGAAGTGCTGGGTGTAACCTACCTTCAGGCCCAAGAACAGGATGTTTCCCATAGATTAACCACGAACGCTAAATGAAAAGTGTTGTGTTCATCAGTGATGCAAAACATTCTCAAATTACATTTTTTTCTCTAGTTAACTGTCTGTATTCTATTCCAATCACTTACGGGTGATTCTCGCTATATTCTCATTTCAGAGTGATCCTCTTTGAGCGTTTTTTAAAATGATATTGACCAACACATTTTATTTGGAGTAGGCCTATGCTTAGTAGGGTCTAAGGTCACTATACATTCTATTTCAAAGAGACTATTTACTAATTTTTATACATTTTTGTGCTTTTTGTGTACCAAGTAAATGGAATTTCTCATTACCACAATTACATTTACAAGCACAAGAGTGGGGAATTTGATTTTTTTTTCACGGTTTTTTAATTGCTATGATAAAAAGCTCTAGCTCTAAGCTAGCTATAGAAATGGATAAAATGGAATTCTTTACATTATTAATATATTTTATTTTCAAGATTTTCTAATTACCGAAATATACCTCAAGAATGCAATCAAAACATTTGGGATGATTCATGTTTAATTACTTATCTTACCACATGTTGTTGAGTTCTTTACAACTCATAGTGTTGGTCTGTATTATGCAAAGCTTAATTAAAGGTGCAGTTAAGGTAATAATAATTAAATTACTTCATATTTCGGTAATGATAAGCAGGTTGCGTTAATGACAGTGAATATTTCGGTAATGAGAGTGACTGAGTAGCCTATGTAAAGAGCAATAGTATTTGATTTTATGTTTCATGTTAATCAAATAGCAGTGTAAAATGTATAGATATGGTGCAGCATCAATATCAAAGCATAAAGCACTAGAAATGTTTCTTGAATTTAAGTTAATCAGGGCTGGCTCCAGGCATAGCCTATACAGGCTGGCACCTAGGCCGACATTCATCTAGGGGGTTGACATTAAAAAATATTACTTGATTTTATGCCTAATATTGCCTACTTTTGAATTAATATAAACATGATAATTGATGTAGTTTTAGTTGAAGACCCCTAGACCCTGCTCAGTACCATTTACTCTCATAATAAATCACATTCCACGGCTTTACTTAAAGCTGGTATTTGGGGTTGATGCATCATGGGAGAATAAAACTTTATTGACAATATTATTATGATTTTGACAGGACAATGAACAAATATTGCAGTAATGAGAAATGGGTTGATGGACACCATGTTTTTTCATTATATTATCCATATATGGTGTCTAGATTTTTAAATTAATTATTTTTGTAGACTATTGGACATTTAACACAACATACTATTTATTTTTTAATTAGAGTTTATTTTTCTTGTAATACATTAGATGACCATCTTTTTGAATTGGGGACTCATTGTGGTAATGAGAAATTAACCGAAAAATGCATACAAAATCTTAAATAACCCATTTAAAAGTTGTAATATCTTTGTGTGCAAGACAGAATACATGTATATCTATTGGATTAAAGTTTTACCATTTAGTTTCATAATGTTTTTTACATTCAAATCATCATGCCCATGGTTCAAGGTTGGTTTCATGAGAATCACCCATATAGAAAGTGTCGTAAATCAGCGTGACCATCTTTTTATGGTGTTGGATTTGTTCACAACTTGTAGTATAAGCAGTTGTACGCTCTGCTCTCATATTTCTTTAGATTGTGAGTGTGATCAGTCCCACATTAGTCAAGTTTCTTATTTATCTAGATAATAACAGCAGAAAACATGATCAAAATACTTCAGCGGAGAGTGCCTTTCACTTCTGGAGACAATCCAGTTGCTTTTCTTGTCCTTTAATAATGAATCTCATGAAACCATAAACACATACCTGCCTTGTGTTTCTGCGTTTGCATCGCTGCTCTGGAAGGCTGTGAAAATCTTAAAACTTAATAGTAACCGTCTAGTCTCACAAACACATTCATGACAGAACACCAAACAGGCTGTGGACACAGCATTTAGTCTAAACCCACTTTTCCTTGTAATCATCAAAGAAAAAGAGCCACAGAAAATACTGGGCCATAAAAAATAAAAAAAGAGTGCAAATGTTTTCCACCGCACTCATGGATATACAGTATAATAATGCTCATTGTTTCCTCAAAGGAGATACAAATTGTTTGACTTAATGAAGACAATTAGCTGACTATATTTCTGCTTCCAAGTTGTGGAATGGGCTGCCTGCCCAGAAACTCAAAGCTGGCCAATAAAAACTTTGCATTTGGCTTAGCTATAGGTCCCGTATAATTAAAGAGAGTGAAAACCATCAGTTGATTGATGGAAGTGGAATTTTCAGTAGCAATTAAAATTGGTCTCAGGTTCTAAGCTTGTGGTATATTTTGTATCATATACATACATACATATATACATACATACACAGTCTTCATTGATCACTAGATGGCGCCCTTCCCCTCAAAGGGACTGTGTTATGAGGTTGTAGAGTCACAAATTGTGTAGGACTTAATCACATGAATTCATTTTCTTTTTTCTTTCATTGTTATGTTTCTTTTGTCAGTCTAGTTCAACTGAAAGCTCAGCTCAGATTCGTTTTATATTAAAAGTTCCTCTAGTAATGCCTCACTGAGCCAATAATACAATTAAAGTCCTTTACCCCTCTTCAAAAGAAACCAATTTAATATATTGAACAACCCATACATTTTTACAATGCAACAGAGTACGATTGAGATGATCACAGTAAAACATTTAGGAGTAATTATTGAAATAATAAATAAATAGAGACTGAAGAACATAAAGCACTTTATAGTGTTAGAAAATAAAATAATACAAATCTAAAGGTACAACATCTCAAATAAAAAATCCATTCAATAACCAGGGATAAAGATTGGAGTTTACATGCACTATAAGTATGTAATGCCTGTTTGAAGATGGCCTGACAATATAAAATGGCTTTGACTTCACCATATGGAGTTAATTGTGTAGGATCCACCCCCTGGTCAAAAGACTATATTTCAGAGAGCTGAGCATTCACACATCTGTTGATACTAAGCAGTAAACAGGTACTGTACATAACACCACTTGTTTGACAGATGGAGACACAAACCTTGAAGACTTCTATTTACAGCAATTTCAAAGCACGGCCAATATGTATAGCAACAGCAACAGTTCTGTTGTTCACAACAGCGAAACACTGGCCATGATGCACGAGTCTCAACTAGGAATACAGACTTCTTAGCGCAACATTTGTCTTTGTCATATTCTATACTTCTTCCACGTCCTTTTCCATGCTCTGAGCCAAGACAATGAGTGAAGATAGACAATCCTGAAGAAATGCTTTAGAAACAGGAATGAACTGTGAGGAAAGAACTGTTAAAACAATTCACAAATGAACAGGTGGCCAATGGAATCCCAGTGGAATCTTGGCTGGCCAATCAAAGCATAGGCCCACATAAGTGATTTTTCTCCTTCATTTTCCTCTTTAGTGTTCCTTCACGAGGTTAAGAGTGTCTTACTGTTTTGTGCATAGTTTTATTGGTTTACACTTGACAACCCATTTGCAGGTTGTGGACCAGCACATATATGACATATTTTAACATATGTGGGTAAACTTTTCCCAGAGTCCTTGCTATATAAATGGCCTCCAATTACATTTTTCACATTATCAAGAAATCTTTGCCGTGCAGAATAAATATTTATGGTCTAAGAATAGCCTGCACTGCACTTGCTAAAAATGAACAAAAGGCACCTTTGATGTAGCACATTGTGTTTCTTATCATGATCGCACTAGAAGTTCCTCTTGTCAACATTAATTCAGGGATGGAGAAATGAGACACGAATTAATGTCCTATATATTTATTGGGGGAAGCAATTGGTCTTACTTCAGTGTTTCTTCTTATCTTAAATTGTAAACAAACTTGTCATGCTTCTTGCTACCATGTTACTTCTGAACTGAAACACAACACACTCAAGTAGAAAGCCACCGTGTGCTTGTCATATTTTCTTGTTGTTTCTGGTTCTCAGTTAGAAATGTAATTTAGGGAAAGTTGTTTCTAACTAGTTTCTCACATAATCCGTGGGGATAGATGTGTCATTACAGTTAAACCCCCACATTCAGCATTTCGAGACCCAATATGATGGAGTAGTCACTGATTATACATTAAGGCCTTCAATATTTGAAACCTAAGACTCTTACTGTCTGGGATCTAACATTTTGTGGCTCCCGATCAGCATTCAAAGCACAAAATCGAGCACAACCTTTTCTCTAAAATAATATTAGACATTTAGCTCACTACCACTAGGTGGCAAAAGACTCCTAAAGGAAAAGGAGAAAAGTGGAGTTTATAGAGTGTGGGAAAGAATAACATGTTGATGTAAAGGTCTATTAAAAAAGCAAGAGGAGGTGGACACTACAGCAAGATTGACTGTAGTCCTCAGTGGCTACTCTACTTAACCTCTTGTCCTCATGATACACCCGAGAGAGTTTCTCAATCTCCAACGAATCTTTACATATATATACATATATACATACATGTTGGTGGATCTTCACCATATGTATCGCTGGGCACCCGGCCATTTAAGGTCAAAATGGTCTGTTGATCTGAACAAACTGATCTTATTTTTGTTTTTTCTCTATATTTTTTTTCCTTCTCAGGCAAATGTGTTTCTAAGGACAGTGCAAAACAACTTGTGGATTCCCAGACCGAACTGCTAATTCAGCCAAAATCTACAATCAGATAAGCCCGTTCAGTACTGAACACTGTTGTTTTATGTAGGACTTTACTCATAAATAGCTCATAAATGTTATTCTAATATAGTTAGAATATTAGAATAATAATATCTTAATTAACGATACGTTCAGGATAAACCCATCACACCCCGTTTGAAATACTAGTAAAACGTGAAAGAGAAAAAACCTTAGATGAGAAACTGTGTTGAACTAAAAACACAATTCATCAGAGTTACATAAGACTAAAGGAAAGCAAGCCAATGCACCCTAAAGGAAAGGTTTAATATGACAGAAATGAGCTGGGAATAATTACAGAGACTATAGACAAAGAGATTTACTGCACAAATTACAAATGCCCTTTCTTTTTACCTTCTACAAAAATAAATAAATACATAAATAAGTAAGAATTAGCCAATACACTTAGATGATGATAAGGTCACATTAGGAGTCATTTATATAACATCCATAACTGTACAGGGACTGGAAACTCTCAACAGCATTTCAACCACCATTATCAAATGAACACATGTAAGTATGAAATGTATAAATAAATCATGTTATGTAATAAAGTTACCCTTACAAACATTGTGAAACAGATGTCCTAGTGAAAATAAATTACATTCCCTCGTTTGACAGCAATGGTTACTGTAAACTAAACTCCACAGCACTAGAGACGAAGCTGATTGACTTACGGTTACCCTGTTTTCTGTTTCCCTTAATGACTCTCTGACAATTACAATTTGGAAACCATCAGCGATATTAAACCTTTACTACAGTTAAGAAGGATATTTACTCTTGTATCTCTTGACTTTCACTTGGGCAAGATGACAGCTGATGCTCTACAGGCCCCCTAGAAAAGTTTTAGTTCACATCTCTTTTTCTTTTGTTCAAAATGTTATATATTATTTTGCTTGTGTCATGGTTTTACGATCCCTCTTGTTGCCATTACTCCTTGAATCTCTGCTGTCCTCTAGTGTGGTTTTATAAGGGGACTCTTATAAGGGGACAATTTCAATATTTACTTCTGTAATTGTGTCAATGGGAAAACAATTTACATTAGATTGAGCCCACATGGAGTTGTCATTCTCAAGCTGCTCTGTAAAATTACTGTTTGTATATATTGTCTTCCCTGCCACTGGAACATTACATACTTCACACACCTTGGAATCTTTGGAAATTTGAATATTGCAATTGTGCCAGAGTTTGCTTTGTTCTGTTGACTTTTAACATTAACTGGGAGCATTTTGGCCTGAAGAATGACACTATAAGCAAGTGCTGCTTCCCATTATGCTATTATGTCTGTTACCCATCCCTAGACTGCCAGCTTGCAACAAAACAATACTTTTCCAAGCAACATGGTCATTTAGTGGTTGCTTTTATATGCTTATAGTTGTACAAAAAAACAACAACAGTTAAATTACATAAAAAGCGAAACTAAAAACCTTCCTTCCAGTTAGTGGTCGCTTTTATTTACTGCTGTCTTTTTGGAAAAAAAGGCCATCTGCAAATATTTTGTCTGTGACCTCAAATATATACGTTTCATGAATGTCTCCCATTCTTTTGCTCAGTCTATGGAGACAGTTCCTTGCCTTCAAATTTATTTCATAGCGACTTTATCATCAATAGAGAATTATAAACTGATTTTAAATCCCTTGAAAAAGTTCAAAGACTTTATATTGTGTATATGCCTAATATGCGTTGACAAAAAACAGACACCTTGAAGTACAAGTTTGCATGAGTTTCAAAGTCAATGAAAATAGAGGCCACTGTAGTGTTGCTCCTTTAATCCCTAAATTCCCAGATACAGTTAATTATTATTATTATTATTATTATTATTATTATTATTATTATTATAATTATTTATTTATTTATTTATTGGCAAATGCCCTTATCCAGGGCGACTTACAAAACATAAGCGCAATACAAAGTGCAAAAATACAGTTCAGTACGAGGCATCAAACATTACAGATTCTGATTTACATAATACAAAGGAATTCAAAGCATAATACATTTTACAAATTCCAATTTACACAAGTGAATACAATAAATGAGGTCTTACATCTTGGATAGTAAAAGCTAAGTGCGGACAAGATGTTAGGTCAGTCAAGGGCTATGGGAAAGGGAGCACAGGGGTCTTAGCTGAGGTTTTACATTACATTTATTTAAAAAATAATCAAATGTGTGTTTAATGTTTACTTTTGTATTTATAGCATATTCCAAAAGCACATAATTTCCCAAAATGCATTGCTCTCATCCCTGTACAGTATGTGTTGATTTTTACTTAAACCTTACAAGACAATCTTCACAGACTACCAAAGAGTGTTTTTCAGATGCATCTTTACTTCCACAAAATAAGACAATCCAATGCAGTCATGAAGGGGCTTGTAGTCACCTGACAGTACTGAAAACCATCGTCTCATTTGGGGCTTCCAGGAGAGTAATAAATACCAACAACAAATCACAAGATCCCTTAATTATGAGAGCAGGTGACATACCGAACAGCAGTGGAGTAACCCATCTGCTTGGAGTCATGCAATCATCCAAATCATGTCAATCTCAAGATACGCACAAGCCTATTAAGACCCATTCTGCATGGGTGCACTCCATTGCCAATCAAGGAATTTGCCTGATCTGTCAGACATACCCAAATTCCCAGTGTTGTTGATTTTAATTATAGGTATAGCACACGGTGTATACAAACGATATATATTCTACAGCATGGATGCATATATGAACGTTCCTAAAAGTTCTCACTTTTACTGATTTTAAGGAATTCTTCCCTTACATAGACATCCCCTTCAACAGAATTTTTGGTTAAAAGTTATTTCCTGTGGACAAAATACATTTCACTTCAGATTCGTCAAAAATTGATTTGATTAGACAGTAGCTGTAATGGAATCCGAAGCATTTCATGGCAAGTTCCAGCTTTTATGGATTCAGTTGTTACTCCAGGAACAAAACTGTTTGACTTTTTTTTTCTTCAGGGTCTGAAAGTCGTTCTGATCCTTGTATGTGTGTGTTTGGAACATTTTTAAGGATGAGAAACATAACAGACACCCGATCAAGTCCATAATATTTATTATGCTTTTAGCAAGACATTTAGTGGCATTCTTTATTCGGCTGATATTTTAATTTTGCCGTTTTATTTACAAGCCATAGAAAACAAGCAACAGATGCTGTCCTTTTCTGTTTGCTCAAAATGATCGACCCATGACAATCAATGGGATTAAAGACAGGTGTATGAAGAGAAACAACAACACCGATCCTCCTCTCCAGATTGATTTGAGTCGAGTGATCTAGATCATTTTAAGGATTATGAGTTTAGAGAAAGGCCATGTTTAGATAATAGAGATAAAAAGAGTGATTAATTTTTGCTTTGTTCTTGAAATTAGGTGTATAATGTGATCTTCTCAAGTAGCTATAAAAAATGTTTTTCTTTCTCTTTTTCATCTTCTCTTTGCTGTTCATGGTTTGTGACCGGCCATGTCTGCAAATAAGAGTCGACAAGTCATTGCCTTGGCTGACTAGTAACTACTAGAGCTGTGTGCCTTCAGGAGCTAGTTGCTATGCCATTAATATATATTCAACAAGTCCAACAAAAGCATACAGGACTTTGGTTATTCAGCATGATATCCTTTGTTTTGAACATATGTATATTTTAATGAGATTGACTGTAAGTAGAAACACGCAGATATATTACACCCATGAAACTGATGATCTCATTAACCATTGTGTTTGGAATAGCATTCTTATTCTATTTTTTTTTAAACTCATGTTTCCTGTCATAACTTTCTCTGTCTGAAACAGACAGCTTCACACACGAGCAGATGACACACCTACCAGCTCTGCCGCTTCGGGCTTTTCAGAATTGAGACTGGAATACCTACTGGGAGAGTTTTCCAGTGCGTTTTCTTTTCTTTTTTTCCTCGTCTTCAATGAAACCCTTAATTATGGTCAACCACTCATGAAGTTAGTTTTGCTAGTGAAACCGAGCTGCCATCTTTAATATCATAATGTTTCCAAATTATATGGTTCTAATTATGAACTGTTTGATCGTTCACTCTTGCATCTGGAATTTTAGCCTGTGACCACAAGGAGATTTTTTTATTTTCTTCTTTATTGAAATGTATGACCTTAACTTCTGACCCAGCATACATTAAGTAAACCGCTGTAGATTTCAAAAAGGTTTATCCCTGTCACACCCCATATGTAGGCCAATTTTTATTATTATTTATTATTATTATTATTATTTTGCCATGTACCCTTTCATAACTGCACAATGGAGTCATCTACTTATGTAGAGACAGTTATCTAATGAACGAGCTCATTAATGAACATGCCAAGTTCTCATTCTTGGTATCTTTCAACTGGATTAAAATGACTTTATTGTAGAAAATGTCATGTGATTGAAAGTGTGGCAGCAAGTATTGCATTCAGCAGCCTCATTGAATCCAGAAAATCTAAATTAACTACCTTTTGGTAGTTATGTATCGGACAGACATGTTTCTTTTATTGATATAAACAGACGGTCAAGTAATGTGGGTCAACTTTACAGTTATAGTTTAAATATACATGATAGTAATTTGACAGATTTTGTAAAAAAAAAAAAAAAAAAAAGCAAAAATTGAAGTTCTGCCCAATACCACTTTGAATAATAAACACTTGTCCAAAGAGCTGACCCACTCCCAAAAAACAGCTAACAGCAATAAAATGAGAAGCAGCTTTGTGATGGGAAAAACAATAAAACCTTCCCTCTTTCATGAAGAGCAAAACCATAACCAAGAGCAAAAAGCAGAAGAAAGTATGTGTT
This sequence comes from Amia ocellicauda, assembly GCF_036373705.1. Classification (NCBI taxonomy): domain Eukaryota; kingdom Metazoa; phylum Chordata; class Actinopteri; order Amiiformes; family Amiidae; genus Amia; species Amia ocellicauda. The sequence continues at coordinate 20,002,297 of NC_089857.1, forward strand.
GTCCGTTCAGATGGGATATATGCGGTTGCGTTATAATTCACAAACCATGCTGCTGTGCCTGTAGGAAAACAATTAATATTTTGGAATAACTTATGTAAACTATTTACATAATTACATAATTAACAGTAATTATATAGTATTAAATTATTAGTAGTAATTAAATTAGAATCTTCTGAAGACTAATGGACTTTGGAAAACTTTGTAAAAATAATATTATACTGATTCAGATTTTCATGAAAAACTCATTGAAGCTACTCAGATAGAATTCCTCTGTAAACATAATTTAATATTAATAATTTACTGGAGTTTGGTGTTAAAAAGAATGGATCTAATTTTGAAAAGGAACAAAAAGCATTGAAATTCTCCTGGCAGTCTAATTTTCAGTCATAAAATGTTTCACAATTATATATAAATGAATAATTTATTATTTAAATAATAGTATGAATAGGAATTAAGGGCACTTTTAATCAATCAAGTAAAAACTGCACAAGTTTGCTTGTGGCATCCACATGGTGAAACAATAAGACTGCTATATTCCTCTGAATCAAAACAGTTAGAGGCAGGTGAAGATATCACGAGGAAAGCACACTTTCAGAAATAATTTAAATACTCAGATGTCAATAATGATAGAATCTATTCAGACTTACAGCCTTAAACGTTTGTTTTGTTTTCCATTAACTGCTAAAGTACAGTTACTGAAACAAATAGCAAGGGTTTAAACCAAACCATTTGTTCATTTTCAACACAAGTTTCACAAATACCTGTGGTCGATGCATTAGTTTCAAGTGGGACTGCCTTGGATTCAAAATATTTGCTGTTTAATTAATACTTCTTACTTTAGAAGAACATTTAGTGGCTCTAAACAATTTATAAACATATTATAAACAAGCTAGTACCACAGAATTGTTCATTAAAACTGAAACTGTGTTACACAAATTAAGAAATAACTGTAGCATACATCAATTTTGATAAACAACAACAACAACAACAACAACAACAACAACAACAACAGCATATAATGCTTAGTGTATGGAGATTGTCCATTGGGTATTGTGTTCCCTTAACTTGTGTGGCTCCTAGTTGTAAGGCCATTAATGTTGACAGCATTCATGTGATTTACAGAATGTGTTTGATTTGCTAGAACTTGCAGTTTTTTTCAATGTTTTCAAAATGTTTTAGTGCTGCTGTTAACTGATTTAAGACGCGTCCCAAAATTTCCAGTAACGGCCTCAGCAATCTGGGTGGAAAACAAACACAAAACTAAACTGTGAAAGCAAAAACAAAACAAGTCATTTTAAACGCTGCCTGTATTTCAGCTATTCGGGGGCCGCTAAAGGAAATACTTTATGGAGAAGCTAAGAAGATGGGTGGGTGGTATGCAAGGCTATTTCATTCCACTTTTTTTCACTCCGAGGGTAGTTTACTTAAGCTACGATGTAGGAGGCATATAGCTACAGCTTGGCCAACATGCCCACAATTCACTTGTGCTGATGGAGCTGATGAAGTCAGGGTGACAGCTGCATAAATCACCGGGCATGGGCGCTAATAGGTGGCTATATAAAATTCAACACAGGACCACCCAAGCTCCGTGCAGAAATAGGCCGTCAAGTTATATCTTACGTGCAAAACTGTACAGAAAACTGAAGCACTTAACCCCCCGCCTCTGGTACTGTTTCAATCCAATAGTCACTCTTAGCAACACAGGAAAAGTCTGTCTGGCATTCTGACTTCAGTGATTCATATTCGGCACTTTGTAAGGCTTAAAAGTGCCAGGGTTTGGTTCCATTGTGAGTGTTCAATCCTTGAAAGACCTCGAAACATACATCCACTGAATAACCAAAACAGAGTCACTTTGCTTTTTGTTGAAATCTGCAATACCTTTGAATCCCATAATATCTATATCTCATATATACACATTAATGCGACTACTGTGACACCACGCCATAACTTCCTTTTCTTGAAAATGCAATTGTTTGGAAAAGTGACGCATTTTGGACAGTTTCATTTAAAACAGTTTGTTTGTTAGGGGATAATATTTCACTATATTTCAACCACGTTTTCAACCTCTCTTTCATTTTCTTTAATTCAGGGGAACCCTTGTAAACTGGAGAGGGTGGTTCAGTAACTAGTGCACGCTGTACAAAAACAAAAATACATTCTTTCCTTGAAGAAACTCGAAAACACCACTTATTTCCCCCCTGACTGCCTCGGTGTGGGAGTTTATGCTGTCTGTTTGATGAGAGGTGAATCTAAGGTCTTGTCATGTTAGATCAACGCTGACAGCTTCACCTCCTACAGAACTAGTTAACAAACCCACTCTGTTAATCAAATCACACTGATATTACCCATCTGAAGGTTCAGTCAGGAGAGAAAGCTTGAGTGAAGGTTAATTTTAGGAACCAAAGTATATGACTGGGTTGCTTTATGCCATTCATTTGTCACTTTACATTTTCATTTAATCTCGTCGGTGTTGATGCTGTGTTCAGCCAGGCTTATTTATTCAATAAAAAGGAAAATGAATAAATTATAAGCTTATGCAAACACTTTATACGAAAAATCATAGTTTATTGGTAGAACATTTGAGAGCGTATCGAGTTGCATATCAAATTAAAAAGCTTTATGTTTTGCTTGAAGGAGTTTTCTGGATAAGGTGCTGCAAAGGTAAGAGTATTCGAATGGTACGAGTTATTCTTCCATAAATATGGACATCTGGGAAAACTCTGAGTCGGCAGATGTTTTGGCAGGCTTACCTACCTCAGTGTTTAATGCAAACACAAAAAGTTAATTACCTGGAAGGCAATTCCTTTTGCGTTGTCAGTGTGTACAGTACATTGTCATTATAAAATGATTTGTACTGGCTTTTATAATGTGTATGGGGATCTGTCTGTGGTGGATGGGAAGAGCTTTGAAATTTGAAGCCGAGGGATTTTAAAGGCGGTGCAGCGCTGTGTTTAATACGTTAGGAGATGCTTTGGAAATATTGTGTAGGTTGTATCTGTACTGGCAACTGATTGATTGAGAGCATTGTTATTTTAAAATGATTATTTAACTGAATTCATCAACAAAACTTATTTGCTTAAGCATACATTAAAGTTTGCTATTTATGTGTTTCTTTGTGTTTTTTAACTGATGAAGAGAAGTAAATATGTAATTCAAATTGATCTGCTTAAAATCTGTCTGCATATGGCGTTCACAGCTAGTATTTTAGGCTCATATGTTACAAGACAAAATTGAATCATTCTTAAGGTGAACTGCTGTCTATCTGTCTGTCTGTCAGTCATTCACAGCTGCTGGTCTCTTCAAGCTGTTAAGCAATGGGTTGGTGCAATGGTGTTTTTCCAGCAGCTGCACGGGGTGCCAGATAGACACATGGCTGACATATTGAGAGTGATCACATGAGATTTATAACTTATGCATTAAAAAATATTCCACAATAAATTCTCTTTGAAACAGCTGTAAAAAAAAAAGAAAAAGAAAAATGTTGGCAGGTTCCTTAAACCGCTGAAGCAGCACTTGTTAATATATAGTGCTGTAATTCATGAACCTCACCACTTGCTTTTGGTAACCTGATGTATTGGATATAAACAAAAAACAAAAAAACAAAAACAAAAAAAAATATATATATATATATATATATATATATATATATATATATATTTAAGTCGCTAACAAAATGCAACACTTTCAACTCAAAGATGGCGGTTTCAAGTAAAATCCTCACTATGTGCAGCATTAAGGCAACAGCACATTGAGTATGAGTATTTCCATCTCAGGGGAGCTTTTATACATCTACTTGAATTAAATTAGCCAGCCTCCACCCCTCTTCCCGATGAATACATAGATTGTGAGAAAATTGCGGAATCAGTTTTTCAGTAATTTTCAATATGACCTCTGGCACAAGCATACAGAAAAGAGCGTGGTATTTTCTTTATGGCTTTACAATTTTTTTGCACCCCATTCCCAATTCAAATTATATTTTGTAAATACTTTGTACTGGACAAATTATTTTGATTTGATGGGGTTAAATGAAGAACTAATTTAAGAAACGCATTTGTTTCCACGGGGGAAAAAATTCTATGGGTGAAAAAAAAAAGTTACATGGCAAAAAAAAAAATCTATGTGAAGAAAAAATATATATGTTGGGAAAAAAAACAATGCAGGGGAAAAAAAACTATGTGGGGGAAAAAATACATATGTGGGGAAAAAATATATACATGGGGAAAAAAGATATATGCGTGGGGAAAAAATTATCTGTGTGGGGGTGGGGGGAACTATGTGCGAGAAAAAACATATGCGGTGGTTTGACTTAGGTGCATTACATATGTGTATATATATGTATATATATATATTTATTTTTTAAAGTTTGATTTACACCTTACCGATTGTAGTGTCTTTAGTTATTTATAAGCTCATATCATGTCCCCTGTACTAACTCAGAAGGGATCTGGGCATCTATCAGGCCCACTTGGAAAAATGAGCCATTACGTCACCTGCTTGTTTTCACTTTGTAAGACGAACTGTTTTACAAACAGCAGACATAGAGAATGAAATGACTAAAGCACCTCTCCCTGACAACACAGACAATTCATGGGCACCCAGTAAGCTACAGGCATTGCCATTGTGCAATTAGCCAAGGGAACATTATTCAACTCCAGTCCAGCTAATGCTGGCAGCGCCCAGATGATTGGGCACTGCCACTGGGGGAATCATTTCCACTGTTGGCCACAGCTCAGCCCAGATTCAAACCTGGAGTATAGGACCCAGCCTCTGCTCCAAACAGAGGCTTTTACTAGTTAAGCTGCCCAAGAGCCCCGTCTGTTTGAGATCTTAACTGAAGCACTTGAAAGCCTGTTGGTTTTGCAAACTGCTCGCTGGTATTTGCTTCCTAAAGACATAACGTTCCATTCAGTCATTTAGCCCTGGTGATATCAAAGGTACTGGAGGTTAATCGAATTCAAATCTGCTTCATTAAGTTGAAGCAAAACAGGAAACCTCAAAGAGATTTGCTATCCACTCTTTCTAATTTGCTTTCATAAGTTAAGCATGAAGCGTGTGAACTGTGGCAAAGAAAGGAAGTTTCCTAATCTTTTTTCCTTCTTTAAATTAAATGTTCTTTTTTTTAATCTTGTGGGAAACAACTAAAATATTCAAAAGTTGTTAAAATCCTAAAATACAATTGTATTATGTTTTCTTAAAAGATTGAGTACTTTCAAAATAGTAGGGCCCACTGTACTTTCTGTGATATTAAGAACAGAATAAAAGTTTAGTTGTATTTTTTGACAGCCCTTAAATTAAACAGATCTATAATGTGGAAGAAATTAGACTTGGGTGTTCAAGAATTCAAATACTCATGTTGAAATGTTGTTTTTCAAAGTTAATTTTAAACTCTGTAAAGCCGTAAAATGAAAACTTAAAAATAATATAGCCTATTAATTTTTTATAACATCACCTGCCATCACAAGCTTTTATTGGACTTGAATAAATACTATTCACACTGATTCTCTTTGAAACAACTGGTATTTTAGATATTAACATCATTTTCTTATTTTAACCAAACTGGCTGGCAGTCAAGTTTATTGCTGGTACTGCTTCATTTTGAACTTTACTATATAATAGTATATTAATTCAATGTTGATCTTTAGAGTTTAAATCAATCAATGTCTTACTAAATGTATTTTTTAACCATCTTGAAGTAAGTGTCTCAGCTTAATTACAGAAGAGAAATAATTGAACTATATTTATGTAAACAGGAGGACCGCATACAGTATGGTAAATAAACCACACCAGTTGTAGAGCAACGGTAATGACTGGATTTGCCAGAAATATGTAATTCAGGGAAGACGTAATATGCGCCCAGGTCTTTGATGAGGGATAATTATTTTTTAAGTTTCCACTGTTTGTCATATTAGAGACCATGCTTTATGCATTTCGAAAAGCCACTCCATAAATAAGCAGTTAGTTTTGGCTGCAAGTAGATGTTATTGTGTCATTATTTAACCCAGCGTTCTTCCATTCAACCTCTACAAGAGTTTAATGATAATCCTGTAGAGATGAAAGTGCATTAACAGAACCATTTCAGCTTTTTTGTTGTTGTTGTTGTTGTTAACGATTAAATTATGTGCATTGATTAGACTTCTGCTTCGAAATCAGAAATCTTTGACTCTCCTAGTTGAAGTGTTCCTAACTACAAGACTATTCAGTTTCAGTGAAAGTATTTCTATACCTTGATCCTTTATTACATCATTGAACTAAATGGGAACCTTATACTGTACATATTTGAATCCGGTGGGTTAGGTCACATTCCCAGCTCAGATTAAACTTGATTTCAGAAAGCAACAACTTCTCCTCATTAAGATTGAAATATGTGAAATGGGGATTCCTGGCATAAATTCAGAGCCTGATTCAGACCTGGGCAGACGTTAAACTGGCCTATGAAGCCATTAATGGGTCCAATCAAGTAATGAATAGCTTGAGAAGAATAGTGGGTATATTACCCATGGAGCTTAGAGCATAGAGTAACTGCTTTCTAAGAATATGTTAACTATGGAGTGAATAAAGTGTTCTAGTTGATGACAATGTTTCAGCCTTAAACATAATAAACATTTAGGAAGATTTGTTTGCTATGGTATAACGGGCCTGGGTGGTAGTATGCATCTTGCAGTGTGCTGAAACCTAATTTGTTATAAAATTCATGTTTAAAAGGTACACTTTTGGAAATGTGGGAAATTCTGAGTCATTCTGTTGACTTTGGTACCTTTGTGGTAGAAAAACATCTTCAAAATGACATTTCATTCTAATTCCCAATTATGTCTTTCATTCCCGATGGCAGCTTTCTCATTATGTTCCAGTTGACTTTGGACGTGTTTCTGGAGTGATGAACAGCCTTGCCTCGGTGCCAGCATTCCTGTTATTCTACTGTGGTCACACAGCAAGTTGGGTTTGACAGAAATTAAACTAAAGTACTAGGCAGTGGTCAGAAAACACTTTAGGAGAAAGCCAAAGGCCCGAGTGTAATGCTGACCTATGAGGCCACAGCTGGAATGCATCCCGTTGTAAAGTAGCCTACCTTTTATGATGATTTTCATTAACCTGACAAACCCTTCCATAAATCACAAGCATGGTATACTGCCCAGACTATGATAGAGTTTGTAATGGATGCCAAGAGATCAAAGGAGCACTGTACAGAGTTTTTGTGGAGGTTGATGTGCTCCTGGAAAAGCATTTCTTCACAAACAGAGAGAAACATTGATAACGATGTCAACTGAACTTTTCCCACCGAGAATGTGTCAGCCCCACCCATCTGTACACAGACCCTTCTCTGATGGACACATCATGCTTTGGAAACCAATTTTTTTATTTTCTATTTTGCTAACAAATGAGGCCAATCAAAATCATTCTGTGCTTTACAATTATTACTGTAGATTAAATGTGTGTGTCTTCTGGGAAATTGATTATTTCATAAGTTGTTTTGCTTTGCATTGCTTATGAATTATTGATTAAAATATAATTTGTAGAAGGTAAGAACACATTTTCCAGGCTAGGGGCCAGATTAAATCAGAGTTTTTGCTCCAACACTAAGAACATTTATAACCCTACCAGAACTGTCTGAAATACTCTTGATTTAATCAGTCCCTGATTATTTTGTTACCAGTGTGACTACTAACAAAATAAAACACATAAAACACTCTTAAAGTGTTTTGTATCTCCCTGGTCTAGCGATGATCTAATCTCCAAGCTATAGAAAATATCAAGATTCTCTCACTCTGTACCTTTCAATTTAGACTTTTCTGTGTCTTCAGTTTCATTGGCCAGTCTGTAATTTGGGTTATCATTTATTTTCTTTCTTGATTTCTTTTTTTTTTTCTGTGCGTTCAGGGTCCACGTTTTGCATATGTATGTAGGTATTCATCTTGGAGACGTCTGCCTGTTATTGAATGGTGAATTTAAAGCCCAATTTAACATCAGCTTTTGTTCCTTGCCCTTTGTTATGCGTCCCTTCCTAATCCCTCAGCTGGGAGTCGAGCTGTGTTGATAGCCTGCACACCAGTGGGCCCCATTGTGTTACCATTGGCAGCGTGTCCCCGGGCCAGGCCTCCAGAGCCGTCTCAACACACTGTCACAGCGCCCAGCTGGCAGGCCGTCTCTGCGCCACGCACAGCCAGGGCACTGAAGCCATTTCACTTCCACACCAGGCAAAACATACCATCTTTAGTTGATTAGCAACCAGCACTCTGAAA